>NC_069680.1:64601449-64901449 GCF_023699985.2 Odocoileus virginianus
GCAGTAGACAAGTTTACTCTCTTAATTGTAGCTTGGGAGAGGAAGGGCTCACTGGGGACTGAGGATCCAAGAAAAATTCACTAAACCTGTGAACCTTGAACCGGACCCTCTTTGAAGGATAAATCCAATAGGGTGTGATGAAAGGTTTAGAGGGCTCTAACTGATGCAAAAAACTGGATTTATTTGAGAATATGTTTGGAAATTGTTGACAGGGTGTATGATTTTATTTTAAATGGAAGCGTTAGGAATGCCTGTTGTGGGGCGGGGCAAAAAAAAAAAAAAGGAATGCCTGTTGCCAGGGTCTAAATTGTTTGGACAGGTATGAGTAATTCTGTGAAGCAGGAGTTGGTAAAGGGCATAAATATGAGTCTAAAAGAGAGAGGGAAGATGCTGCTGCTGCTGCTACTGCTGCTAAGTCGCTTTGGTAGTGTCCGATTCTGCGACCCCATAGACGGCAGCCCACCAGGCTCCTGTCCCCAGGATTCTCCAGGCAAGAATACTGGAGTGAGTTGCCATTTCCTTCTCCGGAAAGGTGATGGAAAGTACACAGAAAATCACTGGAGATGAAAGGCCAGAGAGATCCCAAGGTAGGTTGGCGAACCGGGGCAGGGCACAGTTTGTAGGAGGACTTTGTCCCCCAGTCAGGGAAGATCAAGGCTCCAAACAAAGGAGCTGCCCACTGCTATTGGCTGGTGTCATGTGAAGGTAGGATATGATATACTTTGTATTCAAAATGGTCTGTCTTGTGCCGATGCACCTAACCTATTGAAATGCTGAACTGCCCCGAAATAAGTGGTGTGGGAGCAAACTCTGGAAACTTGAGGATGGTGCTGTCATAAGAGAATGCCTCAGAGGAGCTCAGTGATCACCCTCAGCTGTAACTTAGAAAAAGAGCAGATGATAGCTGAAAGGCCTCTGTTGGAGTAGCATGATATTTAGATGCTGTTATGTACTCAGTTCACAGGGCTCCCCAAGAGAGCCAGAGGTACAAAACCACCTTGACCTGCCTGTTCATATTTCAATTGTAGGAGCCTTGTATTCCAATCTAAAGAGAATACTTGTATCTATTTTTTTAAATTGGAGGATAGTTATTTATAATATTGTGTTTCAGATGTACTGCAAAGTGATTCGCTTATATGTATATTCATTTTTTTTTTCAGGTTCTTTACCCATATAGGTTACAACAGAATATTGATTGATTTTTCCATATATAGAAGTATGTGTATGTCAATCCCAAGCTCCCAGTTCATCCCTCAGCAGCCCACACTTTCCCTTTGGCTAACCATAAATTTGTTTTCTGTGTCTGTGGCTCTGTTTCTGTTTTATAAATAAGTTCATTTGTATCATTTTTAAAATTAGATTCTACATGTGACTAATATCATATGATATTTGTCTTTTCTCTGACCTCACTTAGTATGACCATCTCCAGGTCCATCCATGTTGTTGTAAATGGCATTGTTTCATTCTTTTTCATGGCTGAGTAAAATTCCATTGTATATATGTACCACGTTTTCTTTCTGTTCTGTCAGTGATAGTTAGGTTGTGTCCATGTCTTGGCTATTATAAATAGTGCTACACTGAACACTGGGGTGTGTGTAAATTTTCAAAGTATGGTTTTCTCCAGATAAATGCCTTTGAGTGGGATTGCAGGGTTATATGGTAGTTCTATTTTTCATTTTTTAAGGAACCTCCATACTGTTCTTCATAGTGGCTATGCCAACTTACATTCCCACCAGCAGTGTAGAAGGGTTCCCTTTTGTCCACATCTTCTTCAGCATTTATTATCTATGGACTTTTTAATGATAACCATTCTGACCAGTTTGAGGTGGTACCTCATTGAAGCTTTGATTTGCACTTCTCTGGCAATTAATGATATTGAGCATCTTTGCATGTGTTTTTTGGCCATCTGTATGTCTTTGGAGAAAAGTCTATTTATATCTTCTGCTATTTTTTTATTGGGTTGTTTGTGTTTTTGACATCAAGCTGCATGAGCTACTTATATATTTTGGAGATTAAATGCTTGTTGGTCCCTTGGTTTGCCAATATTTTCTCCCATCCAGTGTGTTGTCTTTTCATTTTATTTATGGTTTCCTTTGCTGTGCAAAAGATTTTTAAGTTTAATTAGGACCTATTTGATCATTTTATTTTTATTACTCTAAGAGATGAATCCAAAAAGATATTGTTACGATTTATGTCATAGTGTTCTGCCTACAGGTTTCCTCTAAGAGTTTAATAATGTCCAGTCTTGCATTTAGGTCCGTAATTGATTTTGAGTTTATTTTTGTGTATGTTGTTAGAGAGTGTTCTGTTTCATTCTTTTACATGTAGCTGTCCAGTTTTTCCGAAACTAGTATTGAAGAGAGACTGTCTTTTCTCCATTGTATAGTCTCTCCTCCTCTGTCATGGATTAATTATCGATTAGCACACTAGTTTTATTTCTGAGCTTTCTGCCCTGTCCCAATGATCTGTGTTTCTGTTTTTGTGCCAGTACCACAGTTTTGATTACTGCTGCTTGGTAGTATAAAGTCAGGGAGCCTACCTAATGGTTTTTTGATAAACAGACTCATCAGCTGCCTTCATCAATAAGACGTCAGAGTACATGAAATTTGACCCTATTTTTCCACAAAGGTTGATTCTGGAGGCTTAGCTGGAGAGCATTTTGGCAGTAAGGATGCAGTTTGAGGACTTGAACCTGGTGGAAATCTCACCTGCAGACATGCAGAAATGTGATACACCTAACTGTCCAGGCAGCATTCTAAACTTTCTTCAGCATTGATCCCACAGCAGTGCCTGTGATTCTTACTTTCTTTTTAAAAAAATCGTCTTTTGGTTGTGCTGGGTCTTCATTGCTGTGTGTGCTTTTCCCTAGTTGTGGTACACAGGCTTCTCATTGTGGTGACTTCTCTTGTTGCAGAGACTGGGCTTCAGTAGTTGTGGTTTCTGGGCTCTAGAGCACAGGCTCAATAGTTGCGGTGCACAGACTTAATTGCTGTGCTCCTTGTGGGATCTTTCCAGATCAGGGATCAAATCCATGTCTCCTGCATTGGCAGGTGGATTCTTTACCACTGAGCCACCAAGGAAGCCTCTTACTCTCATTTTTAAAAGTTATTAATTTCAAGCAAATAAATTGTGAACATGGTAACAAACTGTGTATACTGAAGACACTTCCCCACCCCTGTGCCTTTAGTTCTTCCAAGAGACAACCATTTTTACTGAATTTTTCCTGAGCTGTTTTCTATGCACATACAATATATTTTTTAAATTGGCTTTATATTATTTTATACAAATTGTACCATATACATATATATGCACATACATACATGGTTTTGCACCATGCTTATTTCGCTTCACATGTGCCAATGCCTTCCCCTCTAGGGACACACCTTAGTTGAATGAATAGAGCTTATTGCTCATTGCAGTGAGTGAGAACACACACCATCAGGAACTACAGGGCATCTCAGTTGGAGTGTGTTGGAAAGAACCTATCAGATTGGGGTTTAGATTAGTTGGTTTAATGGGAAAGTTTTAAGGAAACTCATATTTGCTGTGGATTAGATGTGTTCAGGATGCTGGAGCACTTCTTTGATTGTGTGTTTTAAAATAAATCCTAACAGTACGCAGGAGGAATGAATTGAGGCTAATGTTAGTTGATGAAGAAGCAGCAGCCACTCATATCAGCCAGGATAGAGGGATGTTTGATCATGTTTGCAGCTACAATAATATTCATGTTTTTATATGTGTTCAGACATCATTGCTAAATAGTCTTGTTTTCACTTGATCTGTCATGGTCTCATATCTTGTCTGATGTTGATGTTCTGGGAAATTTTTTGTGTTTAGCAGGAAAACAGTAAAGCTAGTATTCTCCCCATTGCATAGATATTGTAATTTATTACTCATTCCCTGAGAGATAGACATTTAGATTGTTTACTATTCAAACAATGCTGCAGTTAATAACAGGTTACTTAACCTGCATACAAGTTTATCTGTAGAATTGCTAAAAGGAAAGTTTTTGGGTCAGAGGTTTTGTGCACTTTAAGTCTTGTTAGATGTTGTCAGATTGACCTCAACAGAAGTTGTACCAGTTTATTTTTCCACTATGAGTTTGTCTGTTGATCCACACTATTGCTAAAAATACTATTGAACTTTTGTATTTTTCCCAACCTGATAGGTTTAAAAATGGTACCTCAATTCCCTTTCTGTGTAAACAAGCTGCAAAATTATTTTTAAATTGCAGTATAATAAGGAAATGGTAGAATGGTGACAACTTTATTAGCATGCAAATCTTTCTGGAACATTAACTAAATCACAGATTATGTCCTATATTTTGTTAAAATATAGGACATATGGCTATAAGATGTTGGATGGGAAAAGAAAGATGATCATTAAGTTGAGGGTTTCTTTCATTTTATTTGTAGCATAGTATTTAACTTGGCATCTTTTCTCATTTGAGAGTAGGGTTTTTTTCATGGTAATGATCTTCCCTGAGAATTGATGGAACCTAAGTCCTATCTGGTCTTAGGGACAGTCCAGAGGATCCAGATGGTCTCCTTGTCTTAAATTTCTATAAAATGTAACTTATTACTTATCTGCCCACCAGCGGCTGCTGTTGTCTCTACCACCACTTATGAGACATTCCAAGGACTCAAATTTACCTGTCCCAGATATAGGGCTGCACTGTAGATGTGCTGGACCTGAGGTATGGAAAATGTTTTGAAAGAATATTTATCCGACATTTATTGAACATCTACTGTATGCCAAATAATGTTTAAGCACTGTGCTTCAGTGCTAAGCAAAATAAAGTCCTTGCCTTCAGGACACATACTTTCCAGACCATGAAATATATGAGAAAGAAGAGCATGTAAATCCATGGCTAATTCATTTCAATGTATAACAAGAACTACTGTAATGATGTAAAGTAATTAGCCTCAACTAATAAAAAAAAAATAAAAAATTAAAAAAAAAAGAGCATCCCTGTTAGCTGTCAGTTAGCTTAGTTACAGTGGTATTCCCTGATGGCTCAGGCAGTAAAGAATCTGCCTGCAATGCAGGAGACCCGGTTTCGATCCCTGGTCGGGAAGAGCCCCTGGAGAAGGGAATCGCAACCCACTCCACTTCTGCCTAGAGATTTCTATGGACAGAGGAGCTTGACAGGCTATAGTCCACGGGGTCATAAAGAGTCAAACATGACTGAACAACTAACACTTTCACTGATTATAATGTTACAGAACATCAACAGCAGATGAGGACTCTGCATGAGCATGAAGGGCCTTCTTCAGTCATAATTCAGCCTTAATGAATACTGTGCACCACAAAATAGTAATACACCCCGCTTTCCTGATATACTAGTAACTACGAGGGACCTCCCTAGTGGTCCAATGGTTAAGAGACCACACTCCTACTGTAAGGGGCATGGGTTTGATCCCTGGTCAGAAACTAAGATCCCCACAAGGGGAAACTAAGATTCCCCTTGGTGTAGAGAAAAAAAGAAAACTAGTTACTAAGATGCTGTATTGCTCCAGCTTTCTGAAAACACTCAGTCTGAAATAGCACCCTTCTTGTTTTTTGAACCCTTTGTAACATCGCCTAACATAAGCCCAAATCCTGTACAAGTCCCTCCTAAAACCCTCTTACTGAGATTCTCCACTCTTCTGCATGCTGTTCAGTCTCTCTTGCTACAGGGAGTTTAACTTAGAAAACTAACTTTGACTAACGTGTTTCTGTGGTCTTCAGCTGGTGGGAATTGACTTTAGCCAAAAGTAGTAGTGTTGTCTTTCTGTCACACACACACACACATGATGAAAGAAATGAAGCATTTGTTATTGATGGCATTTGTTGATGGCATTAGAAGGCCCGCAGAGGTGACCTGCACAGAGGCATGAAAAAAATGAGGAAGGACCCATGTGGATATCTAGGAGGGAGGGAATAGCAACTGCGCTGGCCTCTGGGGCAGGCCTGGCATGTTCTCCAAATAATTATAAGGCCAGTTTGGCTTAAGAGTAAGAAGTGAAAGGGTGATTAGAAATGAACTTAGAGAAGTAGCCAGGGCTCTAATCATGAAGGCTTCAAAGACCCTGGTGCAAACTAGATTTTTGCTTCCAGTGTTATAGGAAGCCATTGAGAGATTTTGGTTTTGTTTAGGGGAGAGACTCATATCTGTCTCCCACTCAGCCATTGTAGTGAAAGTGACATTGCCCTTGGGCTAAGGCAGGGAAGTCGTCATCCACCCACCTTTTTCTTTATGGGGCGACTTGCCTGGCCTTGGGGACAGTTTCACCGCATGGAAAAATGAAGGATGCAGAAGGAAATGAAAACTTCAGCAGAGCCATAGGAGAATGCACTCTGAGCTCAGAAATGCTACAGTGGGATGAAGCCACAGTGGATGTAATAGGAAACAGGATTTTTCTTTTCACTTGAATAAAAAACTTCACAGGCTGTCAAACTAGTTTGAAGTGCCTTGTTTTTAATTCAGAGGTCGGCCTTTGCAGATGGGCACCAGCAGAGGGCGCTACAAACTTCAGCTGCCTGTGTGCTTTTTCACAGGCCCAGAATGAACTGCAGAAGTTGCTGTCTGGAACAAAGTACAATAGATTGTTAAAACACATTAGATCCTACCTTCTGAGTTTGATTCCACTGATGGGGAGAATTTGCATTTCTGACGGGCTCCCAAGCAATGCAGATGCTCCCGAATTGGTTCTGGAGTCAGTCACCTGAAAAGCCTATTTTCAAAGTTGGCTCTTGATGAAAGTGAAAGAGGAGAGTGAAAAATTTGGCTTAAAGCTCAACATTCAGAAAACTAAGATCATGGCATCCGGTCCCATCACTTCATGGCAAATAGATAGGGAAACAGTGGAAACAGTGGCTGACTATTTTTTGGGGCTCCAAAATCACTGCAGATGGTGATTGCAGCCATGAAATTAAAAGACACTCCTTGGAAGGAAAGTTATGACCAACCTAGACAGCATATTAAAAAGCATAGACATTACTTTGTCAACAAAGGTCCGTCTAGTCAAGGCTATAGTTTTTCCAGTGGTTACATATGGATGTGAGAGTTGGACTATAAAGAAAGCTGAGCGCCAAAGAATTGATGCTTTTGAACTTTGGTGTTGGAGAAGACTCTTGAGAGTCCCTTGGACTGCAAGGAGATCCAACCAGTCCATCCTAAAGGAGATCAGTCCTGAGTGTTCATTGGAAGGACTGATGTTGAAGCTGAAACTCCAATACTTCGGCCACCTGATGGGAAGAAATGACTCATTTGAAAAGACCCTGATGCTGGGAAAGATTGAAGGCGGGAGGAGAAGGGAACAATAGAGGATGAGATGGTTGGATGGCATCACCAGGGTTTGGGTGGACTCTGGGAGTTGGTGATGGACAGGGAGGCCTGGCGTGCTGCAGTTCATGGGCTCGCAAAGAGTCGGACACGACTGAACGACTGAACTGAACTGAACTGAACTGCCCTTCCCTAAGAGCATTTCATGATTGGGTGGGGTGAGAATACAGGTGTTCACAAAGCTCCCTCGTTCCCTCCTCTTAGGTGGATATGAAAGTTCACTGAGGACTGTAAGCATTATCTTTGTGCTTGGTTGCTTAGGTGTCTCACTCTTGGCAACTCCATGGTATGTAGCCTGCCAGGCTCCTCTGTCCATGGGATTCTTTAGGCAAGAATACTGGAGTGGGTTGCCATTTCCTCCTCCAGGGGATCTTCCCGACCCAGGGATCAAACCCTCATCTTCTGTGTCTCCTGCATTTTAGGCAGATTCTTTACCTGCTGAGCCACTGGGGAAGCCCCAAGCATCATATTTAGCTTTTTATTCCCCTATTTCATCTTTTAATTTTGGTTTCTGATTGTATATTACTAGTATATATAAATACCTTTAATTTGGGGATGTTGATCTTTTATCTTGTGACTTTGCCAAACTCACGTATTAGTTCTAGAAGTTCTTTTGTAGATTGCTTAGGATTTTTACATAAGTAGTCTTGCCATCCATGAAAAGGGATAGTTTTATCCTTCCCCTTTTCCACCCTGAACTATTGTTTCTCTGGTGGCCAGAAATAGATCTGCTAACCCAATTATGTCATGATATTCAGGAGCAGATACTGTACCAGTTCACAGAGGAATTGACAATATTCTGAATCCTAAGTGACCATGGAGGACTTAGGGGGGAAAACATCTGCAATGATGATAAGACTTGGAGATGAGAGAGACCTAGTCTTGATAAAACAGTTTGTTCTCATTGGCCAGAGCTAGAGAGTCTAGCCTTTCCACAACCCTGCCACTCTAAGCCAGGAGTTTCTGAGTTGCAGCATCCCAGGGGATGGGATGGGTTAACTTGGGTTAAGCCTGGGAGTGGACCAGGGCTTGGTAGAGAGGGGATAGCCCATTTGATAGGTCCTGGAAGTTGGCAACTGCATTCTCAGGGAGGCCTTCAACGGGTAAGCAACAGACTGGGCTTCTACTGCAGGCACTGGGGAGAGGAAGTGCCTTTTCCGGGGCAGTAGTTGAGTGGGGGTGAATGACATCTGAGAGCAAAGTAATGTGTTTGTGTCCTTGCTCCCTGCACACTGCCTGGTGCCTTTGTACATTGGCACTGGAAGCATAAACTCCCTGGGCTCTCCCTTTGCCAAACCCCTTTTCCTGGGAACTAGTTTCTGGGGTCAGTTTACTAAGAGTTCCCATTTTCATAGCTTCATCCTTCCTCTGCTTCTATACTTAAGGGTAGCCATTGTCTTCTCAAGGAAAATACCAACATGTATAAAATGCATTACACTTTCATCTCCCTAGCTATAGGGTAGCATGTGTTAGAGTAGATTCAGAATTAGTACTGCCTTTGGCCTCCCACTCTGGGCTCCACCTCTCATCCTTTTTATTTCTTTCCCTTGGGAAAATCATTTATGATAGAAAAGGCTGATAAGCTCAGCTATCACACTGTAATAGGTCTTGACTTAGAGGAGAAGGAACTTCCTTCTGTTTTCTAGTTTTGATGTAGTGGGACGGTGGGTGAGTTCAGGCAAGTCACCAAACCACTGTCTCAGTTTCCTCCTTTGATATAATGGAAGGCAGAATAGTACAGGGGTTTAAGGGCATGGGCTCTGAAGCCAAGTGCCTGGACTCAAATCTTGGCTCCTCTAATTATTAGCCATGTTAACCTCGGGAAGTTCCTAAGCCTCTTTGTCTCTCAGTTTTCAATTGATGACAGTACTTACCCTCTAGGGTTATTATGAGTATTTATGAGTTAATATATGCAAAAGATATAAAACAGTACTTGGAACATTGTTAAGTGTAAGATAGCTTCATCATCATGATTATAAGGATCCAGGGAGTTCATATTGTGAAAGTGCATTGAAACTGGAAAATGATACCCACCTTTGACAATTACCTTATCAAAGGTATTTAACTAGATGCTGTCTAGGTTGGTCATAACTTTTCTTTCAAGGAGCAAGCCTCTTTTAATTTCATGGCTTTCTCTAATTGCAGAAAGTGGAGGCTACTCTCCAGTTGCAGTGCGCTGACTTCTCATTGCGGTGGCTCTTTCTGTGCAGAGCACAGGCTGTAGATTCACAGGCTCAGTAGTTGCAGCTCATAGGTCTTAGAACACACAAGCTCAGTATTTGTGGCACACGGGCTTAGTTGCTCCGTGACATGTGAAATCTTCCCAGACTAGGGATCGAACCCATAGTCCCTTGTATTGGCAGGCAGATTCCTATCCGCTGCGCCATCAGGGATGTCCTGAGGTTATACTATTACTCGGCGGATTACCATTCTCGAACCAAACCTCCCTAAAAGTGACTTCTATGGGAGAGTTAGGGCGTGTGGGTGGGCAGTAAGCCCCACTGATACAGGGCTCTCTGCGGCCCCATCTAGCCGTTCTGTTAGATTACGCTCTCACTTGCACTCTGAAGGCTTCAGCTGAATCTGCAGAGGTTCGTCCACACAGTTTTCCCAGTGTTCTGTCTCCGCACAGTCAGGAGCCCGGGGAAGGTCTTCTTTGCTTTTCAGCCCTTCTGCACTCACCCCACATCATACGGGTGTTTTTGCCATGTCACCCAGTCCTCTACGGTAGAGTGCATAAGCTTCTGTACTGTGACTTCACTGTTTCATCCATCGAGACAGTGTCTTGTTTCCCCAGCCCTTGTAGGTGCTCTGTCTGTGATGTGCTTTCACGAATAAAATGTGGTAGACTTGACGTGACAGTGGACGCTACCACTTTCACCCTCTTGGGATGCTGACTTGAAACTGCCATGCCACGAAGGAGCCTGGGATGAAAGATCTTGTGAGGAGAGAGAGGCCCCGCCGGCCAAGATGTCCCAGCTGAGCCCACTCCCCACCTCACCCTTGCAGCTGCATAAGCCCAAGGGAGACCAGAAGAACCGACCAGTCAGTGCGCAGGGTCATAGACATAAACTGTTTTAAGCCACTAAGTTTTCATATGGCTTGTTCTGTGGCAGTTGATAAGCCATATAGCTTACATATTATTTCTAAAGCCCCTTCCCATTGGTCTTCTAGATCTTGAAAGCCCCGGCTCTACATCTTTAACAGCTCAGAGTGTGTTTTTCCAGGCTTCTTGCCCAGTGCCCAGTTCCATACTGTCCTGAAGTCTGTTTTCACCAGGCTGGTCTTGGCTCTGAGGCTGTTGTATTTTAAGTGCAGTCTCACCGGTGAGTCACTGGTGCACTGTTGCTTGGTTTTGCCTGGAATTAAAAGGACCAACACATATGCTGTCACCATTTTCTAATTAAGAAATCACAAGTTTAGATTTCTGCCTGTGACAGGGTGAAGCAATAGGGTCCAAATTTACCCTTCCACTTCATTGATGCCCCCATCTTCCTAAATATGATATTCCAGTCGTGATATGGACCTAATACTGAGGACAGCCAGCCCATGCCCCTCCCTTGATCTGGACCCTCTATGTCTATCATTTCATGCTTGTATTTTCATGAAGGAGGTAGAACCTGGGCAGGCAATGTCGGGGAGCTTGTGATATGACCTCAGCTGACCTCTCCAGCCTGGCCTTGCTGGGAAACCCCTCTTGCTGCTGCCTCCTCCCCTAACATCCCATCTGTGGTCATTTCCATCCTTGTCATATTATTTGCAGTTTGCTGCACATACCATGTTACACGTTCATGCCTGGGCATTCCTTCCTTATGCAGTGCCCTTCCCCTCCTTGTCTGCCATGCATGCGTGCACGCGCGCGCACACACACATACACACACACCCCTTCCACTGTAAGAATCCTTTGAACCCTGAAGCCTTCCTGATGCTTTCAGGATGGTCCCTTCTTAACCCCACCATCCTCTGTTCATAGAGCAATTCTTGTACAGGCAGCACTTGACAATACTTGTTCATGTTGTCTGTCTTTCTAGACTGTGAGATTGTTGATTTCTAATTGGTCTTTGGCACAGTGTCTCACAGATACTAGTTGCTTAATAAACATTTGAGGAAGGAGGGGAGAGAGGAAGGAGTGTGTGTTACAAAATCTGAAAGAATAGAGACCCCCCCCTGCCACCTACCCCAGCCGGAAGAATAGCCGATACGAAAGCTAAGTGTTCCTTCTGAGTGTTGAGTACAGTAGCTTCGTTTCATTGCTTTGTTAATTGGGACTGCACTAATTTGTGAAGAAATACCAACTTGGGTAGTTCATCTTATACAACTTTTAAACACGGGATTTGTTCAACTGAAATCCTGTCATATAAGCAAGAGCAAGCATTTCAAGTATTTCCAGATACACAATTGACGGACTGAATTAGAAAATATTCTCATTTGTTCATTAAAACAGATTTCCCTTAAGACCTATACTGAGGAACAATTTATTAGCAGAGTCCCACTAGATTCCTAAAGGTAATAAAACTGAATTTCTTTTAATATGCTTTATGATTCGGTTGAACCAACTCTTGTCAGCTGGACCTAGTTAATGTGAATTAACTATACTTGAAATCCTTGGCACTGCAGAGAGCAGATTCATTCAAATGGTGTTCGGTAAGAAAGAAAAAAATGTTTCGTTGTAGCTTGTCTCATAAAATTGCTGGAAGCTCAAAGAAAATGGGTGCTGTTTTGAAGGCAGTGAAGGAGATGTCCTTGGTCCACTTTGGCTTTTAGATTTGAAATGCATGAGCTTGATGGTTTTCTCCTTGTAAGGGAGCTATATATATCAGCAGCCCTCACTCTTTGACAGGCACCCCTCCTGGTGACTTCCCTTCCTGCCAATTGCTTACTTCTATATACATATCATGTGTAGAACTTTCATGGGGCATTGGGGGGCCTTAGATGGGCCATAGAGGTCATCCTGTTTTTTTCTTTTCATTTATTTTTATTAGTTGGAGGCTAATTACTTTACAATATTGTAGTGGTTTTTGCTATACATTGACATGAATCAGCCATGGATTTACATGTGTTCCCCATCCCGATCCCCCCTCCCACCTCCCTCTCCATCCCATCCCTCTGGGTCTTCCCAGTGCACCACCCCTGAGCACTTGTCTCATGCATCCACCCTGGGCTGGTGATCTGTTTCACCCTTGATAGTATACTTGTTTCAATGCTGTTCTCTCAGAACATCCCACCCTTGCCTTCTCCCACAGAGTCCCAAAGTCTGTTCTGTACGTCTGTGTCTCTTTTTCTGTTTTGCATATAGGGTTATCGTTACCATCTTTTTAAATTCCATATATATGCGTTAGTATACTGTATTGGTCTTTATCTTTCTGGCTTACTTCACTCTGTATAATGGGCTCCAGATTCATCTATCTCATTAGAACTGATTCAAATGAATTCTTTTTAATGGTTGAGTAATATTCCATTGTGTATATGTACCACAGCTTCCTTATCTATTCGTCTGCTGATGGGCATCTATGTTGCTTCCATGTCCTGGCTATTATAAACAGTGCTGCGATGAACATTGGGGTGCACGTGTCTCTTTCAGATCTGGTTTCCTTGGTGTATATGTCCAAGGTCATCCTGTTTGAAGGGAAGAAACCTTGCTACCCATGAACACACTTGTCTACTGGGGGAGGAAAGAGGCCACTAGTGCTGGCCTGTACCCCTCAGGCTGCTACCTACAGCTTTTCTACTGTTGGCTCAAATACACTAGAGTCGGGTTTCAAGAATTAATGAGGTTTTGGGCTTCCCTGGTGGCTCAGATGTTAGAGAATCTGCCTGCAATGCGGGAGACCTGGGTTCGATCCCTGGGTTGGGAAGATCCCCTGGAGGAGAGCATGGCAACCCACTCCACTATTCTTGCCTGGAGAATCCCCACGGGCAGAGGAGCCTGGTGGGCTACAGTTCATGGGGTTGCAAAGAGTCGGACATGACTGAGAGACTAAGCATAGCACAGCACAATGAGGTTTTAGGAAGAGCTGAGGCTAGTGTGAAGGCCCTCCCATCAAAGAGCAACAATGAGCTTGTGGGACAGATGATGCCCTTTCCTGAGCCTCCCCAGATGCAGAGCCACAGTTGGGCGCACAGGCAGAAGATCTAAGAATTCCAGTAGCTTCCTCCCACACCAACCCCACAACAGGTTACTTTGAGGGGCTACCGCTGCTATGCTATGAGAAATTTCCCTACCAAATCAGGGTCCATGGGAAAGCCTTAAAACCAACACGACCTGACACCAGGTACTGAATGAGAAGGCAGTACTCTGAACGAGGCAGGAAAGCCCACCCTGGTTCTGTATGTTCTGTGTCCATGCTTTGACATGTTTATTATTATCAGTCTTTGCAATTTCCTTCTTTCACTTTTCTTCCTGGTTGCACTAAGCGTGGGTATGAGGCTTTTACTGCTAAAACAGCTCTTCCTGATTGTGTTTACAGGGCTCAGAGTGCCAACCTATGCGCAAGAGCCTGGGAGCACACCTTTGGACTTCCTGGCTCTCTTGTAGGCAGTTATTTCTGAAATCATGATTCGTTTAAATATTTGAATATCATATGTATACTTTTATATATTATATAAACATGTCCTATCTGATACCTGTACTATGTATTTCGAATATTTACATTTCTTGTACCATTGGTTGACTTTCCTTATTGGCTCTTCTGCCCCCTTTCCCGAGATGCCCCTTTCTTTCTGCAAGGAATCATTTTTTTCCACTCAATTTAACAGCTATTTGTTAGTTCACTATGAATAAGGCCCTTAAGTGGAGTTAAAGATTACACTGTCCACCCTCAAGACTTTATAAACCTGATAAGGAAAGTAGAAAAAACACAAAAGACTATAAACCATTATTATCATTCAGTCTGTTGAGTACCTGCTTGCTATATGCTTAGTGGTTTAAGTGTAATTTTTCATTTAATTCTTATAAGCCTTGAAAAATAGTAGTATAATCCCCCCCATTTTACAGCTTGTTGGAGAAATTCCTTGAGGTTATACTACTAGCAAGTGGCAGAGTTGGGATTTGAACCTGGGATGCTGTCTTCTAGAGGCTGTGAGCTTCCTTTCTGTATCAGGAGGCCTCTCAGTGCAGACCATAAAAAGCAGATGCCAAGAAAGTGATGTGAGGTTCCAAGGAGGAGCTGAATCTGGAAAAGCTTTAGAAATACGTTTGAAATAGGTTTGCCAGTTTACATACTCTGAGCAGCAGATGCCAAGTTGGAATGAAAAGTACAAGAAGTTTGCTGAGGGATATGCTGGAGACAGACAAAGAACAAAAAGCAGAAGCAGCTTCAGATTTTGATACAGGAAGAAGACAGGGTAGAAAGAGTTCCAGGTGGCAATACACATCTAAGGAAGTTTCGGCAAGGTCAAAGGGGCATCTTATTAGAGGAGTCCTGTGTTTTGCAGGGATGGACCTGCATGAATACCCCTGTCATGCTTGGTCATCAGCAACAGCTTGTGTGGCTTCACTGGAGCCAGAGCAGTGAATCTGCTATGCTCCTCACAGCAGCAGATGTGAACAGTTGCATTTCCATGGCTGCCATGATAGCCTTAGAAAAACTGGTTAAATTTCAGGGGTAGCTATGTTAAGAATGGCATTTGAGATAGCACACTTTCTATGGAACACTAGGTTCTCAAGATCCTTGTTGAAAAAAAAAAACTGGAATGTGTTCTTTTCTCCTTTCAGAGACTCATCATGCACAATAATTTAAAGCTCTGTGAAGGTCCACTTGAAGAAATGAGTTAACCTTGGTTTAATACAGCAGTTCCCAAACCTATTTGACTCAGAGTTCTGTGTATGTAAATTCTATTAATGCTGTGTGCAATTAGTATTCAACAAAACTCTGTGATTTCTTAGATACTTAGGTATGGGCCATATGATGAATGGCCTCAACCTGTATCTAACCTGGGCTGCTTTAGAGAGGGGTCTGGAGAAGGGAATCTGCACTCAAGTTGTATTATCTGGCAGTGGTATGCAGTGGTGAGTAGAGCAAGAGAGTGACCATCAGAGTTCATTCCTGATTACTTACAGACATAACCCGTCCTGGGATTGCCCCCCGTCTCCAGAAACAGCATGTGAATCATTTGGAATCCAATTTCTTTACTTCTAATCCAAGGTCTAAGATAACTAAAAGTGGTGGAAGGGGTGGTGGGTTCACCCAGTATCAAACTGACCAGCCTCCTACAGCCAGAAACAATGGCCTCTTGTCCTTCCTGGCTTCCCTCTGTACTGAGTGTCCAGGCGGCAGCCAGCCAAGCTGCCCCTGTGACTTTTCTAGGCCTCCGAACTCTCCCTCACCCTCCTTTCACTGCCTCCTACACCAGCCCCAGAGACACAGGGCAGCCACACAGTAGATACAGGCAGCCGTGGGATGTGTCATGAGATATTCTCGGTGACCCAGTGACAAGACCGTGGACAAGCTAGTTCCCTCTCCCCTTTTACCTTCATTGTGGAGCTCATGCCAGGGAAAATTTTTGAAGGCAGCTACCCCTGTTAATGGGTCATGTTAACGGTCCAAAGCAGTGGGCTCTTTGAACATTCCATGTCTATGGGTAAGGTTTTGACAATGTGGAGGGAATGTGAATGGTTAAGAGTGTGTGCCCTGATTCACATCTGGGTTTAAATTTTGTCTCCAGCACTTAAAGCTATCTGTGTGTACTGGGCTAGTTACCTAACCTCTATAGGCTTGTTTTTCTAATTTGTAGCAGGTATAACAGGCCGCTTTATAGTACCTGTGTTCATAGAGTTGTTATAAGAATTAAATAAAGCATATGAAGTGTTTAGAACAGTACCTGGCACAAAGGAAGTGCTTGATATATGTTAGCTGTGATTATCTTTTTTTTTTTTATTAGTTGGAGGCTAATTACTTTACAATATTGTAGTGGGTTTTGTCATACATTGACATGAATCAGCCATGGATTTACATGTGTTCCCTATCCCTATCCCCCCTCCCACCTCCCTCTCCTCCCGATCCCTCTGGGTCTTCCCAGTGCACCAGGTCCGAGCACTTGTCTCATGCATCCAACCTGGGCTGGTGATCTGTTTCACCCTAGATAATACACATGTTTCGATGCTGTTCTCTTGACACATCCCACCCTCGCCTTCTCCCACAGAGTCCAAAAGTCTGTTCTATACATCTGTGTCTCTTTTTCTGTTTTGCATATAGGGTTATCGTTACCATCTTTCTAAATTCCATATATATGTGTTAGTATACTGTAATGGTCTTTATCTTTCTGGCTTACTTCACTCTGTATAATGGGCTCCAGTTTCATCCATCTCATTAAAACTGACTCAAATGAATTCTTTTTAATGGCTGAGTAATATTCCATGGTGTATATGTACTACAGCTTCCTCATCCATTCGTCTGCTGATGGGCATCTGGGTTGCTTCCATGTCCTGGCTATTATAAACAGTGCTGCAATGAACATTGCGGTGCACGTGTCTCTTTCAGATCTGGTTTCCTTGGTGTGTATGCCCAGAAGTGGGATTGCTGGGTCATATGGCAGTTCTATTTCCAGTTTTTTAAGAAATCTCCACACTGTTTTCCATAGTGGCTGTACTAATTTGCATTCCCACCAACAGTGTAAGAGGGTTCCCTTTTCTCCACACCCTCTCCAGCATTTATTGCTTGTAGACTTTTGGATAGCAGCCATCCTGACTGGCGTGTAATGGTACCTCATTGTGGTTTTGATTTGCATTTCTCTGATAATGAGTGATGTTGAGCATCTTTTCATGTGTTTTTTAGCCATCTGTATGTCTTCCTTGGAGAAATGTCTGTTTAGTTCTTTGGCCCATTTTTTGATTGGGTCATTTATTTTTCTGGAGTTGAGCTGGAGGAGTTGCTTGTATATTTTTGAGATTAATCCTTTGTCTGTTGCTTCGTATGCTATTATTTTCTCCCAATCTGAGGGCTGTCTTTTCACCTTGCTTATAGTTTCCTTTGTTGTGCAAAAGCTTTTAAGTTTCATTAGGTCCCATTTGTTTATTTTTGCTTTTGTTTCTAATATTCTGGGATGTGGGTCATAGAGGATCCTGCTGTGATTTATGTCGGAGAGTGTTTTGCCTATGTTCTCCTCTAGGAGTTTTATAGTTTCTGGTCTTACATTTAGATCTTTAATCCATTTTGAGTTTATTTTTGTGTATGGTGTTAGAAAGTGTTCTAGTTTCATTCTTTTACAAGTGGTTGACCAGTTTTCCCAACACCACTTGTTAAAGAGGTTGTCTTTTCTCCATTGTATATCCTTGCCTCCTTTGTCGAAGATAAGGTGACCATAGGTTCGTGGATTTATCTCTGGGCTTTCTATTCTGTTCCACTGATCTATATTTCTGTCTTTGTGCCAATACCATACTGTCTTGATGACTGTGGATTTGTAGTATAGTCTGAAGTCAGGCAGGTTGATTCCTCCAGTTCCATTCTTCTTTCTCAAGATTACTTTGGCTATTCAAGGTTTTTTGTATTTCCATACAAATTGTGAAATTATTTGTTCTAGTTCTGTGAAAAATACCGTTGGTAGCTTGATAGGGATTGCATTGAATCTATAGACTGCTTTGGGTAGTATAGCCATTTTGACAATATTGATTCTTCCAATCCATGAACACGGTATATTTCTCCATCTGTTTGTGTCCTCTTTGATTTCTTTCATCAGTGATTTATAGTTTTCTATGTATAAGTCTTTTGTTTCTTTAGGTAGATATACTCCCAAGTATTTTATTCTTTTTTTTGCAATGGTGAATGGTATTGTTTCCTTAATTTCTCTTTCTGTTTTCTCATTGTTAGTGTATAAGAATGCAAGAGATTTCTGTGTGTTAATTTTATATCCTGCAACTTTACTATATTCGTTGATTAGCTCTAGTAATTTTCTGGTAGAGTCTTTAGGGTTTTCTATGTAGAGGATCATGTCATCTGCAAACAGCGAGAGTTTCACTTCTTCTTTTCCTATCTGGATTCCTTTTACTTCTTTTTCTGCCCTGATTGCTGTGGCCAACACTTCCAAAACTATGTTGAACAGGAGTGGTGAGAGTGGGCACCCTTGTCTTGTTCCTGATTTTAGGGGAAATGCTTTCAATTTTTCACCATTGAGGGTAATGCTTGCTGTGGGTTTGTCATATATAGCTTTTATTATGTTGAGGTATTTTCCTTCTATTCCTGCTTTCTGGAGAGTTTTAATCATAAATGGATGTTGAATTTTGTCAAAGGCTTTTTCTGTGTCTATTGAGATAATCATATGGTTTTTATCTTTCAATTTGTTAATGTGGTGTATCACATTGATTGATTTGTGGATAATAAAAAATCCTTGCATTCCTGGGATAAAGCCCACTTGGTCATGGTGTATGATTTTTTTAATATGTTGTTGGATTCTGTTTGCTAGAATTTTGTTAAGGATTTTTGCATCTATGTTCATCAGTGATATTGGCCTGTAGTTTTCTTTTTTTGTGGCATCTTTGTCTGGTTTTGGAATTAGTGTGATGGTGGCCTCATAGAATGAGTTTGGAAGTTTACCTTCTTCTGCAATTTTCTGGAAGAGTTTGAGTAAGATAGGTGTTAGCTCTTCTCTAAATTTTTGGTAGAATTCAGCTGTGAAGCCATCTGGTCCTGGGCTTTTGTTTGCTGGAAGATTTCTGATTACAGTTTCGATTTCCTTGCTTGTGATGGGTTTGTTAAGATCTTCTATTTCTTCCTGGTTCAGTTTTGGAAAGTTATACTTCTCTAAGAACTTGTCTATTTCTTCCAAGTTGTCCATTTTATTGGCATAGAGCTGCTGGTAGTAGTCTCTTATGATCCTTTGTATTTCAGTGTTGTCTGTTGTGATCTCTCCATTTTCTAATTTTGTTAATTTGGTTCTTCTCCCTTTGTTTCTTAATGAGTCTTGCTAATGGTTTGTCAATTTTGTTTATTTTTTCAAAAAACCAGCTTTTAGCTTTGTTGATTTTTGCTATGGTCTCTTTAGTTTCTTTTGCATTTATTTCTGCCCTAATTTTTAAGATTTCTTTCCTTCTACTAACCCTGGGGTTCTTCATTTCTTTCTTCTCTAGTTGCTTTAGGTGTAGGGTTAGGTTATTTATTTGACTTTTTTCTTGTTTCTTGAGGTAGGCCTGTAATGCTATGAATCTTCCCCTTAGCACTGCTTTTACAGTGTCCCATAGGTTTTGGGTTGTTGTGTTTTCATTTTCATTCATTTCTATGCATATTTTGATTTCTTTTTTGATTTCTTCTATGATTTGTTGGTTATTCAGAAGTGTGTTGTTTAGCCTCCATATGTTTGAATTTTTAATAATTTTTTCCCTGTAATTGAGATCTAATCTTACTGCACTGTGGTCAGAAAAGATGACTGGAATGATTTCAATTTTTTTGAATTTACCAAGACTAGATTTATGGCCCAGGATGTGATTTTGGAGAAGGTTCCGTGTGCACTTGAGGAGAAGGTTCCGTGTGCACTTGAGAAAAAGGTGAAGTTGATTATTTTGGGGTGAAAAGTCCTATAGATGTCAATAAGGTCTAGCTGGTCCATTGTGTCCTTTAAAGTTTGTGTTTCCTTGTTAATTTTCTGTTTAGTTGATCTATCCATAGTTGTGAGTGGGGTATTAAAGTCTCCCACTATTATTGTGTCACTATTAATTTCCTCTTTCATACTCGTTAGTATTTGCCTTACATATTGTGGTGCTCCTACGTTGGGTGCATATATAATTGTTATATCTTCTTCTTGGATTGATCCTTTGATCATTATGTAGTGTCCTTCTTTGTCTCTTTTCACCAGCTGTGATTATCTTGATTCTGTTTATCCTTTCGAGGACTCCCTCGTGGCTCAGACAGTAGTCTGCCTACAATGCAGGAGACCCGGGTTTGATCCCTGAGTCGGGAAGATTCCCCTGGAGAAGGAAACGGCAACCCACTCCAGTATGCTTGCCTGGAAAATCCCATGGATGGAGGAGCCTGGCAGGCTACAGTCCATGGGCTCACAGAGTCAGACACGACTGAGCGACTATACTTTCTTTTTGCATCCTTTCTAGTGTCACTATTCGATACTGGGTGGGCGGATAGAGATAACATAAGAAATGGTTCCCACTATTAAAGAATTTGATAGGAAAGGTAGGAGGCAGAGTATTTTTTAAAAAACATGATATGTAGGTAAATTTTACTTTAAAGAAAACCACAAATATTGTAGGTATGGCTGCAGGATTTAGGAGTGAAGTATACTAATGTCTGCAATTGACTTTGAAATGCATCAAAAAGGCAAGATGGACTGGTGAATGGATAGATGGAAAGATATGGCATAAAGCAAAGATAGCACAATGATAATTGTAGAATCTAAGTAGTGGATATGTTGGGGTTCACTAAACAATCTTTCATCTTTCCTGCATGTTTGAGCATTTTCATAATAAAATATTGGGGAATATGTTTATGCCATAAGATAAACAATGCCATAGAATTTCAGAGGGAGGAAAATGAACGTGTAACAGGTAGGTCAAGAAAAACTGGTGGGAATACATTTGAGTTGGGCTTTAAAAGGAATCAGAGGATTTAACTCAAAAATGGTGAGGACAGGAAGCATTACAGGTGGCTGAAGAGCAAAGGCCATATTACTAAAAGCACTGTGATTTGGGAATATGTAACTTGAATTAGTACAGGCAGCAGGAGGGAAACGTAACTGTGATGAAGGAAAGTAGGATCGTGGTCCATCTTCCTTATATTGGGGACCTTATCCAACAGATAAATGGGAGCCACTGAAGTTTCTTGACCAGGAGTCTGCATTTTTCTTGTCACTTTGGGCTAAGCTTTCTTATAGAGGAAGGTGTGAACTTTTTCAAGAAACTAAACAATGTTTTATCAGGGCTCTAATTAGAACTCTGATCAAGACCACAGGTTGCTGACTAGATGATAAATAGCAAAGTTGTTTTATATCAGTCTCTGTACCAATCCAGAACCCAAAACCCTGGAATAGCAGTTGAGAGGAACAGCATGAAACTTGCACTTAATTGTGTCCTGACTGTTAAGCTATGACTCCACTACCTGTTTCAATCATCACATTTTATACTATACACTAAATCAGAACGGGATCCACAGGGCATGTGTCTGGAGAGCTTTAGAATGCTCCTCTTTTCCCCTCAGGGTTTCCCTGGTGGCTCAGACAGTAAAGAATCTGCCTGCAATGCAGGAGAACTGGGTTCAGTCCCTAGTTCAGGAAGATCCCCTGGAGAAGGGAATGGCTACCCACTCCAGTATTCTTGTCTGGAGAATCCCATGGACAGAGGAGCCTGGCGAGCTACAGTTCGTGGGGTTGCAAAGAGTCAGACATGACTGAGCGACTAACACTTTTTGTCTTTTCCCCTAGGGACTGCTCAGACTTGATGGACAGTGTAGATCAGAGGTTTTCATGTTCCAGTGTGCCTGAGAATGACAGCCCCAGTGTTGTATGCACAAAACCAGGCTCACTGTCCTTTATGTGCAACAGGTACTGGCTTGACTTTTGAGACCAGTTGATCCTAAGGTGACCCTCAGCCCCAGCTGAGGCTCCCCCAAGCATTTTCAGTCCCTCTGTTCATCTGTGCTCTCCCTGGTTTTCATCTCAGCCCTGTCCTGTGCTTCCTACTTCCTGGTGTGTCCTCCCACTGCTGCCTTTCCTGCCTCCCCATCCCCCGGAGCCCTCTAGAACCTTGTTCCCATTGTAAACAAACTACCCTAAGTCCTCAGGTTCACTCTGCTCACCATAGCAAAAACCCACCATTTCCCACTGATACACTGTATCCCACGGAAAACTACTCATTTTCCTATGTTGTCCAATGTCCCAGGGCTGCACCTGGGAACCGGAAGGGTGGCCACAGTCTTAATTCCTCCTCCCTATTATAAAATCATCTCCTTTGAGATTCGTGCCATCAGTTCTACCATTCTTTACTGTGGTCATCCTTTATGACCAGCTTCCTGTGTTCCTTGAGGACTTTGGGACCTGACTCAGTTTTTCTCTCTACTACTTATCCTTGCAACATCCTGGTAACTTCTGTATCCCTGCCAACAACTTGGACCTCTTCCACCACTGTGTTTTGGGTGTGTGGGGAGCAGGTGGCTCCAACAACCAATCCTCACCTGTTCTTGACCACCTTCAACTCTAGGGAACTTCACTTCCACTTCATCCTTCCATGGCTGCTCACCACCCAGGCCGTTCCACTGCTAAATCTTACATTCCAACACCCCACATTCTAACCATAATCACAGCTTAGGGTTCTTTCTGTCTCTTTCGCTTGTCTGACCTCAATAAATGTGTGTTTCAATTGCATAAAGATTCCCAGTGCCTATCCCTTAAACCTGAGCAAGAGGAGCCCCCGGCCTGAGCTTCATACTTGAGGGGGCTCCACTCTAACCCAAACCAGTCAATCCTAAAGGAAATTAACCCTGAATATTCATTGGAAGGACTGCTAATGCTGAAGCTCCAATACTTTGGCTACTGGATTCAAAGAGCCAATTCACTGGAAAAGACCCTGATGCTGGGCAAGATTGAAGGCAAAAGGAAAAGAGGGTGGCAGAGATAAGATGGTTAGATAGCTTCATAGACTCAATGGACATAAGTTTGAGCAAATTCCAGGAGACAGCGGAGGACAGGGAAGCCTAGCACACTGCATTCCATGGGGTTACAGTCATACATGACTTAGCAACTGAACAACAACAACACTCTAACCCTTTTCAGATTGTGCCTATTCCTCCAGGGTGAGAAGTCTGCAGGGCCGAGGGAACATGCCCATCAAAGCCATGCTCACCCTCTTCATATCTGGACCAAACTGTGAATACAGAAGATCTCAATTTTCCCTGCTGAAACAGCCCTAGGACTGCTTCTGGGGCCTGCATGGACTTTGTCCTGAGTTGTTTCTCCTGAGCATGAATTGAACTGCCAGTGATACACTGCTATGAGATGGTCAAGGAGTGAGCTATGTGCGGGAGGATGGAGCTTGCGTGTACAGGCTAGGGTGTACCCTCACAGTGCGGGGCAGAGCCTGGGGCAGGAAGAGAAAATGCGTGTCTAGGGCTGGCTCTCTCCGTGTGACGTCATCTGGCACGGTCAGGAACAGGACTGAGTTGCAATAAAGGAACGTTGAAGATTGGCCCGGTGGGATTTCAGAACTGCTGTGGACTCCACTGTATGTCCTGTTTCCCCTCTTTGACCAGGGACTTCTTCAGCAGTTTCTGTGTGCCTAACCTACTCTGTGTGTTGGATATGTGTATGTGTGGGAGTAGGCAGCTTCTCTTTAGTTCATAGATCATCAGATTAAGGGGAACTTTATAGGAACTGCTGTACTTAAAGAAACTACACCAGAGAAGCCTCTTGCTGATACTGTGAATGTGGAGATTTGAGGGAGGTTTTAGGAGGGAATTAGTGTATTTTCTGTGTAGAAGAAATGTAAGTAATGTGACCACAGTGTTGACTATGATAGTTTAAAATACATCCAAATCCAATTAAAATATATCCAAACAACAAATTCTTTGACACTCCTTTCAGAAGGAAGAGACTAATTTTAATTTCTCTTGCCTTGAGGGTAGACTAGTCTTAGTTAACTCATTCTAACAAACAGAATAAGGCAGATGTGATTTCTGAGATGGGATCATGTAAGAAACTGTGGGTTTTGTCTCTCTTTGGGATCACCAGCTCTGGAAGGAACCAGGAGCTTTGTTAGGAAGACACTCAAGCAGTCGTTCTATGGAAATAGCCACGTGGTGAGGAACGGAGGCTTCTTACCAAGAGCTACACGAGGGAGCCACCTTGGAAGCCAATCAGATAGCACAGTCAGTCCTTCACATGACTAGGCCCAGCTAGAACCTTATGGGAGGCCCTGAGCCAGAACTACTCAGCTAAGCTTAATTTTTAACCCATGGTAAGTTTCAGGTACTAAAATGCTTTTGGGGTGATTGGTTACACAGTAATAGTAACTAACAGTCAATCTTGACCTCAGTTGACCACTCCTTAGGATGTGATACTGCTCAGCACTCCCTCTCCCATTGAGGCTTCCAAGAAGGTACTTCCCCTTGAGTTTTTTTTTTTTTTAACCTGGCCAGTCTTTATCAGTTTTCTTCATTAGCTTTGGACGTGAGTACTCAGACATATTTACTGAATACAACTTTGAAATAAATTGCCATGATTCTGCTCCTGGTTATTAGGTATTGTGTACATTCCTTGGAGTTGTAGAGGGTGAAGCCTCAGATCTATGTTCTGTGGCACAGTGAAATTCTTTGGGGGTTATAAATGCTAGACAGTTCACAGAGTGAATAAGTCCTACTGCAAGTAACCAAGGTACCTGAGCAGAGTCTAGGTTTTTCTGGGAGGTGGTGTATTATGCTGCAGTTGTGATGGGATGGCATTCTCTGCCAGGAGCCTCACAGTAGCATCAAACATGGCCTGAGCAGACCAATTCCTTGTGGAACCAGGCTGATTTCAGACCAACCTGTTTGTGCCTGAATGAAGGAATTAACTAATGCTTCTGGTGCTTGCGCTTCTCTTGTGGCTCAGCTGGCAAAGAATCTACCCACAATGTGGGAGACCTGGGTTCCATCTCTGGGTTGAGAAGATCCCCTGGAGAAGGAAAAGGCTACCCACTCCAGTATTCTGGCCTGGAGAATTCCATGGAGTATACAGTCCATGGGGTCACAAAGAGTCGGACACAACTTAAGTCACTTCACTTCTTCTAGTGCTTGAACTCTTACCAGCAAAGACTCATTCTAACCCTATACAATGAGTAATCCCAACCACAACGAAGCAAGATTGCTGGCTGGGGTTGCTCTGGGAGGGAAATCCAACAGCCTGCAGCTTTTTATTCAGGTTTACATTGTGGAAGCCTATCTAATTATCCTTTTTCCCTGGTTTAGGAGGATATGGAACCTTGGCAGCATTTGAGCAGAGGTGACTTTCAGAGCCAGAATCCGGGAAGGAAAAAAAGTCTTTGCTTATAGTCTATGGTTGCTAATGGCTATTAAAGGCCACTTCATCTCATTTAAATTTAAAAGAAGCTGGGGTACAGAGGGGATAAATTGCTGATAGTTGCGATAGATTCCGAAGCCTAAACTTACTCTACTTACATCTCATTAGACGGTTCATTTTTTCTTATTCCCTTGGTTCTCCCACTCTTCTTGCACACCCAGTGAACTTGAGTGCAGCGTTCTAATGCTTGGTCAGCATGTTTCCTAAAACTTCCAGCAGGAGTGACTCATTAAAACATCTTCAGTTCTCTGAGCGTGTAAGGCAATCGCACCTCTAACCGGGACAGGAGCGGCAGAAAAGGAACCCTAGGGCCTTAACCCGGGTGGGGGCGGGGGATCGAGGCAAGGCGGGGCACCCCGAGACAGGCTCAAGTTTGTTCAGGGAGGGGCAGCCCAAGAGATCTTCTCAGGTCGAGCCCGGCTCAGCAGGGCAATTACACCGAGGTGGGAGGCGGGACAAGGATAGGGAGTGCCCGAGGGGCAGGAGGTGCGCCTGTGCTCACTCCATTCTCTCAGGGCCGGGAGGCAGACAGGGGTTCTCAGAAGCTCACGCTGCACACGCTCAGTGTAAAAGAGGTAGTGCTCAGCTGACTCCTTCCTAGACTGGGGATTGGCTCTGCAGGGTGTGCTAACCACAGGGGAGAAAGGCAGTTGGAGAGACGTACGTGACCGGGGGGTGTGCAGCCGCGCCCAGTCGCGCCGAGCCCCGCGCAGGCACGCGCCTGACGCCCCGCCCCGCCCGTGACGTGCGCGCGCGGGGCCTCCACCCCATCCCCCACCCGCGCGTTACCCCCCGCGCTGCCTCCGCCGTTCCCCGCCCCCTCGCCTCTGGAGCTGCCCTCGTCGCTGCCTGACCCGAGGTCCGGCAGCTTCTACTTTTCCGGCCCCCGCCGAGGGACCGAGGCGGCCCACCCCACGGGAACGGGTGCGCTTGGGACACGTGGTCGTTTCGGAGCAGGTTGGAGTGAGCAGCGGGCGGCGCTGCGGGGACAGGCGCGGCGGACAGCCCCAGGGGTAGCGGCAGGGTCCTGGCGGGGGGAGGACAGGGTTGCGGCGGGCGGAACGGTGTCTCCTTCACTTCGCCCTCCAGCCGCGGCTGCTGCAGCCTGACACCTAGCGAGCCGAGCGGCCTCAGCTGCTAGCGGAGCGGCAGCGGCGCCTTCCCTCCCCCCCCGGAGACCACCAGGTACCACCACGCCCGCCTCACTCGGACCCTGGGCCTAGGCCCCGGCGGCCAAGCAGGACGCCTGAGTCGGACTCGGGGTCGGCCCTGACTCCCTAAGATGGCCGCGCTGCCCCGCGGCCCCTCTTCCCGAAGTCTGAGACCCCCTTCTGGCCCCTCGATTCGCTTTTGACCCCCGCTGACCGCACTTCTTGTCCCTCCCTCAGATCACCTCTCCCCTCGGCCTCGCCATGGCGACCTACGGACAGAGCTGCGCGCGGCGTAAGTCGAGTGGGGTTCTCTGCGGGGTGGGGCGGCGGTGTCCTGGCAGCCGAAGCCTGTTGACCAGAAAACCTCAGCTTCTTTCCTCTTATCTCTCCAAGGGCTTGTAAACTCACCCCTTTCGGTAGCCAGTCCGCTGTCTGACTTCCCTGGCTCTACGGAGGAGGGTGTGAGTGGCATGGATTTCGGATAGGGGGACTAGGCCTGGGGAGTTGGTCTGTGGCCACATTCACCTTCAGTTTTTGGACGTGCGTTTGATCAACTCGGAAGCAAAAAGTTATTAATTGTCGGATTCAGCCTTTGGAGGATTGGGCTGGTCACTTTTTTAGAGGAAGTAGTAACCCTCCTTCTGAGAGCGCAAGGTCATTACATGTGCACCTAAGGGCGTGGACGTGCTATGTAGAATGAATGAGCTGGTGTGGCCAGCTCAGATTGCTTGCCCTTAAGCCTCATCGCATTGGCCTATTACTTGAGTGTCATATTAATATGTTTAAAGTGTATTGGTTGTTTAGTTGATGCAGACGCTTGAATTAAACATAGATAGCTGCATTTTTTTTTAAGTTCCAAAGTTTAGGTTGCCCAAATATGAATTACTTTTTTCTTTCCATTCTAGAATATTGTTTTGGCCTCAGTGCGGATACTAAAGGATGAATGGGGGAGGGAAGGGGACATGTCTTAGTATTTTTTTTATCTCATTTGGTTAAATTGGCCCATTCCAGCCAATTTTGGCAGATATATCTTTACGTATAGGTATATATCTGTATGTGTTCAATTTTTTTGTATTAGTCCTGTCCTAGGAAGTGAGGTTATAAGCACTGTGTAAATTTAGGAATAGAAAGTCTGGAGGGAGTTTCCCAAGTTTGTATAGTTACTTAACTGTTACTCTCCATTTTAGAAATAAGCGCTTTGGTGCTGATATCTCCCTCATGGAGTTTTGATGTAGTTTTATTGTAGCTTCTAGTGGTTTCAAAACCAAGTTGGCCTGTTCGGATTTAGTGATAGCAGTGGGTCCTAAGCTAGTTTTTGGACAGACTGGGAGAACAAGGACATTAACACAGGAATGTTTCTTCCCACCAGCAATGTGTATTCCTCCATCATATGCTGACCTTGGCAAAGCTGCCAGAGATATTTTCAACAAAGGATTTGGTAAGAACTGTTTAAAAAATTTTAGATTAGAAGTGAAAATGTGTAAGTTTGGACTGCTTGGTGAAATTAATAATTTCTTCAGATAACTTTTCTGGTGAAAAAGTACTGTAACAATCTACATTCCCCCTTCATCCCAGTTTTCTCCATTGTTTCATTCTTTAGTTCAAGAAATTTATTTTTAAGGAAAAAAAAAAATTTATGCTTTTATTTAGTTTCAGTGATACAGTTTAGGTCTTGGTTGACTAGAATTATGTTGTTTTTTTTTTTTTTTACTGTTTTTGGCTTTTATGGTGGTGACTCCTAAAGGATTATGGGGGTTTTCAAATAAATTTGGGTTTTCTTGAAGATATTGTTCCATACCTCAGCGTCCCTATCCTTTAACTTTTTTTGAAGTTGTTTAGATTATTAATTCCAAAGTGCGGTATGCCTTTGGGACAAATGTTGTAAATGCCTGTATTATTATAAGTTGTTGACAGTTCTTGTATTTAAATTAAATTGATTGATCTGATATTTAGGTTTGAAAAGCTTTCTTTAGTACGTGCTTTATTAAAAATGATTTGAAAGCCTTTTTGAGGGTGGGTGCCAAATACACATCGACACACTAGGCAAAGCTTCCTGGAGATGTTCTGTCCTTTACATGTTAGTTTATAGAATAATTAAAATTGTTTTCATTTAAATACTGTATATTAACACATATTTACCTTCCTCTAAATGTGTGGTTTTTTTTTTTTTTTTATGTAGAGTCAGCCATTGGTGTGCATCTTTTTGTACAAAAGAATCATTTTGTTCTTTTTTGCTTTCTACTTGAAGGTTTTGGGTTGGTGAAACTGGATGTGAAAACAAAGTCCTGCAGCGGCGTGGTGAGTGTTAGGTATTTGATAAGTAGTGACAAACTTCTGTGTAACTTTTCAGCACATAAAATAGTCATAACTGAAAGATGTCTACCCATTTTATTTTAAAGAAGATAATTTCATTTTAAAAGAATTTTATCTTGATTTATTTTGGCTTTAGATAATGATTTCTGATTTTCATGTGTTTTGCCATGCACAAGAAATTCAGAAAAGACACTTAGTCTTGTGGTATTCTGTTTACTCAGTAAGATTGCAAGCCTGAAGGTAGGAAACTTGTTACACTTTTTTTGTGACCCATTTAATACCTTTGAAAAGCATTCAGGGAGACTTATTGTTGGTCCACTGGCTGAAACTTCATGTTCGCAGTGCAGGGGGCCTGGGTTTGATCCCTGGTCAGGGAACTAGATCCCACATGCCACAATTAAAGGATTCCCCATGCTGTAACTAAAAAGAGGATCTTGTATGCTGCAGCTGAGACCCAACACAGGCAAATGAATAGATAAATATCTTTTGAAAAAAGGAAAATTACTTAAGAGTCATGGGCTTCAGAGATAAATCCACTAACCTATGGTCACCTTATCTTCGACAAAGGAGGCAAGGATATACAATGGGAAAAAAGACAACCTCTTTAACAAGTGGTGCTGGGAAAACTGGTCAACCACCTGTAAAAGAATGAAACTAGAACACTTTATAACACCATACACAAAAATAAACTCAAAATGGATTAAAGATCTAAATGTAAGACCAGAAACTATAAAACTCCTAGAGGAGAACATAGGCAAAACACTCTCCGACATAAATCACAGCAGGATCCTCTATGACCCACATCCCAGAATTTTAGAAATAAAAGCAAAAATAAACAAATGGGACCTAATGAAACTTAAAAGCTTTTGCACAACAAAGGAAACTATAAGCAAGGTGAAAAGACAGCCCTCAGATTGGGAGAAAATAATAGCAAACGAAGCAACAGACAAAGGATTAATCTCAAAAATATACAAGCAACTCCTCCAGCTCAACTCCAGAAAAATAAATGACCCAATCAAAAAATGGGCCAAAGAACTAAACAGACATTTCTCCAAGGAAGACATACAGATGGCTAACAAACATATGAAAAGATGCTCAACATCACTCATTATCAGAGAAATGCAAATCAAAACCACAATGAGGTACCATTACACGCCAGTCAGGATGGCTGCTATCCAAAAGTCTACAAGCAATAAATGCTGGAGAGGGTGTGGAGAAAAGGGAACCCTCTTACACTGTTGGTGGGAATGCAAATTAGTACAGCCACTATGGAAAACAGTGTGGAGATTTCTTAAAAAGCTGGAAATAGAACTGCCATATGACCCAGCAATCCCACTTCTGGGCATACACACCAAGGAAACCAGATCTGAAAGAGACACTTGCACCCCAATGTTCATCGCAGCACTGTTTATAATAGCCAGGACATGGAAGCAACCTAGATGCCCATCAGCAGACGAATGGATAAGGAAGCTGTAGTACATATACACCATGGAATATTACTCAGCCATTAAAAAGAATTCATTTGAATCAGTTCTAATGAGATGGATGAAACTGGAGCCCATTATACAGAGTGAAGTAAGCCAGAAAGATAAAGACCATTACAGTATACTAACACATATATATGGAATTTAGAAAGATGGTAACGATAACCCTATATGCAAAACAGGAAAAGAGACACAGATGTATAGAACAGACTTTTGGACTCTGTGGGAGAAGGCGAGGGTGGGATGTGTCAAGAGAACAGCATCGAAACATGTGTATTATCTAGGGTGAAACAGATCGCCAGCCCAGGTTGGATGCATGAGACAAGTGCTCAGGCCTGGTGCACTGGGAAGACCCAGAGGGATCGGGTGGAGAGGGAGGTGGGAGGGGGGACCGGGATGGGGAATACATGGAAATCCATGGCTAATTCATTTCAATGTATGACAAAAACCACTGCAATGATGTAAAGTAATTAGCCTCCAACTAATAAAAATAAATGGAAAAATAAAAAAAATAAAAAGTCATGGGCTTAAAAATACTCAATAACTTTTAATTTGAGTATAATAATTATTTATATAGTGGTCATAATCTAGCAGCCCTCCTTAGGGGGAAATTTCCACTTGTGTTTTGTGAATTTAGAGAGTCTTAAATTTGAGTATTTTTAAAAAGGTTAATATTTTGATAATTGGATGTCTTGATTCTGCCTAACAAACTCCCTCAAAGAGAGTAAAGTAAAATTAAATTTTGTGTAATTTTTTTTTCTCCTAAATTTTTTTGAGATTCTTTAGGGGATGAATATAGTGTGTGCATGTTGAATGTTATTATTTTGATAAATTCTTTCTATAGTTAACTCCCTTAGTGTATGCAATTGGTATTTACTTAAATTAATAATTTTGTAGTTTCTTTTTTTTTTTTTTAATTTTGTAGTTTCTTAATGCCTAGATTTGGATTTCTGGGGTTTTATATTGGTCACATCTGTTTGGTTTGTTTGGTCAGAAAGGAAGCCTGAGTATTCATTGTGGATGAGTGACTTACTAGCTCAGGGTAACAGGTTACAGAGAGCAGTGACTTGGTGTTTGTGTTCACTCTAAACTTGTTGGCTCCTTTTAAACAAGTTGCTGAAACACAAAAACCCTTCTTAAAAAAAGTAGAAGAATCAGTTCTAGTGTTTAAAATTTTACCTGCTGGCTGAAGGGACAAAAATCAACTTTAAACTGGGGAATAATCAGAGCAGTATATCTAGTACTAGATTGTTTGATAAATCAAAATCTTTGAAACAAAGGGCTTATGGTGGACAGGAATTTTATGAGATTAGACTTAACATGAGGGTTTATAGAAGCTTGATTAGATACAGTATGTTTTAATTTACATTTAATGTATGTAATTCAAAAACATTCTACTGATCTTAAAATAGGTACCTGGCCCCAAGTAGTCCCATTAATGCCTGGTTCTGTTTTCCCACCTGAATTGCAAAGATGTCAGGGTTACCCCAGAATGTAGAAGCCTAAGTGTCTTCATGAGGAGTGAAAGATACAAGCTTTGCTGGTGGTATCATCTGACCCAATTCTGATCCCAGATCATAGTGTGATCTTCGTTTTCTGTCTTGAGCACTCCTAGACTTTTACTCAGCATGTATATAAGCTCAGTTTATGGGCTGTTGGGTGGCAGTGGGTGGGACCTCAAGAATCATTAATCATTGTCATTCAGGGTTAGAACACAGCTCCGTATATTTTACATTGTTTTAATAATGTATTCCTTTCGTGTTCAGTTCAGTCGCTCAGTCATGTCCGACTATTTGCAACCCCATGAACCGCAGCACGCCAGGCCTCCCTGTCCATCACCAACTCCTGGAGTCCCAAACCCAAACCCATGTCCATTGAGTTGGTGATGCCATCCAACCATCTCATCCTCTGTCATCCCCTTCTCCTACCCTCAATCTTTCCCAGCATCAGGGTCTTTTCCAGTGAGTCAGCTCTTCGCATCAGCTGGCCAAAGTATTGGAGTTTCAGCTTCAACATCAGTCCTTCCAGTGAACACCCGGGACTGATCTCCTTTAGGATGGACTGGTTGGATCTCCTGCAGTCCAAGGGGCTCTCAAGAGTCTTCTGCAACACCACAGTTCAAAAGCATCAATTCTTCTGCACTCAGCCTTCTTTATAGTCCAACTGTCACACCCATACATGACCACTGGAAAAGCCATAGCCTTGACTAGACAGACCTTTGTTGACAAAGGAATGTCTCTGCTTTTTAATATGCTTTTTAATACCCTTTTGTGTAGAGCATGTGAAAATACACAAAACTTTCACAGAATCAGACCCATTTAATCCTCCAGAGGTAGGAGGTTTAAACTTTTTAAAGTTACGATATCTGAGACCTGGAAAAGTGTCTTCCTTAGTGTTACTCATTTAGTAAATACCAGCCAGAATTTGATATCAGGACTCCTAATTTTACATCCAATGTTCTTTGCTAACACAATCTGGTGCTTTTTACTATGAGCATTGAGTGCCAAGCTTTGACTCAGTTTCTATTAATGAAAGCAGCTAATTTCAGGAGATAGTGTATAAGACCTAAAGAATTGAGTCTGTGTCACTGCAGAGCAGCAGTTACACAAATGATGTTTTGTAAGTGAAAGATGATTGCTCTTTTCTCTGATGGATACAGTTTTGGATATTTCCTCATTCTGCAAGTATCACAATTTCAGGTTGAAATCCTCTTATCTCTTAAAAGTTCAGATCCATTTTTAAATTTGGCTTTCCCATATAGAGTATAACATTGGTAGTCAAATTAGAACCCTCAAGGCATTTTAATATTTTATCTTGGAAGAGTTCAACTGCTTGCCTGTATATTATGCTCATAAAGATTAGATTTCTGGATTATATGTAGCAGATTTTAAATTTCAGATAAGCTCTTTCCATATTATACCTTCCTTTTCAGTTGGTGTACAGTTAGGGATTGGCAGGTTACTTACATTTGCTACAAACAGAAGATTATATGATATATTTCAAATTAGTCACTGCACAGATTTTTCTCTAATGATCATCTGTTCTACAGAGTATAGTTAATATGAACCAGTTATAGGGAATTTCCTTCCACCAATTTTTTTTTTTTTTGAAAATGTGAAACATGATTGGAAAGGCATAGAACCTGATGAAGACCGTGTCAGAAAAACAGAATATTGAGGTTACCAAAGAATTGAAAACTGTTTGTGTCATAGATTCTTTGAGTGGAGTGCTTTCCTTTTAGGGATTTTCAAGGGACCGTTTCATAGTAAATTGTGTGTAAACTGATTTTAATGGAGGGAGTCTATGATTAGCCATACTGACCTATTTAGTGTTTCATTGAATATCAGGTAGATTGGAAGCAGTTCTAAAATATCCATTCACTATCCCTTTGCCCCCAGTGATTTTTTTTTTTAAACTCAGAGTCACTTTAGCAGAAATTTCCTTAAAAACGTCATAGTTTGTTGTCCACTTGAGAATCATATTCAAGTAACTTTTGATCCATTGGTTGAAAATGTCAGTGGTAACAAGATGGTAGTCAGTAATTAACAGGCTAGTTTGTCACTCTTGTATTTACTCAGTAGCAGGGGGTTAGGAGTGTTTGGGAAGCTAGAAAAAGGGATTCGTGAATCACTAAGGGTTTCAGCAAGGTTGTGTAAGTTAGAAAGTTTATTACCGTAGGCTTACAAGAAAGTTCCTGAACTTGTTTATTGTCTTGTTAGGAATTCTCAACATCTGGTTCATCTAATACAGACACTGGTAAAGTTACTGGGACCTTGGAGACCAAATATAAATGGTGTGAGTATGGTCTGACTTTCACAGAAAAGTGGAACACTGATAACACTCTGGGAACAGAAATCGCTATTGAAGACCAGGTAACATTTTGAAAATGTGCTTTAATATTATTTTTGTGTTTCAAGAAAGAAATAAACTGAAAACAAATTCTTTTTCTCTTGAAATAGATTTGCCAAGGTTTGAAACTGACATTTGATACCACCTTTTCACCAAACACAGGGTAAGCACGGGCATTTTTGTCTGCTTTAAGTTTAAAGCTTTCTTCAGTGTATTTAAGGAAGGTGCACATTCAGATATCTTGTGTTGGCAAATTTCTGTTTCTCCCTTTGGAGTGTGAGCAGTATGGTTCTTGGCTTGCCTTCAGCTATTTGCCTTTTATCATTGTGGCACTAACTTAGAATGAACATTATTTATTTTTAAATAGGTTTTTGTGACTGATTGCAGCTCTGCAAAGCATTCTTCGTATAGTGGTGGCAATCTAGTCACCCCAGGTGCCTTTGTCTTTTAGTTTATTGAGCTGTGGGTTTTTTTTTTTCCTCTTTTTTTAGTTTCTTATGATTATCCTGCTACCTGTTTGGAGGCATACCTTAGAGATATTGGAAGTTTAGTTCCAAATCACCGTAGTAAAGTGAATATTGTGAAAAAGCAAGTCTTCCGGATTTTCTAGTTTCCCAGTGCATATAAAAGTTCCTTTTACACTAGATTATTGACTAGTAAGTGTAAAATAGCATTATATTGGGGGAAAAACAATATACATACCTTAATTTGGATGGCATCACTGACTCGATGGACTTGAGTTTGAGGAAATTCTGGCGTGTTGCAGTTCATGGGGTCGCAAAGAGTCAGACATGACTGAGCGACTGAACTGATACCTTAATTAACTTAAAATGCCAACCTTCATCTGAGTCTTCAGTAGTAACATCAAAAGATCGGTGACCACAGATCACTGTTACAAACATAGTAATAATAAAAATGTTTGAAATGTGAGAATTACCAAGACGTCACACAGAGGCACAAAGTGAACAAATGCTATTGGAAAAAAACATCAACAGATTTGCTTGATGCAGGATTGCTGTAAACCCTTAATATGCGTGTGTGTGGGGAAGCACTATAAAGTGAACTTCAATAAAACAATGAAGTATGTCTCTACTCCCCATTATAATGAGATTCATGTAAATCTGTTTTGTACCCTCTGACTGTAAATCTTTCTTAGTGGCTTCAGTTTTAAGTCAGTCTGTTCTTTTTCTAGAAAGAAAAGTGGTAAAATCAAGTCATCTTACAAGAGGGAATGTATAAACCTTGGTTGTGATGTTGACTTTGATTTTGCTGGACCTGCAATCCATGGTTCGGCTGTCTTCGGTTATGAGGGCTGGCTTGCTGGGTACCAGATGACCTTTGACAGTGCCAAATCAAAGCTGACAAGGAATAACTTTGCAGTGGGCTACAGGACTGGGGACTTCCAGCTACACACTAATGTGTGAGTATTTCTTTTTTGAGTTATGATGTGGGACCTCAGTGGTGTTGCTGTCTCCTGTTATCTCTGAATCTTGGTACAACCTAAAGGAGTTCTCTTAACATAAAAAGATCATCTTTGGGCATTTCTTGAATGCGCTCCCAGAAGTGTATAGAAATGTTATTTTGTATAAAAAAATATTACTCTGAATTTTAGTGCTGAGAGAGTGAATGTTCATTTCACATGAGGCTTGATGTGCTTGGGATTTTTGGAAGGGACTAAGACAGGGTCTCCTTGGTGGTCTGGTGGTTAGGATTTGGCACTTTCACTGCCATGGCCTGAGTTCAGTCCCTGGGCGGGGACCTGAGATCCCTCAAGCTGCACAGTGTGGCCAGGGGAAAAAAAAGCTAAGATACTGCCAAATTGTAGTAGTGCTTTCATTTAATTGTGATGTGTAAGGTGCTCATTTGATAGGATTGCCTAAAGTGTATAGCGTTTTTTCTTAACCCAAAGTAAATGTATATGTGGAAAGGACTTAAAGAATTTTTTTCCCTTACAAAAATGATGCATTGGTATGTAACAGAAGTAAAATAAGAAAACCAAAATTGTCCGCAATCCCACCACCTAGATGTATAATTTTTGTTAACTATTAATGCTTTGATGTTTCACCTTTTTATATGTGTGTATATAAAAATACATGTCAGAAAGACTGTTTCATAATCTTCACTACATTAATGTATTATGATCATTTTCCTATAGCGTTATGTATTCTTAGTGATTGTTAGTGGCTGCGTGGTAATTCTGCTGAATGGATATACCATGATTTATTTGACCAATTCGTGTTTTTAAAACTGTAAAGTTTTCAGTGAAACACTAGAGACCCATGTAAGCAATGGCTTTTATTTAAATGTAATGCTATAGTGTCAGCCATGTGCCTTAGACATTATTACATTGTCTAGTCTAGATTGACTAATTTAAAATATCTCATAGCAATGATGGTACAGAATTTGGAGGATCAATTTATCAGAAAGTATGTGAAGATCTTGACACTTCAGTAAACCTTGCCTGGACATCAGGAACCAACTGCACTCGCTTTGGAATTGCAGCTAAATATCAATTGGATCCCACTGCTTCCATTTCTGTAAGTACTCTTGTGGGCTTAGAATGGGATTTTCATTGTGGGACTTAATCTTTGGATATATTATGTGTTGAAAATTGTAACTGTGGTTCACTGACTTCCCAGTTTATACACAGGTTGAGATAAGAGCTTTGAATGCTGGTTTTCCTGTGGAGATGGTGTTAGATGTTTGATGTCCAGGCCACAGCAGTGTGTTTTAATTAACCTCAAAGCTACTGAAGTAGTACAAAAAGTCAGTGTTGGTCGCTCAGTTGTGTCTGACCCTCCGCGACCCCATGGACTGTAGCCCTCAGGTCCTTTGTCCATGGGATTCTCCAGGCAAGAATACTGTTGCCATTCCTTTCTCCAGGGGATCTTCCTGACCTCGGAATTAAACCCAGATCTCCTGCATTGCCGGCAGATTCTTCACTGTCTGAGCCACCCCGGAAGCCCACTGAAGAGTGTAGATGATAACCGTGAGGCCCAGTCCTGTCCAGGCCCGGGGAAGCCAGTGTTTTGGGCCCTGGGAAGTTATCATTCTTGTTGGGAACTAATAGTATTATGTTACTTTGTGTCTGACCTTAATAGTTCACAAAATATCTTCTGATTTGATCTGAGCAGCCAGTGGTACACATGCTGTTTTGCAGGTGAAGAAACTAAAGCTTAGAGAGGAGAAGGACTTAGTCCACTGCTAGGGAGGGAAAAAAGAAGGGATAGTACAGGACTGGACATGCAAGTACATTGAAAGACATGCAAGTCTTTCAATTTCCCTCCTGCCTAGGGTGTCCAGGTAGCTCATTTTGCTTTGCCTGGGACTATCCCAGCTTTAGCACTAGAAGTCCTATGGGAAGTTCCTCCCCTTTATCTCAGGTTAATTGAGTTGCATGGCCACCTTAGTCCTGTGCTTGGACTCCTGCTGTTTCTTCCTTCAGTCATAGTGGATTGTGGTAGGAGGGAGTGCAGTGTCTGAGGGTGTGGAGCACTGGCTCCAATTTCAGGCAGGTCAGCAACTATTCTGTGTGTTGGTTGGTTACAGGTCAGGCACTGTTTGTACTGGAATGAGAATTAAACCTTCATGAGAGTTACTTCTGTTACATAAAATGATGTTCATTCCTGGGGCAATATGTTTTAATAATTTAGGCAATTAAGTTTTAACTCCATTCTTGTTTCTTAGCAGAGGTGTTATCAGGGAGAATGAGAAGCACCCAGAATGCTTCTCCCATTGGCAAACCAGGGATTAATCATTTATTTTCCCCTTCTCTGTTTCTAACTACACCTTAGCAAGTAAAACCCTCAGGATTCACACTATGCTGTGGTAGCTGCATTGCTGTTCTTTTCAAATGTATGTCTCTGGCACCCTCACAGGTTTAATATCAGCAGAAGATGCAACTCTTTTACAGTCTAAAATGGGAAGAAGGCAGCTTGGGACTTGTGTATCAGTGAATGACTTCTGAGGATTAATTTGGAAATGTATTTAGCATATCCCACCTAAGTTGTGCTGCTATTACCATAATCAAGCATCACCCCTGAAGCATTGCATAATGCTCCATAAGTTTTGTGGTTGATTCCTAAAATAGTAGGAGCTATTTTATTGTCTGGGCTCTTGATTTGTTTGGCAGGCTTCCCAAGAGGCGCAGTGGTAAAGAATCCGCCTGCTAATGCAGGAGATGCAAGTTTGACCCCTGGGTTGTGAAGACCCCCTGAAGAAGGGAAGGGCAACCCACTCCAGTATTCTCACCTAGAAAAATCCCATGGACAGGAGCTGGGTGGGCTGCAGTCCACAGGGTCACAAAGAGTTGGACACGAGTGAACTGCTCAGCACACTTGATTCATTTGGCACAAGATGGTTACTGGTCGGCATTTCTTCCTTAGATAACTAACTCACATGGTCATTGGAGGCTCATGAAGACTTGGCTCTAGTGCCAAGTGAGTACAAGTGTCATTTATGTGACTTTTGCCTGTATGTTATCATTTCTCGTTTGGGCTGTTACAATACATTGCAAAAAAAGTGTAGATGTCAAATTATTTCCAAGTCTCTTTAGATCCCAGAGACTGCTTGTTACCTTTTTGTTTAGCACTCAAAATGCTGAAGAGCAAAGGCACCTGACTAGGTAGCCAGGCCGTTGGAGATTGGGATGAGATGATCCCACTACAGCCATAGGCCTCTGGTGTGGCTTTAATGGTCGGAGAAGTGGGGAGAACGGAGCTAGAAGCTTCTGACCGTGTCTTGCTCTGCGGAATTCTCGTAGCCTTTGAAAGTCTGTGACTAAAATCCTAAAATAGTGGAATTGTACAGGGCGGGTAGGGATCTGCACTGGTCAGCAGTGCTCCGTTGGAACATCTTCTGAAGTACAGTCTAGTTATATGCAGCCAGGACCTATGTTTGTTCATGAGAAGTGTGGGAAAGTGAGGTAAAGAAGTTGTAGTCAGTCTGTTTCTTCAGAGGAAGTGCTTATCATTTGGAGGTTTAGAGCATGCATGGTTTAGATTCTTAAGGAATACCCTTGAAAGTAGTGTGTCATAGCCACAAATTTAAACTATACACATGCCATATTTTGAAGGTGGTGTGTATGTCATATTGTGTAGTTAGCCTGGTAAACTTCAATTACTCACATAATGGTGTGGTTTTGTTGTGTTAGATTCACCAAGAACAATTTTTTTTTTTTTTGCTGAAGTGATTTTAATCTATAGATGAACAACTCTTTAAATGATACTCAGAATACATTACAAACTTGGTTTTAAATTAGATTTGAGTCTAGAACAGGACTCACTCACAGTGATTCCAGAACACAATGTGGAAGTGCAACAGTTAGGTGATGACTTCTTAATTGTTCAAGGGGATAAAGATCTTCAAATATGGATGGAAATTAATCTCTAGGAGTTATTCTCCTTTATAGACCACAATATTATTGTCAGTTTCATATATTTTTACTTTATAAAGAACTCCCACAGGAAGAAATTTCTGGAGGTTTTCCCAGATATATACGGCTACATTTTCCGTTGTGCTTACAATGTCTGCAAAATATGGCACATCTAGATCCAGATTCTTATGATCAAGGGGCTTCATAATCGCCTCCTCCATACACTCCTTGAGGTCAGTCAAATTCATGACCATTCCTGTAACAGGATCAATCTCTCCATGTACTGTCACCACAACTTTATAATTGTGCCCATGGCCATTTGGGTTGTTGCACTTCCCAAATAATTTCAAGTTTTCTTCATTACTAAGAGATTTGCTGTGCAGGCGGTGGGTCGCGCTGAAGGAGACGAGGCGGGACATTCGCGCCCGCCGGCGAGGGCCCGACCCTGCCCCGTTCATGGCTCTGCAAGCCCCCGACCCGGCCGGCGTCCCCACCCCTCGGCCCGCCGCCAGCCTACCAAGAACAATTTTTATGAGAGTACTTAGGCTTTTGTATTCTGTGAACAATTTTAGGGTCTGTAGGTACATCATCAAAGATAGCAAGAGTTTTGTGTCCTGCTTACAATTGAGTTTAGTAGATAAGAATTAAGTGGGGCCTGGTTTTTGCTTCAGTTCAGTTCAGTTGCTCTGTCGTGTCCGGCTCTGCAACCCCATGGACTGCAGCATGCCAGGCTTCCCTGTCCATCACCAGCTCCTGGAGCCTACTCAAACTCATGTCCATCACGTCAGTGATGCCATCCAGCCATCTCTTCCTGTGTTGTCCCCTTCTGCCTTCAATCTTTGCCAGCATCAGGGTCTTTTCCAGTGAGTCAGTTCTTCACATCAGGTGGCCAAGGTATTGGAGCTTCAGTGTCAGTCCTTCCAATGAATATTCAGGACTGATATCCTTTAGGATTGACTGGTTGGATCTCCTTGCAGTCCAAGGGACTCAAGACTCTTCTCCAACACCATAGTTCAAAAGCATCAATACTTCTGCACTCAGCTTTCTTTATAGTCCAACTCTCACATCCATACATGACTACTGGGAAAAAAAGCTGTGGTTTTTATAGCTTTTACTAGGCATAGCTTTGTGAGGCGTGGGTTGGTGGTGGCCTGCTGCAGGGTCGAGGGCATTGACCTTTTGAAGGTCAATGTGCGTGCATAGGACCTTTTGAAGGAGGTCGCTATTATTTTCATTTCCTCCACCTTGGTTTGGTCTTGGGTCAAGCAACAGGGAGGGAACACAGCCCCACCCATCAATAGAAAATTGAATTAAAGATTTACTGAACATGGCCCACCCATCAGAACAAAACCCAGTTTCCCCCTGAGTCAGTTTCTTTCAGGAAGCTTCCATAAGCCTCTTATCCTTATCCATCAGAGGGCAGACAGAATGAAAACCACCATCACAGAAAACTAACCAAACTGATCACATGGACCACAGCCATGTCTTGCTCAAGAAAACGTTGAGCCATGCCATGTAGGGCCACCCAAGACGGATAGGTTATGGCGGAGAGTTCTGACAAGATGTGGTCCACTGGAGAAGGGAATGGCAAACCACTTGAGTATCCTTGCCTTGAGAACCCTGTGAAGTTAGAAAAGGTTTTTGCTTAACTTAATACAATATTAAATTTTATTATCTCACATGGAAAAGTGAACATGTCATGATTGTATGATAGGGAAATACCTAGGGCCTTTGTGTCTCCATTCAAAAATTTGTCTTACATTTGTTTTTGCATTTTATCTTAGGCAAAAGTCAACAACTCTAGTTTAATTGGAGTGGGCTATACTCAAACTCTGAGGCCTGGTAAGTTTTAAGGATTGTTCTGATGGTATTTTCAAAATCAGTTTTCATTTCTCAGCTTCTTTTATAAAACTTTCAAACATACAGAAGAGTTGACAAAAGTACAATGAACACATGTTTACCTTTTGCTACAATATTTTCTTCTTCTTTTTTTTAATGCTGGGCCATTTGGAAGTTGACATTTCCCTAAATGGTTTAGCGTGCAAACATTGTCCTTCATAAGCACAAGACTGGTTATTTACTTTCTTCGCTTGTACCTGAAATGTCTTGTAGTAATTTTTATCTCTCCAGTCGTTGTTCACTGATTGCTTTGGTCATTTGATCTCTAGAGTCTCATTTACTTTACATAATAATTTGAGCCTTGCTTGTTTTCCAAAGCAGTACTTCTTTAATACCAGGGTGCATGAATCACTTTGGGAATCTTATTAGAATACATAGATCTGGGGTATGGGGTTCTGTCTTTCTAATAAGCTCTTAGGTGATGCCAGTGTCACTGGCTCTTGAACCAGCATTTGAATAGCAAGGTTCTGAAGCACTTGGAACTTTTCCCGATACTTTGACTATTCTGAAACCTGAAGAAAAGAATGGTGCCACGAACACTCATCTTCCCTACATTGACCAGTTACTAACATTTACCGTGTTTGTTTTCTCCCTCCTTGTCTGTATACATAATCCTTTTCTCTTTTTTACCCACATATTCTTACAAATTAAATGTATATTTTGCAAACATACAGACACATCAGCCCTAGCATACATATGAGAGTAAGGCATTTTTAACTGCATCACTTTAAAGATGTCATAACTACAATACTATTTTCACAGCTAAAGAAATGAAGAGTTTAAAATAATACCTAATATATAGTCAATATGCAGATCTCCCTACTTGTCCCAAAGTGTGTCTTAGTTGTAGCTTTTTCTTTTCTGGGGTCCAAATTGTCTTTTAGTCTGGATAGTGTATTGAACATGATTGAATTTTCTAGAGCCATTTTTGTTTTTTTTTTTTCACACTGTTTGAGCTTGATACACATTTTCATGCTCTGTGACTTGATACTTCCCTTGCTCAGGACCGAGCCACGTGAACTGTCTGTTCTCTCGGGTACTCCCAAGTGCCCTCTGGTGGCTGGCACTGTAGGTCATCCGACATGCCGAGAAAAAGTGACAGGCTGTGAGGTGACTGCTGACTCCCATGAGGTGTTGCAGGTACATGATGCTTGTCTGCTTTTGTTTACAGGTGTGAAGCTTACACTGTCTGCCCTGGTAGATGGGAAGAGCATTAATGCTGGAGGCCACAAACTTGGGCTTGCCCTGGAATTGGAGGCTTAATTCAGCTGAAAGAAACCTCTGGAAATGGGTATCAGAAGATTTGGCCTTAATATATTTCCAGTGTGACCAGCAGGCTTCCCCCCGCCACCCCCCTGAAGGTGATCAAAACAAAGGATGATCTAAACAAGAGCTGTATTTTAAATATTTAGACAGTTACTTGTTAGCTGGTTTCTAGTTGAATTGGTTGTCTATCTAGTTACCAATACTGCAGTCATGCAGTCACCTATACATTATTTAAATGTATTTAACTGTTAAATGTGCTACCCACCAATAATGAAATAGACATTTATGAAAACTGTGCAGTTGTGTGCATGTTTGTTTTTATGTTCCTTTTAACATTGAATATTGCCGTTGAATGAGATGAATCAGTGGATGTCTTAAGGTTAAAATTTTTTGTTCAACCATCATTAGAATTACTTTTGGTATCCTGAAACATTACAAATTATGAATAAAATGAGTATACATTATTAATGACTCCAGGTATTTGCAGAGTTAAAAACTTGGCAGCTAGGGTCAAATATTCCTGGTAGTATACTTAGCTAGTATACTTAGTATACTTTACTTCTCCAGTGAGCATTCGTTTTGCTCTTTTTATAAATCTGTGCCACAGAGTCCTCTGACTTGAGAATAACTCCATAAAATGTTTAGACTACAGTATAAGAAGAAGATACATGACTTCATATCTTCAGTTTGTAAATGTGTATAAAATTACATTGGATCATTATTAACTCCAGGAAGGATTAGTGAGTAAGTGATGAAGAAAGAGAAATGAAGGGATGGTGCTGAAGGTTGTATATACACACCATACCCCCTTGGGCTATTGCTATGGAAATGATCCAAGCCCTAGTTAGGTGGGATGGGACTAGGCGTAGGGAAGTGGAATAAGGAGTAGACAGTGGCAATACCCAGACAGTCTATATGGGCCCCAGTGAGAGGTCTAACTCATTTCTTTCCAGGTAGACACTGAAAAGCTTGGGCCCAAGTTTGTGACCAGAGTGGCTTCAAGCTAGGTGGCCATTGGCCTTAATCTAAACTTGAACTGAATGATAGCAATTAATAGATGATTCTGGTTGGAAAAGTAGGAAAGAGGAATTTTGATGGGAGGAGAGTTGGAACAATATCATTGAAGGTTAGAGAAGAGTTTGGTTCAGCACATTCATAATACTAGATTTGTGGTATAGTTTGTCGTCAGAGAACAAATAAGAAAATGTAGTACTTGGACTCATTATCCAAAAAGTGATCATGCTGAAAATTTCCAGGTCAAGAAGACTCTGATAAGAGAAACCCAGATAAGCTGTCCACACAGATGGAATGTGGGGCACAGAGATCCCTCTGATTTTACTGTTTGTCCTAAGGGACTGGCTGGAATGGCCCACTGTATAAAACACAAACTTAATGGCAGTAAGTTGGGATCTGAACCAGTTTGTTTTGAGTCAGGACCTATTGCTAGGAAAGAAGAAAAACAAGAAAAGTCTGTGCAAGCTAGATATGAAAGTGTCTATACTTAAGAGTAAAATGGACCTGTTCACCCATGTGCATCCTAGTATGCTTTTATGATTGGGAGAGAGGAAGATAGGTTTTCAACCAGGTTCCTAAGGGTTGTCTGAAATGCAGGGTATATCCGAGACGCCAAAGGGTTATGAAAGTTGTCAGCTGTGGGCTCATGGGGCTCCTGTGGCCTTAGTTTCTAGCCTCTTCCAGGTTTACTTCTACTTCAGGGCTAATGTGGTGGCAAAACCCAATTGTATTCTAGGTTGAGGCTATTTCTGCATGAGGCAATTTTAGTGCAAAGAACACTTCATATATGAGCCTGATCTTCATTTGTGGTGTAGAGGTTAGATCTTCCTACAGATTGGTGAGGTGTAAACAGGTTTAAACCAGAAGAGTGAAGCACCTGGCTCCCTCTCCCCTGCAGCTTACATAGGCTTATGGAAAATGTAACATTCTCTTTGTTTGCCTCTGGGGAACTTGTTAAAAATTGCCTCCTACCTATTGGACTGTCTGCTTCACACCTCTGGCCAGTGATCCCATGTCTCACGTTCCTCCAGGACTTCGGGGAGGACAATATATATACTCCAGTAACCCTGAGGCCCTCAGTCTAAGTCAAGTGGCCTGGTCTCAGGTGATGTTGACCAGGGCCTCTACTGCAGAGGTGAAGCCAGGTTCAGTTTTGTGAAGACGTGGGCACATGGCTAGCAGAATTGGTGTAGCCTACAACAGTACAGTGCAAGGACCCTTTCCTGCCACCGGATGCCAATTTGTTCTCTACTAGTGTCCTGGATTCATTGAACAGGAACTTCATTCACTTGCTTCTCATAGGAAGAGATGTAAAGAGGGAGTCCAAGAGGCCTCTATCAATCTTCCAGCCCTTAGGTCCCCTGGAGGTAAATCTCCATAAGGATCTGGGGTTTCTAACCAGTTGCATGTGGGCGGGTCAGTTAAAACTTGGTATCTTGCCTCCAGTCAGCTGGAAGCTCCTGTGGTGCCAGAGGGTCCTCAGGAGTGTGCCAGGGAGGGGATGAATATCTGTGGCCGCAAGGTTCCCTTTTGGTGAAGAAGTGGCCTTCCCTCCCTGCACCACTGAAGCACAAGATCGTGTCCCAGGCCTCACTTTATTGTCAGATTCAAAGCAGGCGCGGAATGGCTGGGGTTCCCAGGGCCCCTCCCTTGATGCCACTCACTAAGGGCCAGCCCTAGATCTTGAAGGCTAAGGTGAGGCCGTCGCCCAGGGGCAGGAGGCTGATGTGGACCCTGGCATCCCGCAGAATGCGCTCGTTCAGGTTTCGAACACGCTGGGCCGCCTTGTCCTGCGGTTTAGGCTGCAACACCTCTCCCTGACACAGGACCTGCGGAGGGGCGGGGCACTGTGGGGGCGGGGCCTGGGGAGCCTGCGCAGGGCGCGGGGAGAGCGCTGGAGACCTCGGACCTGAGCAGGGCAGAATGGAAAGCCCGGGAGCTTGGTTGGAATCCCTGAGGGAGGAGCTTAAGCCCCTGTATTGGGCGGGGCTTTGGAGCACCAGCGAGGAGAAGCCTGAGGAAAAGATGCACCCAGCCCAAGAGGGTCTCTTCTACCCCCCTGGGGCTGCCCCTTACACTGAGCACAGCGAGGACACCTCCGGGTCGCAGCAGCTGCAGACACCGCTCATAGTAGGCGGTGTAGTTTTCCTTATCGGCGTCCACCACGGCGACGTCGAAGGTGCCGGCCTCGCCCGCGGCCAGGAGCTCGTCTTGCGGGGGAGGAGGGGCAGAGGCGGCTGAGTCCGCAGGCCCCAGCAGCCAGCAGCCCCCGCCCAGGCCGGCCCAGGCGCTGTGGCCATTCAGGTACTCGAGGGCGCCGGCCTGCCACCCTGCGTGTGGCCGCGGACCGGGTGGCGGGGGGCTGTCACTGCCCAAGCCCGCCTGGCGGACCGGGTCACTGGCTCGCGCCGGGTGGTCCCATTAGGGAAATGGCGCCCAGGCCCTTTCCACTCCGTTGCTCACCCAGGGTCTCCAGGGCGGGCTTCAACCGAAGGTCGATTTTGTGCTCCTCTTCAGCCTGCAGGAGTGGGGTCAGAGTCAGCATGTCCCTTCTCCCGGACCTGGGAGTGGTAGAGCTCCAGCGGCCTGACGAGGTGTGTGGGACACTTACCTGCCTCCACAGGGGACGCCCCAGCTCGGGGGGCCCTGCGTCCACCTCGCAGGTCACCACGCACCCGGCCGGGGGAAGGGCCAAAGCCAACGCTAGGGCTGAGTAGCCTGTGAAAGTGCCTGGGGAAACGGACACGGACAGGCTCAGACCAGAGTAGGGGGACACCTCGGTGACGCCAGTCCCCGGTGTCCCCGACCGTGTGCCTACCCAGGTCCAGTGCCTTCTTGGCCTTGATGAGGCGAGCCAGGTTGGCCAAGAGCTGGGCCTGCTCACGGGTCATCATGGAATCCCCCTGCGGCTGCTCCAGGGTCAGCTGCGTCGGGGGAGGAGAGGCTCGCACTAGCTGTGCCAGTCACCCCTCTGTGCCCCAAGTTTAGAGCCTCAGGGGCGTGGCTATGGGCGTGGCTCAAGGGCAAACCCTCAGAACGCCTACTGTGCCCGCCTGGGGAGCCCGGAAGCCCAGAAAGGGACATAGCCGCAGCCCAAGGTCACACGGCCACGTGGGTCCCTCCCTGCCCGAGCTGGGCGCCCAGTCCCGCTCCCGGCCCTGCTGACCAGCCGCAGGCTCCGCAGCGCCGGGTGCTCCCGCATGGAACGGCTCAGCAGATACTGCCACAGGGGGTTGTCCTCAGGGGGCAGCAGGCTCTTCTCTCGCCGGGATCGCCAAGGAGGGAACCATCTCCCTGTAGGGGAGGGGTGGTGCCGGGTCAGGGCCTGGGTCTCCAGAGTGCCAGGGGTTAGCCTCAGCCGCAGTCAGCCTCGCTTCTGCGCCCGCCCGCCTCCCCGCGAGGCCTTTGCCTAGGGTACCGAAAGCCCGGCGCTACTTACCCAGGAAGAGGCCGCTGGCGAAGGCAGCGCCCAATGCGGCCGAGCCCAGGGCCAGAGCGGCGGGCACAGAGATTCGGGACACTGGCTGGGTCATGGTGCGGGCTGGAGGCAGCTGGCGCCCAGGTCACTTGCGCTGGGGCTACTGGGACCGCCGCAAGACCCGCGGGCCCTCGCAGCTCCGCCTTGCCGGGGCAGTGTCCTCGGAGCCGCGGTCTCGACCACCATCTGGCGGCCACATGGCCTTACTGCAAGCCCCCGCCCCGAGGGGTTCTGGTGTCATCTGGTGGCCGTTTAAGCAACTGCGCCGGGCAGGGAGGAAGCACTACATCGGGTGTCTGGGTTTCTCCCTCCCGACGCCAGAGGTCTAGGGGCCTAAGTCCCAGAGGAAAATTTGAAGCGGCTCAGATAGTAGAGTCTGCCTGCAATGCAGGAGACCCGGGTTCGATCCCTGGGTTCGGAAGATCAAGGAAATGGCAACCCACTTACAGTAATCTTGCCTGGAAAATCCCATGGATGTAGGAGCCTGGCAGGTACAGTTCATGTAGAGTTCATGGGGTCGCAAAGAGTCGGACATGACTGAGCGACTTCACTTTCACTTTCTGGCCATGCTTCTTCCTCATCGCTACGGTTTTTTTCTGAGAACCCTTTGGGGCATATGTGAGTGGGTGAATAGACTGTCGGTATAATCGGATAGTAACAGGTACAAAATGATAGAAATCAAAGGAGCCCTGGGAGTGACTGAGAGAATCAAAGGAGGCCTCTTGGGGGAGGTCACCAAGGATGTCAGGTTGAAGGAGTGTTTATCTGGGGGGGACACAACCGTATGAGGGGTTCAGGAGCCCTGGGGCAGGTCTGGTTGATGGGGTGCTGAGACAATATCCTTAGCTAAAATCCTGGGTGCCAGCTGGACTTGGGTATGAGATCTTGGACCCATCAGTCTCTCTGAGCTTGTTTTTCCTTTGTGTAAAACTGGGACCACAGTCTTAACGTTAATGACACTAGATCGCACAGCCTGGCACACAGTAGGTGCTCCAGAAATGGCAGCCATGGTTATGGTCACAGGTTGGAGGGAAGACATCTTGAGGAGGGGACGTCAGAGGGCAGGTGAGTCCCCCTTGCAGGTCTGTTCAGCAGGGATGCAGGGACGCTGTCCGCTGAACAGCGATGAGAACACCTGCTGTGTGCCGAATGGGGTGGGCCAATGAGAGAAGCTGTCCTGGCTTGTGTTCATGACGCTGAGCTCAGAGATCACAGGACACAGGGAACTGGTGAGCAATCCCAGCTTAACAATTTCCTCTTCTGTAAAATGGGGTTCTTGATAGTGCCAACCCCCTGGGGGTGGGGGTGGAGAAGTGAAGTGAAAAAATCCAGGTGAAGGATTCACACAGAGCCTGGCACCTACTGGGCTATAAGTGTTACATTTAAATGAGTCAGATTCCATCGGCCTCTGCTCCAAGGCTGTCCCCTGACACCAGCCCTTCAGAAAACACACTGGGCAGACTGGAGCTCCGCTGCGGGGAGCTTCCCAGGCGAGGCTCGGTCCAGCAAGGCTCAGAGACCGGCTTGCTCCGGGTCTGGTGCGGGGGCGGCTTGACTGAAGCTGAAGACCAGGGCGAACTGGGAGCCCAGAGCCCAGAACTGACTCTAGCTGTGGGAGCCCGGGCACGTGGGTAGGCCAGAGGAGTGGAGGGCGGGATCGCCTTGCAGACCCAAGGGTGGGGCTGATCCTTTAACCAATCAGCCCGCCGCACCCCCCCCCCCCCCGCAGCCCCCGCCCTCGGGGAAGGGTTCAAAGGAGGAGCCTGTTGTCTAGGTGCCGAGTGGGTTCGAGTCAGCCCTCCTAGCTCCTCCCAGTTCTCCCCAGTTCCCAGTCTCCAGGCAAGCGGCCTGCTGGGAAGGGTAGGGCGTTTCCCCTTGCCTTTTGATCTTTTGCATCCCGCTTGTCCCCATAAATGTTTCTCTGACCTGACTATTCTCCCCGTTGAGGACCGAGACCACTGTTCTCTCCCGCGCCGCCCGCTCCTAGCTGAGCACACAGCAAGTGCTAAATAAATGCTCTCTGAATACCGAGCTGGGGACGCCTCCGGCTCCCGGCTGTCGGAACTGCCTGTCAGGACGGTGCAAATAGTAACAGTGAGGGGCGTTTCACTGAGCACCAGGCACTATCATCCAGCTTCCTTGTGAGGCTGCGATATTATTCCCATTTTCTGGAGGAGAAGACCAAAGTTCAGAGAGACTACTTCTCCACACTTACTTCCCCAGCCCTGATTTGTTAACCCCTCTGACCCCCTGGCGGGAGGGGGTCACACAGTGAGCTCTTTTGACCCAGAGGAAACCAGACTCCCAAGAAGAGCTTTCCTGGCACCTCCACTGAGGCCTTTCCACCAAACCAGGTGGCACCGGGGCCCTGGGCTCAGCCTGGCTTGCAAACCCTCACTCTCCTTCCTGTCTGGGGGTCTGGGTTTGGGCAACCCCCCAGTTCACACCAGAGCCTCCCTTCCCGAGCCTGGCTTCAGACCGGAGCCTGTGGAGGTGGGGGGCAGCCGGGGAGGGGAGGCATGTCACCATATATCCCCGTCAGATTAAAAAACTAATTTGAAAAGATTAATGTATTCCATTCTTGTTACGCTGGCTCTGATACCTCTGGGCCTGCGGCTGCTCTGCCTCCTGATTATTGAATTTTTATGGCCTGGTAATTAATTGCAGATTCCCTGTTTTGTTCTATTTCTTTTTCTCTGACATTTTAATTTCAACAAAAAGCAGTGGTCTCCATGCAGGTTCTCTCTGGAGATCCTAATGGTCTATAAAACAGAATGACTTATAGACGTGGCACCCACTTCAGTTGGCGAGCGATTGTTTGAAACCTTGCTGATCACGCAAAATTTAATTTTTCCACCTCCCTCCCCCAGTCGCTACTCATTTCTTGTCTCTTCCATTACAGTGCCCGTATCTCAGCTCACAATGAGGGGAGCAAAGTGTCGTCTCCGAAACTGTTACAGTGCCTTTTCCTTGAAGACCAGGGGGCTAAAGACAAAGTAGGTTTCGGTTACTTTCCTTGGAGGTGGCCCCAGTGGTGGCGGTGGGAGCTGGGCCTCCCCAGAGGGCCACATGGATGTGGGCAGCTGCCTCCAGGGTGAGGGAGAGGGAGGGTCTTTTCTGCCTCTCTCAGTTGCCCTTTTGGCCGAGTGCAACTGCCGCATTAGGCACCAAGGCACCCATAGGCTCATGAGGGCAGGGAGGATGGGTGCCCATATGTGCCGTCAGGTCCACACCAGGAAATCAAGGGGTTTGACCCCTGCCAAATTCTTAGCCAGACTGGGTCACTGGAAACAGCTGTTCACAAAGACAGATCTGGAAGAGGCTCCTGCACTCCTCCATCTCCCGGCCCTGCTAACATCACAGAGGCTGGGCACCTTCCCCTAGGGACCCCCAGGACTGGGCAGAGCAGGAGCAGAAGAGTAAGGTCATGGAATCAAGTTGGGCCTAAAGGATTGGAAATTCAGGTATCTTCATGGGTCAGGCAGGCGGGCAAGCGGAGGGCGGCGGGGGGCAGTAGGGACCGTGGCCCTCCAGAACTCACGCCCCATCAGAAGGCGTGGTGGCCACTCAGCCCCAGCCAGCACGGCCATGTGGAAGGCAGTGCGCGTTGCGGCCGGAGCTTCTGATTTTTCAAAAGAGGTTGGAAATCTGGCTTTTAACGTGAAACCTCACAATTTGAAACATTTGGGTTAGATTTTTTTTTTTTTTTTGAAGCTCCATGTCAGCTGAACTGAATACATCTTTGATCTTCGTGTCTGATCTGGCCCACAGGACAACTGTTTCCTCTGATTTGGAGCACAGATCAGAGACATGAGGACACAGAAGTGGATTCTGTTGGGACCGCAAAGGCCTCGCTGGCCGGCTGATGGCCCCCAGTCCCATGACCCTGCCCCAGGAATCCTCCTTCCACCCGTGGACGCTTCAGCCCTCTTCCTGCCCTCGTGGGCTCCTCCCCAGCAGCCGTGGTCTCCCGGAGGTGGTGCCTGTGGGCCTCTGTCTGGGGCTTGCTGTCTTTAGGCCTCCTCTTCACAGAGAAGCTTGTGGCCTGGAGTCCGACCACAGCTGGGTGAGTGATGCTGAGCTTTTCACCTAAGACTTTGAGGGGCAGTGACTCTATAAGTGACTTCAAAAGCCCCCAGAGTCCGTGTGACTCCACGGACTCTGCGGGCTGTGGTGGGTCGGGTGGGCTGATGCAGACAGACCACGAGTCAGGGGCCTCTGGGGCCCCATGGCCTATTCCTACCTCCTCTGAGTTGAGATGCTGTGGAGCCAGTGCTGGGAGTGCTCTAGCCTCTTATGCCCGTTTCCTCACTTGGACAGGCCGAATGGGAAGTGACTGCATGGGCTTCAGAGTCAGAGGGTCTTGGGTTCAAATGCTGCTTGGTCCACCACTCACTTTGTGTCTGTCTGAGTTCAGAGTTTTTCAGCTAGAAAAATGGGCATGACCCTTCTGTCTTAGTGTTCTGTGCTGTGTAATGAACTATCACACACCGGGTGACTTTAAAAAGCACGCCATTTTTAATCTCATGGTTCTGTAGGTCAGGAGTCAGGCTAGGCCAGGCTGATCCTCTGCTCGGGGTCTTACCATGTGGAAGGCAAGGTGGCATCTGTGGGTACAGCTCTGCTTGGGCTCTGGGCCCTCCTTCAAGGTCTCCAGTTCTTGGCCAAATTTAGTCCCTTCTCACAAAACCCCTCCGTTACAAGACCAGCAAAGGCACCTCGAATACTTCTGGTGCTTCAGCTCATTCTGCCTTCCTTTTCTACTTTTCAGGGTTCACGTGATTCCTGCGGACCCATCCAGCTCATCCAGGATAATCTCTTCATTTCAAGGTGAGCTGGTTAGTGACTGTAGTTCCATCTGCAAAGTCCTCCTTGCTGCTCATGATGATGACCATGAGAATGATGGTGGTGGTGGAGATGATGAGAGGATGGCAAAATTCAGCACAACCTCTAACCTCTCAGAGTTGTTGTAATGATTAAAATACCCCTACTTAGTTCTCTGCCCTCCTTCCTTGAGAACCATGGTGTTAGGTTTTTAAATACTGAGGCATATAAGTGGCAGAGCCAGGATGTGAACCTGTCCCCATCTCAGCTGCACCACTGGGCCCAAGTTCAGAGCTCTGGGGTGTTCACTGAGTTCTCTTGAGAGGCTTCCACCATGTGCCAGGGATTGACCTGTGATCCGGCACTTGGGTATCTCTGGGAGTCCCCAGTGGATGACAGGTGTGTGTTTCATGGTGTTACCTGCTTCTTTCTTTCTGAGGGATGGCTGAGGTGCCACTATCACAACCATTCCTGGGCATCATGACTTTTGCCGGACACCTCAGCTGATCCTCAGGAGCCGCCCTAGTGGTGAAGACTTCATGGAATCCTTTTGAGAAACAGCAAAGTCAAGTCCCCCTGCAGTTCTTCTGTGTTCACCTTGAAATGGTGGCCTATGTCGTGAGTCCTTTCTTCCCTAAATTAAGACAAATACACATGTCCCAGATGCCCCTGCAGGCATGGGACCTGGTACCCACAATCAAATGTACTGCACAGGACTCACATGCAAATGTAGCTTGTGAGTCTATGGTTGGAAGGAGAGTGAAGCTGTGACAATAATTGTGATGGAGGTGGAGGTGTCTGTTCCCGCCAAGGATGGCTGTGGTGGAGCCTCTTCTCAGAGGGGTTTTCATGAGAATGATCCCTTGCTGTGTAAAGATGAAATGCTTGGAACTGTAGCAGCTATCTTGTGGCCATGAGGCAACAAAATTAAAGATTAAAATAAATAAATAAAAACAATGAGGTTGCTGAATGGTCCTTGAAGACATTGCCCAGACATTGAACCACAACCAGCAGCTGCTTACCTCCAGCCTCCTTGTTATGTGAGAAAATGGAGCCCTTTGTGCTTAAGCAATGATTAGCTATATATCCTTTTATTTGACTTTCAAAGCCTTCCTAACTGATACAGACACTCTAGCAGGATGGTCTGTGCCCAGGGGTGGTTGACAGTTGGTACTGAGATAACTGCTTCTTTTTCAGGATAGAGTTACAGATTCCACACTAAACTGGAAATCATGCTCTTCAATGGTAAGGCCTAGTTTTCCTCAGGGGGCAGTTTTCTCACAGGGATTGCCCCATCCCTCTCTCACCGGCCAAGTGCAAGTGCCAGTACCAGGTACCCCACCCTCCCCTGCTGCAGGCTGATGGTGTCTCATCAAGGCCCCCCACCCTTAATCCCCAGCGAGGTGGGCATGATCACCCACCCTCTATAGACAGGGGCCACCTGGGATCTCACACCTAGGATGTGGGGATTGGTTCCAGTTCTGTATGGCCTGGGGTCTCCCCATGCCAAAGTGAGTCTCTTTGTGTCACGACCAGAGGTGCCAGCACATCCCAGGTGGTGATGGTGGTAAAGAACCCACCTGCCAATGCAGGAGACACAGGAGATGATGGTTCCATCCCTGGGTCGGAAAGATCCTTTGGGGAAGGAAATGGCATCCCACTCCAGTATTCTTGCCTGGACAATCCCATGGACAGAGGAGCTTGGTGGGCCACAGACCATAGGGTCGCAAAGAGTTGGACACGACTGAGCAACTTAGCACACATGCAGGGGTGCAGGGGCTTCTGGGACAGTGGAGGACCAGGTGGGGAGAGCTGGGGTCAGGGTCAGGGAAGCCCAGCAGAGCGGAAAGGGTTCTGCTGCAGCAGTGCTGTGCACCAGCCCCAAGTCTCAGCAGCTTCCAAAATGACCACCTGCTTTTCTAGCTCCTGGGTCAGAGGGTCATCTGGACTGCTTCTGCTTCAGGTTTTGGGTCCACATCTTTCTGCAACAGGGCTTCTCTGATAGCTCAGTTGGTAAAGAATCCACCTTCAATGCAGGAGACCTCAGTTCAATTCCTGGGTTGGGAAGATCCACTGGAAAAGGAATAGGCTACCCATTCCAGAATGCTTGGGCTTCCCTTGTGTCTCAGCTGATAAAGAATCTGCCTGCAATACGGGAGACCTGGGTTCCATCCCTGGGTTGGGAAGATTCCCTGGAGAAGGGAAAGGCTACCCACTCCAGTATTCTGGCCTGGAGAATTCCATGGACTGTATAGTCCATGGGGTTGTAAAGAGTTGGATATGACTGAGTGACTTTCACTTCACTTCACTTCACTTCACTTCTTTCTGCAACAAGCAACTACCTGAAGATGCTCTTTCCCAGAGGACAGCATAGGTGCAAGAGGCCAACCACACAGGTGCTTTGAAAGCCTCTGCCTCAGTCAGCTGTGCTGATGCTCCCACGGCCCCATCAAGTCACTTGGCCAAGCTCCTCATGGGGGGCAAGTGTGTGTACTCCATGCCCTTCATGGGGCCGCCCCTGTGAGGTCATGTGGCAAAGGGTGTGGCTATTGTGGGTCAGGGAGGGAAGAGTCAGGGTCAGCAGTCCAAGCTACACACAGATCCCAAGGACCCCCAGGCATCCCCGAAGCCATGAATGCAGAGACCCCCATGGGGCAGGACCTCAGCAGGGGCAGGTGGAGCAGGGTCACTGCCTCATGCCTGAGCTTCAGACTTCCCAGTCTGTTTCTCAGAGGAGGGACCTGGAGCTGTGGGACTCAGAGTGTTACCTTAGGTCACAGGGCAACCTCCCTGTCTTTGCCCACCCCCACTGCGATCACCCTAAACCCAGGTGGGCAGGGGGCAAGGGGTCAGGGCACCTGCCTCCCTGGGGATGATGAGCCCCTTTCTTCCACCCCCGTGCTGAAGCGTATGCCCACTTCCCCCAGGACACCTGGACACAGAGCCTGGGACTCAAGGATTCCAGCTGCATTGCGTGGAGGCTTCTCGGTGCTCGTTGATTTCTGGTGGCCCCTGAGCTGGCCTGGAGACATATTCTGTTTGCCTTGATCAGTATTTTGTTTCTTTGAATGGAGCCAAGGTGAAACAACCAGAAACTTCACACAGAATTCAGATTTGCTTTCCATTTCTTTTGAAAGAGCAGCAGATTTGACAACTCTGGGACCATGATGCTGCCGGGCAGCTTGGCAGATGCTGTGTGGTGCCTGCCCCCACCCCCACGGGTCATGTGCCCTTGCCCCAGTCCCCACCACTCCCTGCTGCCTCAGATCCAGAGAGGTTTCCCCACATTCCACATGGTCTTTGTGCTGCTGGCACATGATGCTGGTTTAATCCACTCCCCAGAAGCTCCCAGAGGAGAGACACCTGTTCAGGGTACACAGCCCATAATGGGCTTTTGTTTCTCTCTCTCTCTTCCTGAATAAGAATTTCATCTGGATGTCAAAGAGCAATTCCTCTTGTGGGCTCCAAATCAGGACCTCAGACTCTGCTGCCGAGCCCAGGGTCAAACCGTTCATGTCATGGTTGAATCTCAGAATACTTCTGGCATTGCTTCCCTGAGAACACAGCCACCTTGACTGGAAAATCTACACTGAGATGAAGCTTTGGGAAATGTTTTGGGGACCCAGGTCCCTGAGTTATGCAGGGAATCCCCTTGGATGTATAAAAAAAGATCCTAACTGCTGATACTTACATAGCAATCACTGTATGCCAGTCACTTCTCCTAACTTCATATTAACTCACTTAATCCTCGCATAAACCTTGTAAGGGGGAAGGTACCATTTTTATCCCCATCTTACAGATAAGAAAGATGAAGCACAGGGAGGTTAAGCAACATCCCCAAATTTGCACAGCTTGTAAGTGGTAGAGTTGAGATTTGAACCCAGGTTCTCTGGTTTCAGGACTTATTGTTCTTAACCACTGAAGTATCCTAGAGGAAAATACCTATTGTGCTTAGTCACTCAGTTGTGTCTGGCTTTTTGCAACCCAATGGACTATAGCCCACCAGGCTCCTCAGTCCGTGAGGATTCTCCAAGCAGAATATTGGAGTGGTTGCTGTGCCCTCCTCCAGGGGACCTTCCCAGCTCAGAGATTGAACCCAGGTCTCCCAATGGCAGGCAGATTCTTTACCACCTGAGCCACCAGGGAAGCCCTAATACCTATTGAGGTGGCCAAGTTTCCTATAATGTCTCATTTCACCCTTGAACTTGCCCAGCAAGGTAGGGTTGGATTTGGCTGTGAGAGACAGAAAAACCTAAAAGAGAAGTTGGCTTCTGTTTTATACAGATGCAGCTTAGAGGTGGTAGAGAGGCTCCAGGGTCAACTGGGACTCGGGCTTCTCTGCTATGCTGTCATCCTCTTCACGTGGTGTCTTCTCATTCAACAGGATGACTGCTTGAACTCCAGCCATCATACCTGCAATCCAGTTTTCAGGAAAAAGGAAGGGACAAAATAGAACTAACCTCCTTCCTTCAAGGACACTTCTTCAAAGTTTCATAGGCTATTGTACTTGCATCCTTTTGATCAGCACTTAGTCACAGCCACACTCGAGCCTGGAAATAGTCTATATTCCAGAGGATAATATGTTTACTGAGAAATCAGTTCTATCACTAAACTTAAAAGAGAGAATGGATATTGACTCAGCACCATCACTGTGTTGTTTACGGATAAAGAAACTAAAACTCAACGAGGTGAATGACCTGCTGGAGGTAACACAGCCAGGAAGAGGTAGAGCTTGGATCTTCCGTCCCTGGGCCCTTTGGAGCAGGTAGGGCTCTGAAGATACACTCTGCCAGTTTCCTAGGCGGTGAAGAGAACTGTGGATATGTACATGACTCCCTTCCCAGGCCCCAGGAACACCCAGCACCCAGATCCTGCCAACCAGGCAGCCTTGAGGCTGCAAGCCCCGGCAGCCTCTCTGGGTGCAGATCCATCACCCCGGCACCAACCATGCCCTGGGCCTGACTCCATCCATCCCTCTAATGCTGCATCGACTGTGCTTGGGCGCTTTCCTCAGGCAGCCTCAAGAGCGCTGAATAATTCAGGTCTGCGTAATGGGATAATGAATTCACTGACAACCCAGTGTGGTCTCGGTACTTGTATTTCAAGAAATACTGACTCCCCAGGCCCGCTCTGCAGGCTGGAGACGTACACACGCCAAGAAACTGTTGCCTTTACCTGCCTCGTGGGGCTCAGGCCTGATTGAGTGGATGCCCTACTTTGGTCTCATTCATTGTTCAACTGCTTGGGCAAGTGGGGAGTCTGGGGGGGCAGGGGGCCTGTCTGGTTGGAACTGTGGGGCGAGTTGGTAGTGGAATCACAGAAGCTCGGATATGCAGAGCTGGAAAGGACACTTTGGTCCTGCACACCCATCTTATGAACCGGGAAAGTGAGGTTATGACAGGGACGGGCCTCTGCTCCTGCACACTGCGCTCTGTGGCTGGGAATGCCGGGAATGGATCAGGAATCTGCGGAGGAGAGCTGCTTTTTTCCCCTCCTAACGCTCCAGTTTCCCTGTCCCTCAGCTGTAGAGAGTTGTTGTTAATGACTCCCAGCTGCCCCTTTGCTGGAGATGGGCCCTCAGCCTAACAAAAGCCGTTCCCGCAAGGCTCCTTGCGTGACCTGGACAGACTGTGGCCATGACCGGCTGATGTGGTGCCAAAGGCCACCCCGAGCCTCAAGGTAGGATGAACCCTGATGTTTTTAAGGGTCCAGAACCCTTGGAGGGACCGGTCTGTGGCTCAACCCCAGCTGTGCTGGCTTAGCTTTTACTGCTCCCCTGTCCTGCTTCCCTCACTCCCCTGTTCCTCAGAGCCGCTTCCTGTCCCCACCAACTCCCACCCTACACCCTGCCCCCCACTGCTGTCAATACATCTGAATGGGAATGCAGGACTCAGGCTCTGCTTCTGAAGAACCCTCCTGAGACAGTTGCATTTCTGGGTCTGAACCCTCCTTTCTTATTTGTTTTTGTTTTTTAGCTTAAAAAAATTTTTTTTTATCAGAGTATAGTTTGCTTTACAGTGTTGTTAGTTTCCACTGTACAGAAAAGTGAATCAGCTATACATATACGTATGTCCCCTCTTTTTTAGATTTCCTTCCCACTGAGTCGAGTTTCCAGAGCTCTATAGCAGTGAGGGGCAGGGAGGCCTGGTGTGCTGAAGTCCATAGGGTTGCAAAGAGTCAGACATGACTTAGCAACTAAACAACGATAGGAGGTTCTCATTAGTTATCTGTTTTATACATAGTATCAGCAATGTATTGGAGAAGGGAATGGCTACCCAGTCCAGTATTCTTGCCTGGAGAACTCCATGGACAGAGGAGTCTGGTGGGCTACAGCTTGTGGGGTTGCAAAAAAGTCAGACACAACTGAGTGACTAACACTCACTTCAATAGTGTATATGTATCAATCCCCATCTCCCAATCATCCTACCCCTACTCTCCTCCTTGGTATCCTTGTTTGTTTTCTATGTCTGTGTCTCTATTTCTGCTTTGTAAATAAGAATGTCTATACCAGTTTTTTTCAGATTCCACATATATGCGTTAATACTTGTTTTTCTCTTTCTGACTTACTTCATTCTGTATGATGACTAGGTCTATCCACATCTCCACAGGTGACCCAATTTCATTTCTTTTTATGGCTGAGTAATATTCCATTGCATATATCATTATCCATTCTTCTGTTGATGAATGTTTAGGTTGTTTCCATGTCCTGGCTATTGTAAATAGTGCTGCTATGGACATTGGGGTGCACGTATCATTTTGAATTACACTCTTCTCTGGGTATATGCCCATTAGTGGGATTGCTGGGTCACATGGTAGTTCTATTTTTGGTTTTTTAAGGGACCTACATAACTGTTCTCCATAGAGGCTGTATCAATCTACATTTCCACCAGCAGTACCAGAGGGTTCCCTTTTCTCCACACCCTCTCCAGCATTTATTGTTTGTAGATTTTGTGATGATGGCTATTCTGACTGGTGTGAGGTATCTCATTTTAGTTTTGATTTGCATTTCTCTAATAATTAGTGATGTTGAGCATCTTTTTGTACGTTTGTTGGCCATCTGTGTATCTTCTTTGGAGAATTGTCTATTTAGGTCTTTCACCCATTTTTTGATTGGGTTGTTTTTTGATTTTGAGTTGCATGAGCTGTTTTATATTTTGGAGATTAATCCTTTGTCTGTCGCTTCATTTGCAAATATTTTCTCCCATTATGAGGGTTGTCTTTTTGTCTTGTTTATGGTTTCCTGTGCTGTGCCAAAGCTTTTAAGTTTAATTAGGTCCTATTTATTTATTTTTGGTTTTATTCTCATTATTCTAGGAGGTGGGTCAGAAAAGATCTTCCTGCAATTTATGTCAGAGTGTCCTGCCTATGTTTTCCTCTAAGAGTTTTCTAGTGTTTGGCCTTACATTTAGGTCTTTAATCCATTTAGGGGTTAGGGTAAGAGAATGATATTAGAACACTCTCTAACACCATACGCAAAAAAGAACCCTCCATTCTGGGGACTCCTCCTGGAGTGCTAAGAGGCTCAGGGCCAAGAATGCTTGGCCCTGGCTCTGCTGTGCGACAGTGAGGAAATCACTTCTCCACTCTGGGCCTCAGTTTCCCTGCTTGTATGGCTGGGGTTGGGGGAGCCTCTCTCAAGTACCTTCCAGCTCTGAAGGTCTGTGATATGATCTGAAGTGCCTGAAGCCAGTGCCACATGTCCATGGAGTCCTACCATCCGGACTTTTCTCTGAAGGCTTCTTCAAAATGTAAAAGCATTTGCAATGAGAATGAGTTTCCTTATTTTTTTTATTTGTAATTATTTATTTATTGGCTGCACTGGGTCTTCGTTGCTACTCAAGGGCTTTTCTGTAATTGTGGAGAGTGGGGGCTAGTCGTGGTGCACGGGCTTCTCATTGTGGTGGCTTCTCGTTGCGGAGTGTGGGCTCTAGAGTGCAGACTCAGTAGTCATGGTACACAGGCTTAGTTGCCCTGCAGCATGAGGGATTCTCCTGGGCCAGGGATTGAACTCATTTCCCCTGCACTAGCAGGTGGATTCTTATCCACTGGACCACCAGGGAAGCCTTGAGAATGAGATTTATGTAAATGACCATACCGCAGGCAGATTCTCTCAAGGGGGGATCCATGGGTCACCTGAATCCGTCACTGGGAGGGGACTGCCTGGTTGGAACTGTGGGGTGAAGTGGAAGTAGAAGTTTGGACATGCAGAGCTAGAAAGGACCCTTTGGCCCTGCACACTCAGCTTATGAACCAGGAGAGTAAGGTTGTGGCAGGCGTGGACCTCTGCTCCTGCACACTGCACTCTGTGGCTGAGAATGTTGGGGATGGCTTGGGAATCTGGGCAGGAGATCTGCTTGTTTTCCTTCAAACCCACTGCTTTCCCCATCCCCCAGCTACTAGAGGTTGGTGCTAATGACTCCCAGCTGCCCCTTTGCTGGAGACGAGTCTTCAGTCAAATAAGAGCCTTAAGGCCAGCCCACCCAGCATGACCTGGGCAGACTGCAACTGATGACTGGTTGGCATGGTGTAAAATGGCCACCACTGGGGACTACCGCTGAGTCCTACTATTGGGGACTTTTCTCTGAAGGCTCTTTCAAAAGGCAGAAGCATCTGAGATGAGAATGAGTTTCGTATTAAGTGATGATGCTGTAGGGCAGACTCTCTCAAGGTGGGATCTTGGATCACCTGAATCCATTACCTGAAGGGGTGTATATTATTATTTTTATTTAAAAATATTCATTTATTTGGCTGTCCTGGGTCTTCGTTGTGGCATGTGGAATCTTTAGCTGTGGCATGTGGGAATCTAGTTCCTTAACTAGGGATTGAACCCAAGGAACATGGGCTTTTAGCCTCTGGACCACTAGAGAAGTCCCAGGAGTGCTTATTATTATTCCCCTTCCCTTCTTCCCTTTTTTTGAATATGGTATGTGATGTCTGGAGCTGCAACAGCTATCTTTCAGTCATGAGGAAACAGCATGAGATGTACACAATAAGCTAAGTAGGGACTTCCCTGATGGCCCAGTGGTTAAGAATCCACCTTCCAGAGCAAGGGATGCCGGTTTGATCCCTGGTTGGGGAACTAAGATTCCACATGCTCTAGGGCAACTAAGCTTGTGTGCCACAGTGAAGATCCCACATATTGGAACTAAGACCCAATACAGCCAAATAAATACATATTTTTTCTAAAAAGCTAATGATAGTGAAGTAGAAATATAGAAAGAAACTGTTTTTCAATGGCATTTCTGAATCATGGCACCAAACCTGAAAACTGCCTCTAGAATCTCAGTATATAAAATGATTATCTTTATTGCTTGAGCAAGTCCTGTTTAAGTTTTCTTTTATTTGCAGCCCAGAGTTTTCGAAACAAACCAACAGTCTTTAGCTCATTGAATCATAACAGCCATCTTCAAGTAGGGATTATTATTATTGGCTCAGATAAGTGACATAGCTAAGGCCACACAGCAAAGGGCAGTTGGAGCTTTCAGGTTGGGAGGAATTTTGATAATTGATGAAAATGTAAGTCCTGTCTCCACTGTGTGTCTGCCGTTGTAGTCTGGCCACTGGGAATAATCTCCCTTGCCATTCTGGTCTTTGGTCATTCTCTCTCTATGCATCCACCCCAGGTCTCGGCTAGAGATTTGGGAAAGGTCCCTTGTGGGGTAGGGAGAAGGAGCTGGCAGGTAGCCACTGTCCTTACCAAATGGAGTGTGGCCAGATTCTGGTACCGAGGACGAGGGGAAGACTGAACCCATTTTGGAGGTGATTCTGGCCTCCAAACAGCTCTAGTCTCTTGGATGTGGGGTTACAGTGAAAGGGAGAAAGCTCAGACACAGAAATAGATGGAGGGATGGAAGGAGAGGGAGACAGAGGCAGAAGTTGAGGAGGAGGAGGGGGAGAGGAAGAAAGAAGGATGACAGGTTTTAGAAATAAACTTTGAGACAAACAGCAATGAACCTCAGCTCAGACACAAACTAGTTCATCCCCCTGCCCCCACCCCCCCAACACCAGCTTCAGCCTCTTCACCGTGTGATGGAGTAGACTGGGACACCTCCCTCGCTGGGACAAATGGCCCAGCACTGACCTGTAATGCATGCTCAGTCAGTGGGCCCTTCTGTCCCCACACAGACCAATCTGATGGTTTGGAGGGTGCTCTGAGGGTGGAGGCAGGACTGCAGGCAGGGTGATGCAACCCTAGGTAAACCTTTGTTTTGCCTTTTCTGGAGAGCAGAGGCTTCTTGAAGAAAGGCAGGTAGCATTTATGCATGTGTGCATGTGTGTACGTGTGCGTGTTTCAGACTAAGTACCTTAAGTGGTCAGAAAGCTGGATATTTCCCTTGACAGAAAAGTATCCTTCTTGATTAGCAGTGATACCAGAAATGCCTTTGTCTCCTGAACAAGAAGGTGGGGTGGGGTAGGGGGAAGAATTTAAAGAGTCATCAGAACAGAAGGAATTGGGGAGCCCCTGCTGGGGTTGGCTGGGGGGAATCACTGCTCCAGACCCTGAGACTGAACCCTCAAGCCTCGGGGGTTGATGTGTGTGTGTTGCGGGGAGCCCTCTGTGAGGGGCCTCCTGTCTACCCTGGATTAGTGGGGAAGGCAGGGACAGAAATGGCCCCAGACTGAGGAGTAAAAGAAGGTTCTCTGTCGGGAACACAGAGCACCTGTGGGTGGTGGGCAGCGAGGGGCCTGGGGGTCACCTTTGCCCGGGGTGCTCTCTGGGCAGAGTCTGATCTCTAGAGCCTGGTGCAGAGTCTTGACTGAATGAGTGAGCCCCGGGCTCTGCCAGGCCTGGAGGCTGTGAGTGAGGGTGAAGGAGATAGTGCTGCGGCATCAGCTGGGGGCTCAGGGCCTGAGCAGGAGACAGTGGCCCCTCTCCCTGCCTCACGGCCTGCTCATGTGGCTAACTCCTCATTCCTGGGGGTTCAGGGAAGCAGGCCGTGCTGTCTCCCCCAGGTTGGATGTGCCCTTGACTGAGTTGGTGCAGAGGCTTCAAAATGTGTCTGTGAGTCCTTAGACCCTTCTCTCATAAAGAAGTGGGATCTGGGTTGCCTCACCCTGAGCCTGGGTAACCCTCCTTGAAGAGAATGTGATGGAAGTGATGTTCTCTGACTTCTGAGGCTGGTTAGAAAAGGCCAGGTAGCATCTCCCAGATTCTCTTGGGAACCTGCTCCGGGAGCTGACAGCTGCCCTGTAAGAAGTCCATCTCCACAGAGGCTGCCATGTGCAGAAACCACATAGTGTGAGAGATGCCTCAGGGCCCCCAACTCATCCATCCCCAGCTGTTTGAGTCTCCCTTGCCCAGGTGTCAGACATGTGCTCAAGGAGCACTTTGAGATGACCCCAGTCTCAGCCATCCTGCCTGTGACGCGTGATGGACCCAGAGTGAGAACTGCCTGTAGTCCAGGCAACCTCCAGATCCATGAGTGGAAGAAATGATCATATATGAAAGTCCTAGGGCTGCCTGGGTCACAAATGGCCACAAACTGAAGGCTAGAGTCTAAAATCAAGGTTGTTGGCTTGTTCCTTCTGAGGGCTCTGAGGGCGAATCGTTCCTGCCTGCCTTCTAGCTCCTGGTGGTTGTAGGCAGTGCTTACTTTTCTTGGCTTGTGGATGCATCACTCTGGCCCCTGCTTCCATCTTCACATTGTGTTCTCACTGTGTCTCTGTGTCCAGCTAAAGGACACTGTCACATTTGATTAGGGGTCCCTGGCACAGACATAAAGGATCTGCCTGCCATGTAGGAAACCCAGGTTCCATCCCTGGGTCAGGAAGGTCCTCCGAGAAGGGACTGGCTACCCACCCCAGTATTTTTCCCTGGAGAATTCCATGGACAGAGGAACCTGGAGGGCTATAGTCCGTGGGGTTGCAAAGAGTCAGACATGACTGCGTGACTAACACTTTTTACTTTCCCGTGTATTCCAGTATTACTTCATCTTGACTAATTACATCTGTAATAGCTCTGTTTCTCAAATAAGATGACATTCTGAAGTAGTAAGATTGAGAATTTAATATATCTCTTTGGGGGGGGTCTTAATTCAACCATGACATATAGTTATCATTTTAAGCCATTATTTTAAAAAATTTATTTATTTATTTATTTATTTTTGGCTGTGCTGGGTCTTTGTAACTGTGTTTGTAGCTTTCACTAGCTGTGGCAAGCTGGGGCTACTCTCTCATTGCGGTGTGCAGGCTTCTCACCGTGGTGGATTCTCTTGTTGCTGAGCACAGGCCCTAGGACATGTGGGTTCAGTCGCTGGAACTCACAGGCTCCAGAGCAAGGGCTCAGTAGTTGTGGTAGATGAGCTTAGTTGCCCTGGCAGCATGTGAAATCTTCCCAGACCAGGGATTGAACTCATGTCCCTTGCATTGACAGGCAGATTCTTTACCACTGGAATACCAGGAAAGTCCAAACCCACTATTTTGAACCTATTCATTATGTAGCAGTATTTACTCAGAACATGGTAATGAAGGGATGGCTAGGAAAACAACTAAAACATCAGTGGAAATGTAATTTACCAGAACATCCCTCTAGGAGGCTACTGTATGTGGCTGAGATAATCAGTTTTCTAATTAGCTTGCAGTGGGGGCTGAATCCTCCTCACAAAAGACGGATGTTCCAGCAACATCATGTACTTGAATAATAACAGACAGCTTCTCTAATGCCTTCTTTTTTTTGAAAGTTAAATTGTTGATTTTTTCTTCCTTTTAGTATTTATATATTTGGCTATGCTGGGTCTTAGTTGTAGCATGTTTGATCTTTGTTGCTTGCTGAGACATGCAGAATCTTTTTTAGTTGCAGCATGCAAACTCTTAGTTGTGCCATACAGAATCTAATTCCCTGACCAGGGATTGAACCTTGGTCCCTGCATGGGGAGCTTGGAGTCTTAGCCAGTGGACCACCAGGAAGGTCACCTTAATGCCTTCTAATGTAGGAAAATAACTTGAGTTTTGCTTTGTAAGGTATTCCTCCCCTTTAAATAAATGTTGAATATTAATTTAAAGAGAATCAATGTGATTATTAGAGTGTTCCTGGCCTCCATGTATATGAGCATGGCCTTGTTTACTAACACCTACCCCATCAGAGGTCTGATTAGCTGTGGGCTACAGTTGCCTGGTTAAGTGTCTAGTTTCTCCATAGACCAGAAGCAACCCTGAGAGCAGGGACAGGCCTTGTCTCCTGAATCTCCGGCACACTTGTTGGCACATAGTAGGTGCTTAATAGTCTCTGAAAGCATGGGTGTTGGAAAAGGAACAAAGGGACTTAAAATCTATATGATGATGAAAGGTATGTATATAAATATATCAGCTACAAATCATATAAGGATGCTAGAAAAAATATTTTTGAAAATTGAAATTCTTTTCTCTTAATGGAAGAACCTTTAAGAAAATAAGGGAATTGAGAGGCCAGGAACAAAATGGAAACCTCAGTCCAGGGAAATAAGACTGCTGACACTTTGAGGACTTCTACATAATTTCTACTAATTATCTACCTCATTGGCAGTCTATAGCTTGAGCTTCTGTGGCACAAGAAAGACAAGGAAGAATCAAGGGATGATAAACATGACCGTGAAGAGTTGAAAAAGAACCAAACAAAGATTCTGGGAATTTAAATATATCACATATAAAATTAAAAACTCAGTGGAACAGCTAGATAGAATAGACACTGCTGGAGAAGGAATTAGTAAACTGGAAGATAGGTCATAATGTAGTACAGAAAGAAAAAATGAAAGAGGTTAAGAAGGTTAAGAGACATGGAGGATGAAATGAAAAGGTATAATATATGTCTAATAAAATTTTTAGAAAGTGATTAGAGGAATAATGGGAAAGAGGTGATATTCAAAGAGGTAGTAGCTGAGAATTTGATTATTAAAAAGCATGAATCTTCAGATTCAGCAATTCCAGAAAATATCAAAGTAAATAAATGGAAGTCCATATACCAATACATCTTAATCTAATTAAAGAATATCAAAAGCAAGTAGAGATCTTAAAAATATCCAACAGAAAAAAACAAATTGTACCATAAGAAGAGTGGTGGGAATGTGCTGGGCCCAAAACCCAGAGGTCAATGGACTGAAAAAAAATTGTGTCGTTCACAGCTTCTGTAATTAAAAGAAATTAGACTAAAAGTCTATTAGTTAAAATAGTATAAATAGTCACAATGAAAGACAGAATAATAATGACTTTAAAGGACTTCGAAAATTCACACCAACCAAGGACTATATACCCCAGTCCCTAATAAGACTGAAATAATTTCTTAAAAGATAATGTATCTCTTAAGAATAAATCCAGATCCTAGGTATGTACTAAATTGAATTGAAATATATGTCCATATAAAAACTTTTACACAAATAATCATAGCAGTGTTATTTATAAGAGTGAAAAGTAGAAACAACCTAAACAATCTAAATATATACCAGTTTATGAATGGATAAGGGCTTACCTGGTAGCTCAGACAATTAAGAATCTGCTTGCAATATGTGACTCTCCGGTTTGATTCCTGGATCAGGAAGATCCCCTGGAGAAGCAAATGGCTACGCATTCCAGTATTCTTGCCTGGAGGATTCTATGGATAGAGGAGCCTGGCAGGCTATAGTTCATGGGGTCACAAAGAGTCAGACACAACTGAGCGACTAATACTTTCACTTTTTCATGAGTGGATAAGCAAAATGTGATATATCCATACAATAGGGTATTTCTTGCCATAAAAAGGAATGAAATTCTGATCCATGCAATAGCTTGGATGAAATTTGAAAACATTATGCTAAGCGAAAGAAGCCAAATACAAAAAGTCAATAATTATATGATTTCATTTATATAAAATGCCCAGAATAGGCAAATTCATAGAGACAGAAGGTAGATCTGTGGTTGCCAGAGGCTGGAAGGGAGGATGGAGTAACAGCTGATGAGTGTGGGCTTTCTTTTTGGGTGATGACATGTTCTAGAATTATATAGTAGTGATTTTTTGTTTGTTTTGTTTTTTTGGCTGTGGGTGCTCTTTGGTGTGATGCGTGGGTTTCTCTAGTTGTGGCACTTGGGTTTAGTTGCTCCATGGCATGTGGGATCTTAGTTCCCTGACCAGGGATTGAACTTGAATCTCTTGCACTGGAAGATGGATTCTTAACCACAGGACCACTAGGGAAGTCCCAGTGGTGAGGTTTGTTAAACCTTACAAATACACTAAAGCCACTTAATTGTATACTTTTTTTTCCATTTATTTTTATTAGTTGGAGGCTAATTACTTTACAGTGTTGTAGTGGTTTTTGTCATACATTGACATGAATCAGCCTTGGATTTACATGTATTCCCCATCCTGATCCCCCCTCCCACCTCCCTCTCCACCCGATCCCTCTGGGTCTTCCCAGTGCACCAGGCCCGAGCACTTGTCTCATGCATCCAACCTGGGCTGGTGATCTGTTTCACCCTATATAATATACATGTTTCAATGCTGTTCTCTTGAAACATCCCACCCTTGCCTTCTCCCACAGAGTCCAAAATTCTGTTCTGTACATCTGTGTCTCTTTTTCTGTTTTGCATATAGGGTTATCGTTACCATCTTTTTAAATTCCATATATATGCGTTAGTATACTGTATTGGTCTTTATCTTTCTGGCTTACTTCACTCTGTATAATGGGCTCCAGTTTCATCCATCTCATTAGAACTGATTCAAATGAATTCTTTTTAATGTCAGAGTAATATTCCATGGTGTATATGTACCACAGCTTCCTTATCCATTCGTCTGCTGATGGGCATCTAGGTTGCTTTCATGTCCTGTCTATTATAAACAGTGCTGCAATGAACATTGGGGTGCATGTGTCTCTTTCAGATCTGGTTTCCTCGGTGTGTATGCCCAGAAGTGGGATTGCTAGGTGATATGGCAGTTCTATTTCCAGTTTTTTAAGAAATCTCCACACTGTTCTCCATAGCGGCTGTACTAGTTTAATTGTAAACTTTCAAAGGGTGAATTTTATAGCATGTGAATCAACAAAAATGCAAAAATAGTGATAAGGGTAGAAATAAGGACATTGTCACTTATAGACATACCTTGAAGATGTTGCAGGTTCAGTTTCAGACCACAAAGATCAAGCAAGTGTTTCAATAAAGCAAGTCACACACTTTTTGGTTTCCTAGTGCATATAAAAGTTATGTTTTGGGAATTCCCTGGTGGTCCAGTGGTTAGGATTTGGCACTTTCACTGTGGAAGGCCTGGGCTCCGTCCCTGGTCAGGGAACTAAGATTCCACAAGCAGTACAGAGCAGCTAAAAAATTTTTTTTTGTTGTTTACACTATAGTCTGTTAAGTGTGCATTAGCTTTATGTAAAAAAAAAGTACATATTTTAATTTAAAAATATTTATGGCTCAGAGGGTAAAGCGTCTGCCTGCAATGTGGGAGACTGGAGTTTGATCCCCGGGAGAAGGAAATGGCAACCCGCTCCAGTACTCTTGCCTGGAAAATTCCATGGACGGAGGACCCTGGTAAGTAAGCTATGGTCCACGGGATCGCAAAGAGTCACACATGACTGAGCAACTTCCACTCCAAAAAATGCCAACCATTTTCTGAACCTTCCCTAAGTTGTAGTAGTAACATCAAAAATCCCTGGTCACAGATCACTACAGCAAATATAATAGTGGAAAATATTTAAAATATTGTGAGAATTACCAAAATGTGACACAGAGCGATGAAATGAGCAAATGCAATTGGAAAGAATAGTACTAATGGACTTACTTGATGCAGAATTGCTACAAATCTTCAATTTCTAATAAACACGTGTGTGTGTGTGTGCGTGTGCATGCCCAGTCACTGAGTCATGTCTGACTCTTTGCAATCCCATGGACTGTAGCCTGCCAGGCTCCTCTGTCCATGGAATTCTCCAGGAAAGAATACTGGAGTGAGTTGCCATTTCCTACTCCAGGGGATCTTCCTGGCCCAAGGATCGAACCCACATCTTCTGCATCTCCTGTATTGACAAGTGGATTCTTTACTACTGCGCCACCTGGGAAGTCCTACTACACAAAAAAAACACAATAATGAAGCACAATAAAGTGAAGCTGAATAAAAGGTATGCCTGTTTACTTAAAACTGAGACAGCTTATAGACAACAGATCCCTATTCAAGGAGTTTCTGAAGGATGAACCTGAGAAGAAGAGTGATCTGAGGAAAAAAGTCTCAAATACAAGAAATAACGATGAATTGAAAAAATAATAAAAATAGGGGTAAATATAAACAAACACACTGACTGTCCAAAACAGTGCCTATTCCATTGGGTTAAACAGGAGACGGAGCTAAATGCCTGGACTTTTAAGTAAATGGAATTAAAGGTTTTGAAGCACTTTGTATTTTTCCAGAGAAGGGTAAGATATTGATTAACTTTAGACTAAGTTAAGTTATGTAATAATTTTAAAATGCTGAGTCACCAGGAAGAAAATAGTAGAATGCCCATCCTCTACACAGTAGAAGGTTGGAAAAAATGGAATGAGTAAAAAACCTCAATTAATTCAAAATAATGCAACAAAGAAGATGAAAATAGATTCTTAGGAAGCAGGACAAATTAAAAACAAAACAAGATAATAGAAATAAGGTCAAATATATTTGTAAGCTCTGTAAGTATAAATAGACTGAACTCTCCAGTTAAAATTCATGTGCTATCAGATTAGATTAAAAAACAGAATAACCAAATGCTCCTCACTTGAAACATGTCTAAGACATGAGGACATATAAAAAATTGTAAGTAAAACAGTGAAAAACTATCAGAAAAATACTAACCAGAGACGTGTAAAACTTGAGGACAGATAAAAAATTGTAAGTGAAAGAGTGGAAAACTATTAGAAAAATTGAAACCAAAACCAAAAGAAAATTGGCATAGTTACATTACTATCAGACAAAATATTAATTGACTTTAAGGCAAAAAGTCATCTTTTCAGATATAGAGGGTCAATGCATGCAATTTAAATTTACAAGGAGAAAACAGTAGTTTTAAATTCATGGATACCTAATGTAAATCCCTTACCAGATATATTATTCGGAAATATTTTTTTTACCATTCTATGGGTTGTGTTTTCTCTTTATTGACAGTGTCCATAGAAGCACAAAAGTTTTATAATTTTATTAATAAGTTCAACCTTTCTTTTTTTCTTATTTTGCTCATTCTTTTGGAGTCATATCTAAGAATACTTTGCCAAATCCAATATCATGGAGATTTGCCCCTATGTTATCTTGTAAGAGTTTTAAAGTTTTAGCTCTTACGTTTAGGTCTTTGATCCATTTTGGGTTAATTTTTGTGTATGGTGTGGGGTAAGGGTTCAACTTCATTCTTTTGCATGTGGATATCCAGTTGTCCTGGCATCATTTGTTGAAAAGACTATGCTTTTTCCATTGAATGCTCTTTACACTGTTGTCAAAAGTCAGTTGACCATAGATATATGGGTGTATCTGTACTTTCAATTTTAATTCCTTGATCCATGTATCTAGCCTTGTGCAATACCACACTATCTTGATTACTGTTGCTTTGTAGCAAATTTTGAATTCAGAAAGTATGAGTCCTCCTACTTTGTCGTTCTTTTTCAAGATTGTTTTGGCTATCCCTAGTCCCTTATAATTCCACAGAAACTTTAGAATCAGCCTGCCAATTTCTACAAAGAAGTCAGCTGGGATTCTGTCAGAGATTGTGCTGAATCAGTCTTCAAGTCTTACATTTCTGTACAAAGGGAGCATGTCTCCAATCAGTTGGTCCATGAGGGTAGGACCAAAGGGCATTGCTGACCAAGCTGGTCTGGTGTGCCCCCGTGTGTGTCCTCACGAAGTCACGTTCAGCATGGGTGTCACTGGGACTGGATGTGTGTATCGAGTGTGTAAATAACTGAAATAGAAACCCAAGTCTTCAAGACCCTTCCAAGGTTGTCCTTATGACTGTAGTAATGGATGATCTTAAGTTGGGTGCCCCGAGCAGCAGACCTTGTGGTGAGGATTTGAGTGAAAGCAGTTGCGTGGGAGATGGTCTCAGGAAGTTCTGGAAGGGGAGTGGGGAAAGGGTCCAGGGAGGGGAGATAAGTCAGGAGACTGTGTCTAAATGAGCCAGTTATTGCTGTGGGCATCTGGGACTCAGTTCCGCTGGGCACCTTTATGAGACGGTAGAGAACAGGGGTTCTCAACCTCAGCACTACTGATGTGTACATGCATGCATGCTAAGTCACTTCAGTCGTGTCCGACTCTGTGGGACCTTATGGACTGTTGGGTTGGATAATTCTTGATTATAGGGAGCTTTCCTGGGCATTGTTGGCCAGCACCCTGGCCTCCACCTGCCAAGATACCACTGGCAACCATCCAACCAAAATGTCTCCAGATGTTGCCAAATGTCCCCTGGGAGGAAAAATTGTTGAAAATCACTGGTATAGACTTGTTTCACAATTCTCACATCCAAGAGGGAAGGAAGCTGGGATAGATACACACCAACTCCCCTTCATCATTGTTAAGGCTGCTCCTGAAGGTGTCAAATCCCTGCACCTTTGTCCTGCCCTGGGGATCTATTGACCATGATCCCAGCCCAGAGAAAGATCTCAGGCAGTGTTGCAGGTGCCCATAGTAAGAAGCCACCAGCATCCTTGGAGATAATGAGGCCTGTGGACACTCACAGTGCATCTACCTGGATTGTGCCCCATGAGGCTTTCAGTTCAGTTCAGTCGTGTCCAACTCTTTGCCACCCCATGGGCTGCAGCACGCCAGGCTTCCCTGTCCATCACCAGCTCCCAGAACTTATTCAAACTCATATCCATCAAGTCCAACCATCTCATCCTCTGTTGTCCCCTTTTCCTCCTGCCCTCAATCTTTCCCAGCTTCGGGGTCTTTGCCAGTGAGTCAGTCTTTCATATCAGGTGGCCAAAGCGTTGGAGTTTCAGCTCAGCATCAGTCCTTCCAATGAACATTCAGTACTGATTTCCTTTAGGATGGACTGGTTGGATCTCCTTGCAGTTCAAGGGACTCTCAAGAGTCTTCTCCAACACCACAGTTCAAAAGCATCAATTCTTTGGTGCTGAGCCTTCCTCATGGTCCAACTCCCACATCCATATGTGACTACTGGAAAAACTAAAGCTTTGACTAGATGGACTCCTGTCAGCAAAGTAATTTCTCTGCTTTTTAATATGCTGTCTTGGTTTGTCATAGCCTTTCCTCTAAGGATTGTCACAGTCTTTCCTCTAAGGAGTAAGTGCCTACCAGCCTCATGGCTGCAGTCTCTATCCTACAGTGATTTTGGAGCCCAAGAAAATAAAGTCTCTCACTGTTTCCATTGTTTCCCATCTATCTGCCATGAAGTGCTGGGACTGGATGCCATGATTCCAGTTTTCTGCTATGTTGAGTTTTAAGCCCAAATCCTCCCCATGTCTGTAGCTTGGCCTGATATCCACGTTCCTGGGGCTTGTAGGTTCCACTGTATCACTGTGTTGAAACCAACCTCCCCCCGTTTCTTCCCACCCTAACAAGGCTTTGGCCGCTCAGCTCACTTCCTAGTTTTCCCATCTGTTATCATAGGCCTGGCCCAGCTCCTTCAGGTTGAGGAAAGATGACTTGTAAAGACTTATAGACAGAAAAGACCCTAAACGATGTTTCTCCAGGTGGAAGGCACGGTGGAAAAGATGCTTACAGAATTCCAGCCCTCTCCCCATCTCAGCTCCCTGTACCCATAGAGCCTCTAAGGATTTTCTCCTTTTTCAGTATGCTCTGTGATTTGAGCAATCATACCTCCTCTCTGGGTCTCAGTCTTCTATAAAAAACACGGGTCTGGTCGAGGTGATGCAGATGACCTTGAAATGTCTTTCCATCTCGAGTGGCCTCTGAGAGCCCTGGGAGGTGGTGGGGAGACACCGGGTGACCAGAGTCCAGGGGCCAGCTGGAAACTGTGACAGCTCAGCCCCCAGTGGTGTCGCTGGCCTCTGATCTCCACTGTGTGCCCGACACTCTGGGCCTGGTCACAGCCCAGCGCGGCCCCTCACTCACTCAGGAACATCTGCTACAGCATTTACCACGTTAATAGATTAGCTTTGAGAATCGGGCAGGTGTTTTCCACCCAAGCCAGAAAACATCAAAATCAGATTGCTCTCCAAGCCTTTCCGCACAAGCAATCGAGTTAGAATGACTCATACGGTCTAACAGATAATAAAACACACATAACATTTGCTTTAAGGTACAGGCGGGGGTATTTTGTCCCGCGCTTAGGAGAAACAAAAACTCACTCTATTTGGGAATAGGGTAATTGAATACAGATGGGAGGAGGTAAATGAAAGAATTTAGCAAATATCTCAGTGGAATAGCTAATGGGAATGAGACAGAATAGGAAATTAAAAATTATTCGAAGCAGATGGACCATTCTTTGAGTTTTTAAAAATTTATTAGGGCCGCGAAAAAATGTGTCTGTTTATTTTCTACGGCCATGAAATTAATGACTTGGTGAGTTTTGCTTGTGCAATTTTATGACTGCCATGTCATCTGTCATAATTTGGGGGCTGTTTGATATGGATTTATGAATTTCCCTACCACCCCACCCCTCCCTGATTTATTGATGTGGGTCATATGTGAACTAGGCTGTCCCCTATCAAGGGAGCAACACCAATGGCAGCATAACCCCATGGGCCCTGGGTAGGGGCCTTGGGGGATTCTTGGCCTGGAGTTGAGTAGAAAAGCTGCGGAGGGTGACTCTGGGGCTGTGGGAAAGGGGCAGGCCTGACCTGGCTGAACTTCCTCTATAGGGATGACCCCAGCTTGCCTGGGCTGGGGAGGAGGTGTTGGGAAGGGGTTTCCTGCAACCCACTGGAAGCAGGAAGCCAAATGGGCTGCTTGTGCTTGGCTGAGAGTGAGGTAGGGGCTATTGCTGTTGCTTCAGTCCAGCCTGAGAGCCACATGGCTTCCTGCCCCTTCAGCCCCCACAGCTGGGCTCACTCCTGCCTCCAGATTGGAGGCTCAAGGGAGGAGAAGAAAATTCACATTGATTGGGAATTTGTGTGCCTGGCCACGTGCTGGGGGCTTAAGTGCATCCTCTAAATTAGTGGTTTTTGGCACAGGGGACTGGTTTCATGGAGGACAATTTTTCCATGGATAGGGAGTGGGGGGATAGTTTTGGGATGATTCAAGTGCAGTACATTTATTATGTACTTTATTTCTATTATTATTACGTCAGCTCCACCTCAGATCATGAAGCATTAGATCTTGGAGGTGGGGGGCCACTGCTCTAGATGGTAGTTAAAATGGGGCTTTATAACCAGCAGATTTGGGTCCAGTTTAGCTCTGATTCCTCCCAGCTGTGTGCCTTTGGGCTGTTTACTGCCCTCTCTGAACTTCAGTTTCCTCCGCTGTAAAATAGGAGTAGAAATGCGTAATGAAAGGACTGTTTTGAGGCTCAAAGGCGATGATGTAACACCCCAGCACATAGCAAAGTGCTGGCAAATGATTGATAACTATTATTATTATTAATAAGCATCTTGAGGTGGATATTATTATTTTCACTGGACAGATGGGGACACTGAGGCTCAGAGAGGTTAAATGAGGTCACACGGTTAAAGGGATGGAGCTGGGCTTCCCACACAGATCTGCTGTTTTTTTCCATGACTCTGAGGCCCAGCCTGTTCTGAACTGGGAGACTCCAGACCCTGGGGGACACAGTTCAGGGCTACAGACTCATGACCCTATCCTCTGGTTCCTCTGCCTGGGCCTGGCCTGGTCCCTATCTGGTCTGGGTGTCCACCACACACTCAGTCCTGGTGACCAGTCCCTTCTGCTGCTTGGGTTGCCTATGGGAACAGAGCCTCATCTCCACTGCATCACTAGGGCTAGCTGGCCACCTTGTCCAGGTGTGGGTGGGAGGGGCTGTCCATCCTCGGGACCAGGCCCATCCTAATCCTCTACCTCCCCTTACCCAGCTCCCAGAAGACACTGGAAGCAGTGGGTGTGGCCCAAGGGCCTCAGGCCAGACAGTTCTTTGGGGACCAATATCTGCCTTGGCCAGATGTCATGGTGTATGGAGTGTGACTTCCGGACAGGCTGCAGGTAGCTTTGAGTCACATCTGAGCTCTCTTTCCATTAGGTCCACCTCTTCCCAAATGTTCAGGCCCTTCATGCCTCTCTCAGCACCTCCAAATAATAATAGTAATAACTCCTATTTCCCCAGCATCTGAGATGAGCCCTGGTTCATGCACTCAGCCATTTATTCCTCCATTGGTTTAGTGTTTATTGAGTGATTTTTATGAGCCTGGCATTGTTCCAGCATTGGAGATACAGTGGAGACTAAAACAGACATGGTCCCTGCCCTCACTGAATTTACATTCCATTGGGGAGGAGAGGCAGTCAGTCAACACATTACTCTAATATGTTAGACTTAATGACTTTGAAGAAAATTAAAGTAGCTTCCCAGGTAGTGCTAGTGGTAAGGAACCTGCTTGCCAATGCAGGAGACATAAGAGACCTGAGTTTGGTCCCTGGATTGGGAAGATCCCCTGGAGGAGGGCATGACAACCATATGTTATTAACCATAATTTTACTGATGAGGATACTGAGACTCAGAGAGATCAGGCCACTTGGCCAAGATCACACAGCAGACAAAGGTTCCAGCCCTGAGCCTCTGTGAATCCTTCCCATTCTCCACATTACTTCTCTGCATACTGCAATTGGGTGACACAGGAGAGTGAGACCCAGGGTCCAGAGGGAGGGTGAAAGCGGCATACAACTGAAAAGTGGTTTACAGTTTCACATGTCTGGAAGGTGTGGCTCTGAGTGTAGGCAGGGCTTGCTCCTGTGGCCAGGAGGCCTGTGGCGGCCCCAGCTGTAAGGATTCTTTAAGGCTGAAGTGCTGGGCTCTGACAGGGCAAGATGGATGAGAGCGCTGGGCTTAGTACCCAACTGAATTTCCTGAGCAGTTTTCATCCAGATGGTCTCTGGGAGGATAAAGTTTAAGAAGATTGATTCCCTGGGAAGGGAGGACAGGAAGGAGAAAGGGCTCCTGGCCTGTCTGCCCAGAGTGGAAACGTCTCTTGTCTTCGAATAAAGGAAACTACTGCTTTGAAAGGTGTGACTGGATGGGCTTAGTGGCTCGTGTGATTTGCAGGCCTCAGGAGAGGGGCAGGAGGACCGGAAAGGGGTGGTGGTGACTTTCCTGTCTGGGAGGAGGGCGGAGGGGGAGGCGCGCATCCTTCTGGATGGGGGCATCTGCAGCCACTTCAGTGTTAGGGGCCCACTCAGGTCCAGTTTCCTCAGCACCCCCTGGGTTTCTCGCTTCCGCTTTCAACTCTGGATGACTTAAGGTTCCCTGTTGATCCCAGGTGCTCACAGCTTCAGGCCTCCAGGTCTCTTCTCTTGCAGAGCCTGGGCTTGGAAGGTCACCATTCTGTGATGGGTTGGCCAGTGAGGTGGCACTGTGTGTATGTAAATGGTAAATGATCGGGAACTTGTATCATGGCAGGAAAACTGGCATGAAAGTTACAGAAACCTTCTGGGAGAGACAGGACAGAGATTTGAGGGTATTAAGAACTTCGGGGATCTGTATGTTAACTGCTGTGAATGTTCTGAAATGACTTGGTGATAGTTGCACATTTTTGTGACTCGACTCAAAACCAGTGAATTGAATACTTTCAATGAGTATACTCATGGGATATGTGAATTTTATCTCAATATAGTGATTACTAAAGCAAGAGCAAAAAGACACATGGCAGGGAAGGCTATTGAGAGCCCTGAGATAAAATCATCGTGGGACAGGCTTGGGCCTGGTGGTTTGGTTGATGGCAGTCGAGGTGGTTCTGGGTGAGGCAGAGAAGATAGCAGAGACTAAAGTCTGCCTCAGTCCAGTTGTTTTAGTTTATGCTCTGAGATTTTGTGTGTAGCAAATTATTATTTATTTTAATATATACTTCTAGAAAATTTCAAACAGATGAAGATACCAAAGGATTCTTTAAGAAAATGTCAATCAGAACACTTTAAATATCCAAAAAGAGAAAAGCATGATAAATTCTTGTGTACCCGTCATCCAACTTCAACGATTATCAACTCATGACCATTTTTTTTTCATTCACCTTCCCATTCACTTCTGCCCTTTCCAGATTATAGTGTAGCAAATCCCACACATCACATAATTTCATCTGAAAATAACATTATCATCTGTAAAAAAAAATTAACAGTAATTCTTCAGGATTATCAAATATGCAATCATTGTCCAAATTTCCAAATGCTTCATTAATGTCTTATTTTTTTAAATTAGTTTGAGTCAGGATCTAAATAAGCTGCACATTGTGATGAATTGATATATCTGAATTTTTTTTAATCCACAAGTTTCTCCTCCCATTTTTGTTTTTGTTTTTCTTGAAATTGGCTTGTTGAATAAACTGGAAGAGATTCTTACAGCATGGATTTTCCAATTGTATGTTTAATAAGCTCTGCTGGACCCTGAATTTTCTGTAAATTGAAAGTTGAGGTTTGATCAGATTCACATTTTGTTTTTTATTTCTGTTTTTGGCAAGGCTACGTCAGTGGTGGTGTATTATCCCATCAGGAGACACATCATGTCTGGTTGTCTTTCTTTCTGTGATACTCAATGTCTGTATTCATAAATTTGTAAGGGGCTGCAAAAGCTATCATTATTCCTTCTGCATTTGTTAGCAAAGAGAAACTTCTCGTCTACTGTCTGGTTTCCCAGTGGTACAGCTCATCTAGGAAAGGCAGGATGAAGCTGGATTTGTCCTTTTATCTACTGGTCTTTAAAAGAATGAGTTAGTTTCCTATCATCCTCTCGAGTTTATTTGCTGTTAGTATCATTATGAACCTGGAGACTGAGACGTATTTGGTGAATTTCAATCCATTGCAGTTAGTTTTATTATTGATTCCTTGCTTGTCTCATCTTTGTCCAGTGTGAACACTTCACTTGGCTCCCAAATCCTTTTGACACCACTCTAGTGGTCTTGGGGCTTGTGGGATCTTCCTGGACCAGGGATTGAACCCATGTCTCCTGCATTGACAGGCTGATTCTTCACCACTGAGCCATCAGGGAAGCCCCTACATTTCTTGTTTTACTCATTTTGGTTGCAAGCAATAGAAACTACCTCTGCTAACTTAAATGGAAAAGGGTTTGATTTTTTTTAAAGTATGTATCAGGATACTGGTTTGGTTGTACTGACAGATAAAGATAGAGGACTTATTTCTCTCTTATAAAAATGTAAAAATGATAGGCAGTGGGGCTGGGGAGGCTGTAGGGTGACTCTGCTTCTCAGAGTTGTCCAAGGACCCAGGTTCCTTCTGTCGTGTTGCTCTCCATCCCCCCTGACCGCACTGTCCAGTAGAAGTTTTGGTGATGATGGAGATGTTCTCTACCTGTGCTGTCCAATACAGTAGCCACTGGCCACATGTGTCTGTTATGGTTACAGTGACTGAGGAACTGAGTCTTAAATTTTATTTTGCCCTAATTAAATTACTTTAGGCTCATGTGACAAATGGCTTCAGCATTGGACAGTGTACTTTTAGAAGTTGTCCTCCTCTGCCTGGCTATGAAAGGGACTCCACCAATCTACCTTGTAGCTTTCAGGATGGAGTGGAGGAGGATGGGTGAGCAGTTTGTTTCTGAGGACACACATCGTTCTTGTTGTATCCCGTTAGTCGAGATTTGAGGGACAGGCCTCCCTGAAAGGGAGTCTGGGAAGTGAAGTCTCTAGCTGGACAGCTGTGTGTCCAGCTGACACTCAACAGTTGCTGTTACTAAAAGGAAGAGGTGTTGGGGAATAGGTATTGGCTGACAGTGAGAGACAAGGAAGCTGGGTAACTTTAAACTGTTGCCAGGAGTCAGGAGGTAAGGAAGGCTGAGAACCAGACCTTGAGGCCCCTAAGGCAGTAATATAAAGCTCAGAGTTCTCACTGTGTTGCTGATCCTGTATCTTTGTCGCTCTGTGACTCCTGGATCACAACTGAGGGGTTCATATTATCACCCCAAATCTTACAGCAGGAACCCCAAGTTCCATAGCTATAGCTGTATGCTCATCATCCAACCCTCAAAAAAAATTCTTGGAGAAAAGAACTATCACTGTTCTCCCTCCAGTCTCAGCTTCCACCCCCACATCACCTTCTCTTTGTGTCTGTCTCGAATTTCCCTCTGCCTCTCTCTCATGAGGACACTTGGCCTTGGATTTAGGGCCCACCTAGATAATACAGGGTATGTTCCTCTTCTAAAGATCCTTAACTTATTCATATCTTGTGCCATATAAGGAAATACCAGTTCTCAGAAAGGACATAGACGTATCCTTTTTGAGGGTCACCCTTCATCTCACCACAGCCCAACTCACACACCTGGTAAGGTAGGTCGCTGGGTTTCACAGTTCCAGGGACATTGTGTTTAACCTGGTGGCCCCCTTGGTGACAGCAGAACTAGGATTTGAATCCAGGCCAGCCTGATTCCAAAGCCCACTGTTTCCATCTAGAAGTTAACCTCTGGAGCTCTGAAAGTTAGAGCAGTTCAAGAGCAGAGAGATGTGGTTGGTGGCGCACTTTTCTCATCCTTGAAGTTCTCATCCTGGATGAACTCTCAGCTCCACCATCACGGGTTTCCTTCCCTATCTCTCTTCCCTCTCTTACTAGTTAGTCCCTCCCCTGCACTGGTGGGTGCGCTGTGCCTCTGGAAGAGAAGAATTCCTCACATCTGTAAAGTGCTTTACCCTTTATGAACAGTTTCATAGAATATAAAGTTGAGGACATTTTTTTTTTGAAGAATTGGCACCACTTATTGTTCTTGATTTGAAAAGCAGAAGAGTTGAGATCCTTTGGTATTTTTCAATGAAAAATAGCCTCCAGATTAAGTTGATTTTGTAGCTGACCCTTGCTTGATTTCTTCTTGAGGTCAGTTGCCTTTGATAGGAAAAAAAAAACAACAAAAAAACTCCCCTTGCCTGCAGCCTGAGGAAATGGACAGACAAAGGAGACATGAACAGCTCAAGGCAGCCTGGCGTGGGGGCTGTTGCCCAGGGCAGGGGGCTGCAGAGAAGGGAGCTGCCCATAGGCCTTGCTTGCCTCTGTGGGGACGCTGGTTCTGGGCTCTTCAGGGCTGACTGCCAGGTGGGGAAGCGGTACCCAGGGCACCAGCTTCTGACTGGTTGTGGCTGCTTTTCCTTGAATCCTGGTGTGTACACCCTCAAGAGTACTCATGCCTGCTCACTGCAAAGCTGCTCACATATCCATACTCATAACCCACATCAACACACGCTGGTGTATATGTGTACACACACACACACAGACACACACACATACAGACACACACACACACACAGGTCTATGCTAGCACTTTTTATCCACTTACTGTATACTAGGCTTCCCAGGTGGCTCAGTGGGTAAAGAGTCCTTCTGCAATGCAGGACACACAAGAGATGCAAGTTTGATCCCTGGCTTGGGAAGACGTCCTGGAGAAGGGAATGGCTACCCACTCCAGTATTCTTGCCTGGAGAATCCCGTGGACAAAGAAGCCTGGAAGGCTACAGTCCATGGGGTCGCAGAGAGTCAGACACCACTGAGTGAGTGAGCACACATCTTACTTTACTGGCACCATTTGATCAAGTGCTTTTCATTCATGAATTTGTTTCAGTCATTACCACAACCTTGTAAGATAGGTAATATTATTTTCTCTATGTAACAGATGTTGAAACTGAGGCACAAAGAGGCTCAGTCACTTGTGTGAGTTGGATTTGAATCCAGCCCATCTGGGCCTAGGGCTTCCCAGGTGGCGCTAGTGGTAAAGAATTTGTCTGCCAGTGCAGGAGACGCAGGAGACACTGGTTTGATCCCTGGGTTGGGAAGATCTCCTGGAGGAGGAAATGGCGGCCCCCTCCAGTATTCTCGCCTAGAGAATCCCATGGGCAGAGGAGCCTGGCAAGCTGTAGTCCATGGGACTTCAGAGAGTTGGATAAAACTGAGTGCGCACGCACACACGCGCACACGCACACACACACACGTCTGGGCCTAGAGTTTCCACACTGCTTCACCTTGGCCCCCATCTATTCTGGTGTGACACACATGGATACACACACACACGTTGCGTCACTCACAATGCTACCAATTCGTGTGCAAATGCACTCTGACATGCACACTCACTGCTGACCCTCTGGCCTTCCTTCCCCTCCCAGGGACCTGTTTTCCTCCGAAGCCAGTGACTGAGGCCAGGCCAACTGGGTGTCAGGGTCAGGATGGGGGTAGGGTGGCTGCTGACAGGGTGATGGAAAGCAGGAAAGTCACAAATAAGCAAACAGCCCCGCCTGGACGCAGCTTCGCAGAGTGTTTCCTGAATGTCCAGGGACTTGTTTATTTTTCGACGACTGTCCAGAGCCGACCCCATGTCTTTTCCTTCCGAATGGCCGTCCTGATGGAGCCACAGTGCTGTGGGTCTGGCTGGCTCAGAGCTGATGTTTACAAATGTCTCTGCTCTAACAGAGGCTGGGAGGCCCTCGTGGGGTGGGGCCCATCTTACTTTTCAGCCTTGTTCTTCCAACCCTGGGTTCCGGCTGCTGGCTGGCTTTGTGATCCCTTACCCTTTAGCCCACTCCAGCCCCGCTGCCTTTGTTTGAGCTGTCCTCTGTCTGGGATGGCCAATTCCTGTTCTCTAGGTAAACCCTACTCTCCTTCCTGGATCTAACTCAAATGATACTTCCTGCAAGAAGCCGTCTAGGATTCTTTCAAGGTATAAGGAATCTCTTCCTTTTCCTGGCACTTAAAAAAATTAAATTTTAATTATGACAAAGTATACATAACATAAAATTTGCCATCTTTAAGTGTACAGTTCAGTAGTGTTAAGTACATTCACATTATTCTGCGACTATCACTACCATGCATTGACAGATCTCTTTATATTGCAAAACTGAAACTCAGTTCCCATTAAACAGTAACTCTCCATTCACCCCTCTCTAGTCCTTGCAACTACCATTCTATACTCTATGAATCTGACAACTCTTGGTACCTCATATCAATGGAGTCATGTAGTAATTGTTATTGGGACTGATTTATTTTACTTAGCATAATATTCTCAGTGTTTATCCATGTTTCAACATGCATCAGAATTTCTTCCTTTTTAAAGGCTGAATAATATTCCATTGCATGTACTTACCACATTTTCTTTATTCATCCATCAGTGGACATTTGGATTGCTTTGACTTCTTTGCTATTGTGAATAATGCTGCTATGGACATGGGTGTATATCTCTTTGCTACTTTGTTCTTTCACAGCCCTTGTTTGTCCATTCATTTCTTGATGGATATTTGACTCTTTTCCAGGTTTTGACTATTATAAATAAAGCTGCTATAAATATTTGTCTACAAGTCTTTATGTGGACCTTGCTTTCATTTCTCTTGGATAGCTATCTGGGAGTGGGGTGGAAATGCTAGGTGTATATTTAACCATCTAAAGAGACTGTCAAACTGTTTTCCAAAGTGGTCATTCCTAGCATCCTAGCAGCAGTATGTGAGAGTTCCTGTTTCTTCTTATCCTCACCAATACTTGATAAATATTTTTAATTTAAACTATTGTAGTAGGTATGTAGTAGTGTCTCATTGTGGTTTTGATTTGTATTTCTCTACTGACCATTGTTTCTCATTTATATATATATATTTTTTTCTTTGGGAAACTGTTCAGATCTTTTGCTGATTCTTTTCATATTGGGTTGTTTGTTTTCTTATTACTGAGTTTTCAGAGTTCTTTATATGTTCTAGATTTAAGACCTCTATCATATATGTGATCTGAAAACATTTTCCACAATCTATATGACTTATCTTTTTTATTATCCTGATAGTGTCTTTAAAGAGTAGAAAAATTCAACTTTGAAGTCCAATTTATTATTTTTTCCTTTATGTCTTATGTTTTCAATATCATATCTAAGAAATTTTTCCCCAACCCAAGGTCAAAAAAAATTCTGAAATATTTGCAGTTTTAGATTTTGCATGTAAGTCATGATCTATTTTGATTTTTTTTTACATATATATATATTTAATATTCTCTTCCATTATAGGTTATTATATGATAGTATAGTTCCCTGTGCTATATAGTAGATCCTTGTTGGTTATCTATTTTATATGTAGTAGTGTGTCTTATTTTAATCCCATACTCCTCTAATTTATCCCTCTTGCCCCTTTATTTTTGGTGGTTTTCTTTTTCTGTATTTTTAAAAAATATTTTAATTGGATAATTGTTTGACAATGCTGTATTGGTTTCTGTTGTACAACAACGTCAATCAGCTATAAGTATACATATGTCCCCTCCCTCCAATTACCACTACCATAAGTTTGTTTTCTAGGTCTATGAGTCTGCTTCTGTTTTGTAAATAAGTTTATTTGTATCCTTTTTTATAGATTCCATGTATAAGCAATATTATATGATATGTCTTTCTCTGTCTGGCTTACTTAGTATGATCATCTCTAGGTCCATTCATATTGCTGCAAATGACATTATTTCATTTTCTTTTTATTCAGTTCAGTTGCTCAGTTGTGTCTGACTTTCTTTGACTGCATGGGCTGCAGCACACCAGGCCTCCCTGTCCTTCACCATCTCCCAGAACTTGCTCAAACTCATGTCCACTGAGTTGGTGATACCATCCAACCATCTCGTCCTTTGTTGTCACCTTCTTCTCCTGCCTTAAATCTTTCCCAGCATCAGGGTCTTTTCTAATGAGTAGCCCTTTGCATCAGGTGGCCAAAATATTGGAGCTTCAGCTTCAGCATCTGTCCTTAAAATGAATATTCAGGATTGATTTCCTTTAAGATTGACTGGTTGGATCTCCTTGCAGTCCAAGAGACTCTCAAAAGTCTTCTCCAACACCACAGTTCAAAAGCGTCAATTCCTTGGTTCTTAGCCTTCTTTGTGATCCAACTCTCACTTCCATACATGACTACTGGAAAAAACTTTCTATAGCTGAATAATATTCCATTGTATATATGTACCACACCTTCTTTATCCATTCATCTGTTGATGGACACTTAGGTTGCTTTCATGTCTTGGCTATTATAGATAGTGCTGCAATAAACATTAGGGTGCTTCTTTTTGAATTATTTGTTTTTCTCCAGATATAAGCCCAGGAGTGGGATTGCTGGCTCATATGGTAACTGTATAGTTTAAGAAACCACCATACTATTCTACATAATGGCTGCAATTTATATTACCACCAACAGTATAGGAGAGTTCCTTTTTCCACTCTAGCATTTATTATTTGTAGACCTCCTGATGATGACTATTCTGAACTATGTGAGATGGCACTTCATTGTAGTTTTGTTTGCATTTCTCTATAATTAGTGATGTTGAGCATTTTTTTCATGTGCTTTTTGGCCACATATGTGTCTTGTTTAGAGAGATGTCTTTAGATCTTCTGCCTATTTCTTGATTTTTTAAAAAATATTGAGCTTATGAGTTGTTTGTATATTTTAGAGATTAATTCCTTGTCAGTGGCATTGTTTGCAAATATTTTCTCCCATTCTGTGGGTTGTCTTTTTGTTTTGTTTATGGTTTCCTTTGCTCTGCATAAGCTTTTAAGTTTAACTAGGTCCCATTTGTTTATTTTTGTTTTCATTTCCATTACTCTAGGAAGTGGATCAAAAAAAATCTTGCTAAAGTTTATGGCAAAGAGTGTTCTGCCCATATTTTCCTCTAGAAATTTTTAGTATCCAGTCTTGTATTGAGGCCTTTAATCCATTTGAGTTTATTTCTGTGCATGATGTTTGAGAATGTTCTAATCTCATTATTTTATCTGTAACTGTCCAGTTTCCCCAGCATAATTTATTGAAGAAGGCCTTTTTTTCATTGTGTGTTCTTGCCCCCTTTGTTTCAGATTAATTGACTATATGTGCATGGGTTTGTTTCTGGGCTTTCTCTGCTGTTCCCTTGATCTATATTTCTGTTTTTGTTCCAGTGCTATACTGTTTTCATGCCTGTAGTTTTGTAGTATAGTCTGAAGTCAGGGAGCCTGATTCTTCCATCCTTTGTCTTTCTCAAGACTGCTTTGGCTATTCACAGTCTTCTGTGTTTCCATACAAGGTTAAGTTTTTTTTTTTTTTTTTTTGCTCTAGTTCTATGAAAAATGTAGTTGGTAATTTGATAGGAGTTGGATTGACTCTTTAGATTGCCTTGGGTAGTATAATCATTTTGACACTATTGATTCTTTCAATACAAGAACATGGTATATCTTTCCATTTGTGTCACTGTTGATTTGTTTCATCTGCATCTTATAGTTTTTGGAGTACTGGTCTTTTGCCTCCTTAGGTAGGCTTATTCCTAGATGTTTTATTATTTTTGATGCAATGGTAAATGGGGTTGTTTCCTTAATTTTTCTTTCTGACCTTTCATTGTTAGTATATAGAGATACAGCAGATTTATGTATATTAATTTTGTATCCTGCAAGTTTACCAAATTCATTGATGAGCTCTAATAGTTTTCTGGTAACGTCTTTAGGATTTTTAATGTATAGTCACATGTCATCTGCAAACAGTGACGTTTTACTTCTTTTTAAATTTGTATTCTTTTTATTTCTTCTCTGATTGCTATGACTAGGACTTCTAAAACTATGTTGAATGATAGTGGTGAGAATGAACATCCTTTTCTTGTTCCTGAACTTAGAGGAAGTACTTTCAGATTTTTACCATTGAGTTTGATCTTAGCTGGGGCTTCCCTAGTGGCTCAACAGTAAAGAATCTGCCTACAATGCAGGAGACCCTGGTTTGATCCCTGGGTCAGGAAGATCCCCTGGAGAAGGGAATGGCTACACACTCTAGTATTCTTGCCTGGAGAATTCCATGGACAGAGGAGCCTGGGGGACTACAGTCCATGGGATCGCAAAGAGTTGGACACAACTGGAGCAACTTAGCACTCATGATCTTAGCTATGAGTTGTCATATATAGCCTGTATTATGTTGAGGTAGGTTCCCTCTATCCCCACTTTCTGGAAAGTTTTTTTTTTTTATCATAAATGGATGTTAAATTTTGTCAAAAGGCTTTTCTGCATCTATTGAGATGATCATACGGTGTTTATCCTTCAGTTTGTTAATGTGGTATATATCATACTGATTGATTTGCAGATATTAAAAAATCCTTGCGTCCCTGGGATAAATCCCACTTGATCATAGTGAATGATCCTTTTAATCTACTGTTAGATTCAGTTTGCTAGTATTTTGATGAGGTTTTTTGTGTCTATGTTCATCAGTGATATTGGCCTGTATTTTCCTTTTTGTGTGTGTGGTATTTTTGGCTGGTTTTGGTATCAGGGTGATGGTGGCTTCATGAAATCAGTTTGGAAGTGGTCCTTCCTCTGCAATTTTTTGGAATAGTTTCAGAAGGATAGGTGTTAATTAACCCCATTTTTTAAAAGATGGTATGAGGTATAGATTAAACATCATTTATGTATTCAGTTGTTTCAACATCATTTGTTGAAAATATTATTTTTATTCACTAAATTACCATTACATCATTGTTGAAAATTATATCATATCTGTTTATGTGTAGGTCTTTTTCTGTTCCATTGATCTATTTGTCCATCTCAATGTCACTATCACACTATCTTGATCACTGTGGCTTTATAATAGGTCTTGAAATCAAGTAGTGGTAGAGTTCCAACTTTGTTCTTTTTCAAAGTTGTTTGGGCTACTCTAAGTCTTGTATTCCATATGGATTTTAGAATCAGCTTGTCAATTTTTTTTAAGTCTGCTAGGATTTTGATTGGGATGGCTTTGATCCTGTACATCAATTTTTGAAGAAGTGATATCCTAACCATACCCTGACCTATGAACATGATAGATCTCTCTATTTAGGCCTTATTTTTCCCTCAGCAATGGACATGAGTTTGGGTAAACTCCGGGAGTTGGTGATGGACAGGGAGTCCTGCTGTGCCGTGGTTCATGGGGTTGCAAAGAGTCAGACATGACTGAGCGACTGAACTGAATGGTTTGTAGTTTCTAGTACCCAGACCTTACACATCTTTTGTTAGATTTATCCCTAGGTAGTTCATATTTTTGCTGTTGTGAGTGATTCATTTTTTTCATTTTGATTTCCAATTGTTAATTGTAAGTGTATAGAAGCATAATTATTTTTGAAATTAGTCTTGTGTCCTGTAATCTTTTAAACTAATATGTTAGTTTTAGTAACTTTTTGTAAATTCCAATGGGTTTTCTATATAAATCATCTTATCATATACAAATAAAGACAGTGTGCTTTTTTGGCCTTATTGGATTGTCTGGAACCTCTAGCACAGTGTTGAATTTGGGTGACAAAATCTAACATCTTTATTTTGTTCCTGATCTTAAGGGAAAACCATTCAGTCTCTCACCATTAATTATGACACTGGCTGTGAACTTTTGATAGTGTCCTTTATTAGGTCAAAGATGTTTCCTTTTATTTATGGTGCCTGAAAATTTTCATCTTGAATGGGTGTTGGATTTTGTCAGATTCTTTTTCTGCATCTGTTGAGATAATCAATTAGCTTTTAGCCCCTTCATTCTTTTAATATATCACATTAACTGATTTTTGGATGTTAAATCAACCTTGCATCCTTGGGGTATAAACCCTTCCTGATCATGATATGTTACTCTTTATTTACCAGTGGATCCAATTTGCTAAGATTTTGTTGATAATTTTTGTATCAAGTTTTATATAAGGTATATTGGTCACTCATTTTCTTTTTTAATAAAGCCTTTGGTATCAGAGTCATGCTAGTTTAATAAAATGAGTTCAGAAGTATTGTATGCTTTTCAGTTTTCTGGAAGAGTGTGTAAAATTAGAATTGGTATTATTTCTTACTTAAATGTTCGATAAAATTCACCAGTGAAGTCTTTGGACCTGGGAAGTTTGTAACTACAAATTCCAGTTCAATATCTATAATAGATACAGGAATAGTCAGGATATCTATTTCTTCTTGAGTAAACTTTACTAATTTGGTGCAAATTTTTGGCCATTATTTCTTCTTTCCCCTTTCCTTTTCTTTGGGGATATATGAGGTATAATATCCACATATATAGTAGTCTGCTTGAGTTTTTCACACTTTGCCGATGACAAGTTCATTTTATTGGGTCTTTTTTGTGTCTTCCATGTCTCTCCTTAACATGTTTGCTGTTTATTCTAGCTTTTAAATATATGGATACAGTTATAATAACTGTTTTGGTGTTCTTGTCTGCTAATTCTAATATTTACATCAGTTCCAGATTTTTACTGATTGATTTTTCTCCTTTTTATTGGTTGTACTTTCCTTTTTTTTTTTTTTTTTGCATATCTGGTGACTTTTGATGGATGCCAGGCATTTTGAATATTACTTTGTTGGTGCTTTGTATTCTTGTAAGTCTTCTTGGGCTTTGTTCTGGATGCTTGGAAACAATTTGATCCTTTTGTGTCTTGCTTTTAAGATTTGTTAGATAGAATCATGTTAATCTAGGGTTAATCTTGTCTCACTACTGAGACAAGACCCTTGTAAGTGTTTGACCCAATGCCTGTTGGAAACAGAAGATATCCTTGGTTTTCTAATCTTTTCTGATACTTCTTCCCCTGGCCTCAGGTATATATATCCTTATATACCGTTCACTACTCAGTACTCTGCTGAGAATCGAAATGAGAGCTACCTATCCCTGGGGTTGTCTCTCTGTGCAGCCCTCTCCTCTCCAGGACTGTATCCTGCAAATGCCAGATGCTCTGGTTTCCTCAGAGACCACTGTAGCTCCATCTCCTTAACTCATTAACTAAGCTCTGCCTGGGGCACCCCCTCTCTTTGCGGCATCCTGGAAAATCTCTCAAGGCAGTAAGTTGGGGAAGGTGCATGGCTCACCTCATTGATTTCCCATCTCTGTTGTTGGATATTCAGTGGCACAAGATTTGTCTCTACATTTTGTACTATGCTTTAGTTGTTTCGGGGGGAGGGTAAATCCAGTCCTTGTTTTATTGTGGCTGGAAGCAGAGGGTGCTCAGTGCCCTTTGGCTTTTAGCAATAGTGCCATCAGACTGGGAGGCTAGCAGTTCTGGGGGAGACTGAGGTGGGTCATGGGGTTGACTAGAAGAAGGGTCAGTGTATAGAGGGTGAGCATCTCTGAGCCTGAAGCTACGTATCTGTTATCTGTAACTGCACATCCGCACATCTGTTTGCACATCTGACATGCATCCTGTTGGAGTCTGGGAAGCTGTCTATGGCTGGTCCCTGGAACAGAGTCCCTCCTTTTGTCTGCTCAGGTGAAACTCCAGGCTTCTCAAACAATCACACTGCCAAATTTCTGGATGTCCCACACCAGAGTCCATGAAATCCGGGCTGGCCTGAGGACAGGCTGAGGATGAGGCAAACAGATGTTGCCTTTTGTAGTGCAGTTGGGAAGTAGGGTGGTTTTCCTATTTTGAATCAGCTGGGGCTCATTTAGGGCCCTGTCTCTCTTTCCCTGTCCACAGCAGCCCAGTAGGCCCCAGGCTGAACCTTCTGTAGTTTCTGGCTCGAGTGCTGGTCTCTCTGAGCATAGGATGGGCCTGGTTTTTGCTATCAGCCCAGCCCAGGCCTTGGAGGGGCATGACCTGACACTTTGGTCTTTGGATTTTTCCATGGGCCTCCAGCAGAGTCTGTACCATCACACTTCCAGGAGATCCAGTCTTTTCGAGGACTCTCTCCTCTTCCTCTCCTGCTCGTGTCACCTATGTCAGGAGGTAAACAAGGGCTGACATTGCCCAGGCCACCTCCAGAGCATCCAGCTCATTCTGTGGCCTTTTATCTAAGGGTGGACAGTAGTGCATAAAACTGTGTCTATAGCAGGTAGCAAAATTCCCATGATACTTCGAATAGAAGGAAGGTATTTTTTTTCTTAACATATATATTTTATTGAAGTATAGTTGACTTACAGTGTTTCAGATGTATAGGAAGGTAGTTCAGTTATACATATACACATATGTTATTTTTGAAATTATTTTCCATTATAGGTTACTATAAGATATTGACTGTGGTTCACTATGCTGTACAGTAAACCTTCATTGCTTGTTGCATGTCTATTTTTCAAAATTAGAAGTCTAGCATTCTATTGACACTAAGTCGAACAAGTGGAATCAAAATGTCATACATTTTTTTTCATAAATTTTTTAATTGGGCAAAAATTCATAAGTTTTCTAAAGTATATATTATATACTATTTATATATATGCATACAAAACCTTTTCTATTATGCTTGATAAAGCCTTGAGAAAGGACATAAAAAAAAGAGATGGAGATATTGGAAAACATAAACTAAGTGAAACAGGAGCACTGAATATGAAATAGAAAAAGTGAAACAACCTAGCTAGAAGTAAAAGATCATTATACAGTCCAGTTGTTTTTAAACATGACTGCTCACTAGAGAAAGGTGTATTTTTTTTAAATCAAATTAAAATTGGTTCAGAGCCCCACTTATCAAGGTGGATAATCAGTCCTAAAATTCTAGAACTTGTTCAGACCAAAAAAAAGAGGGGGGGATTTAATCCAGTCTTAATTGGATTAAGTATAGTAGATATATATATCCCTGATGACCTGAGAAGTCTATATTCTAGGGAAATTTCCTCACAGGTCCATGAGGGGCATCGAGATGTTCACAGGAACATTGTAGGCAGTGGTGTGGGTTTGGCCGCCGTCTGGCGGATGTCCTGCCTGAGGTGGAATAGCAAGTGCAGGGAAAACCTTACAGTGTGGTCTCTCTCACTCTACCATGGCCTTTGTTTAAGTTCCTCCTGTGACGGGCAGCTCAGAGTGACCTGTTATGTTGCTGGGAAGCTCAGATTGTGCCAGAATTACCTCTCACTGCAGATGATCGCAGTGAACCTGGTGGAGGTATGCCTTTGGAAGAAGCATTGTGTATTCATTCATTTGGCAGTTGTGGGTCTACAGCCTCTGCCAGGTTTAGGAGATGCAAGGGTCTCCGCTTACAGCCTAGTGGAGAACCAGATATTAAACAAACATGTTGTCAAATCTGTGATTCTAGCAATAAAGAAAAATAACAGCACTGGTATGATAGAATTAAAGTCCCTGGGGGGATAGATAAAGGAAGACCCCGCTGAAAAAGGAACACTGAAATGAGACCTGAGAGCTGAGTAGAACTAAGAGGGGAAGGGAGTGGAGCAATGTGTTCCCGGTGGGGTCCTGAGGCATTGGCCCCTTCAAGGAACCCTCTGTCTGGCTGGAGGGTGGTATGTGAACTGGAAGGACAGAGGAGAGGAGCCCGAGGACAGAGATGGGGAACATGCAGAGCCTGCTGCTAGATAAGGTGACCACGTAATTTATCATCCAGACTGGGACACAGTGGAGACCGAAAGGAGTGCTACTAATAATAATGATGGGATAACAGGTCACCCAACTTCAGGTCAATGGAAATAGTTTGAGCTTTATTCTCAAGGATATGAGAAGCCACTGGGGTCTGGAGGAAAGGGAGATATGACCTGATTTGTACCTGGAGGGCCTGAGATGGGACCACAGGACTCAGAAACCTCTTACCTTTCTTCCCATCCGTGTGGAGGAGCCTCTTGGGAAAGGTTTGGGAGATAGAAATCGTCAAGTGACAACAGCAGTCAGGCACCCAGAAATGGCCTTGGAGTCTAGTGGGAAGGGCAGTGAGCTGGATACTGTTAGTGTAGCAACCCCACCCCACCTCCCACCCCAGTGGCCTTGGTTTAGGTGCTACCTGTCTCCTGCCTGCTTCCTGACAGAGGCAGCTCCCAGCAAGTGAATCTGCCCCTAGTTGGATACGGAAACAGTGATGAGAATTTTCCCATGGGTGCCACAGACTTGGGGCAGTGGGTGGGGTGGGGGGGTGACACCCTGTCCTGCCCCAGCTGCAGGTATAGGTGAAAAGGGAACAACCCCCGTATAATAGCCTAGATCAATTTGACTGTCAAAGATAATATCAAACAAGAGTGTGACATATATGAATAAGATGATAAGGCTTCCATTTTGGCGCTCTTGGTCTCCAGCATGCTGGTCTCCACCTTCCTGTGGGCAAAGTCTGCTAGGAAGGGCTCTTCTTGCCAAATGAGCAGACAAAGGCTTGACTAGATAATTCCTTTTTCCCTCTCTCTAACCCTTTACCCTCCCTGAACTGAAGACATGATGCTTTGTGGTACAGCAGCCACTTTAATCAGAAGGTGAGAAGCTATCAGTAGAATGCAAGGATGATAGAACAGGAAGATAGAAAGAGTCTCTGGGTTTTTGAAGTCATTGTTGAGCTGCACCAGTCGTGGATGACCTGCCTTGGCCTTCCTGTTATGAGAGACAGTTAACCCATATTTGTTTAAGCTGCTATAGCCCAGCCTTCAGTGTCATGCCTCCAACGTCTGGCCTTGACTTCCACCCCTGTGAAGCACCTGAAGCTTCCAGTTTTGGGAAGCCCAAACTGGTCATAGCAAACACCCTCTTCCAAGAACCCAAGAGAAGACTCTACACATGGACATCACCATATGGTCAACACCGAAATCAGATTGATGATATTCTTTGCAGCCAAAGATGGAGAAGCTCTATACAGTCAGCAAAAACAAGATCGGGAGCTGACTGTGGCTCAGATCATGAACTCCTTATGGCAAAATTCAGTCTTAAATTGAAGAAAGTGGGGAAAACCACTAACCATTGAGGTATGACCTAAATCAAATCCTTTATGATTATACAGTGGAAGTGAGAAATAGATTTAAGGGACTAGATCCAATAAACAGAATGCTTGATAAACTATGGATGGAGGTTCATGACATTGTACAGGAGACAGGGATCAAGACCATCCCCAAGAAAAAGAAATGTAAAAAAGCAAAATGGCTGTTTGAGGAGGTCTTACAAATAGCTGTGAAACGAAGAGAAGTAAAAAGCAAAGGAGAAAAGGAAAGATATACCCATTTGAATGCAGTGTTCCAAAGAATAGCAAGGAGAGATAAGAAAGCCTTCCTCAGTGATCAATGCAAAGAAATAGAGCAAAACAATAGAATGGGAAAGACTAGAGATCTCTTCAAGAAAATTAGAGATACCAAGGGAACATTTCATGCAAAGATGGGCTCAATAAAGGACAGAAATGGTATGGACCTAACAGAAGCAGAAGATATTAAGAAGAGGTGGCAAGAATACACAGAAGAACTATACAAGAAAGATCTTTATGACCCAGATAATCACGATGGTGTGATCACTCACCTAGAGCCAGACATCCTGGAATGTGAAGTCAAGTGGGCCTTAGGAATTATCACTATGAACAAAGCTAGTGGAGGTGATGGAATTCCAGTTGAGCTACTTCAAATCCTAAAAGGTGATGCTGTGAAAGTGCTGCACTCAATATGTCAGCAAATTTGGAAAACTCAGCAGTGGCCACAGGACTGGAAAAGGTCAGTTTGCATTCCAATCCCAAGGAAAGACAATGCCAAAGAATGCTCAAACTACTGCACAGTTGCACTCATCTCACATGCTAGTAAAGTAATACTCAAAATTCTCCAAGCCAGGCTTCAGCAATACGTGAACTGTGAACTTCCAGATGTTCAGCTGGTTTTAGAAAAGGCAGAAGAACCAGAGATCAAATTGCCAACATCCACTGGATCATTGAAAAAGCAAGAGTGTTTCAGAAAAACATCTATTTCTGCTTTATTGACTATGCCAAAGCTGACTGTGTGGATCACAATAAATTGTAGAAAAATCTGAAAGAGATGGGAATACCATGCCACCTGACCTGTCTTTTGAGAAACCTGTATGCAGGTCAGGAAAAAACAGTTAGAATTGGACATGAAATAACAGACTGGTTCCAAATAGGAAAAGAAGTACGTCCAGGCTGTATATTGTCACCCTGCTTATTTAACTTATATGCAGAGTACGCCATGAGAAATGCTGGGCTGGAGGAAGCACAAGCTGGAATCAAGATTGTCAGGAGAAATATCAGTAACCTCAGATATGCAGATGACATCACACTTTTGGCAGAAAGTGAAGAACTAAAGAGCCTTTTGATGAAAGTGAAAGAGGAGAGTGAAAAAGTTGGCTTAAAGCTCAACATTCAGGAAACTAAGATCATGGCATCCAGTCCCATCACTTCATGGCAAACAGATGGGGAAACAGTGGAAACAGTGGCTGACTATTTTTTGGGGCTCCAAAATCACTGCAAGATGGTGACTTCAGCCATGAAATTAAAAGACGCTTACTCCTTGGAAGGAAAGTTATGATCAAACTAGACAGCATATTAAAAAGAAGAGACATTACTTTGTCAACAAAGGTCCATCTAGTCAAAGTTATGGTTTTTCCAGTAGTCATGTGTGGATGTGAAATTTGGACTATAAAGAAAGTTGAGCCCCAAAGAATTGATGCTTTTGAACTGTGGTGTTGGAGAAGACTCTCGAGAGTCCCTTAGACTGCAAGGAGATCCAACCAGTCCATCCTAAAGGAAATCAGTCCTGGGTGTTCATTGGAAGGACTGATGTTGAAGCTGAAACTCCAATATTTTGGCCACCACATGCGAAGAGCTGACTCATTTGAAAAGACCCTGATGTTGGGAAAGATTGAAGGCAGGAGGAGAAGGGGACAACAGAGGATGAGATGGTTAGATGGCATCACTGACTCAATGGACATGAGTTTGGGTAAACTCTGAGAGTTGGGGCTCGACAGGGAGGCCTGGTGTGCTGTGGTTCATGGGGTCGCAAAGAGTTGGACACGACTGACTGAACTGAACTGAATTGAACTGAAACAGGTGGTACTAGTGGTAAAGAACCTGCCTGCCAGTGCAGGAGGCGTAAGAGACACAGGTTTGATCCCTGGGTCGGGAAGATCCTCCAGAGGAGGGTATGGCAACCTACTCCAGTATTTTTGCCTGTAAAATCACATGGACAGAGGAGCCTGGTGGACTACAGTCCATAGCGTTGCAGAGTCAGACACGACTGAGTGACTTAGCATGTTCCTGTCCCTAAAGGAGGAAATGAATGGCACAAAGAAGTGAAAGCTTCTCAAGATCATGAACCCCAGCTTCTTCTAAAAGGATGACCTTAAGTGAATTAACCTTGCTGGATCTTGGTTTACTTGTCTGTACTTTGGAGACAATAACTAGCACTTGCCTCACAGGGTTGTTGTGAAAAGAATGAGGAAATAAATGGCATAATGAGAAGAAAAGAAAGAAAGAAATCCTGGAATCCCTGGATGTAATGTAGCTGTTCAATAAAAGTCAGCTTCCTTCCCTGTCTGAGTTACAGGGAACCACTCCTGCAACCCCGGCTGTCAATTTGTGCACACACTCACTGTGTATGTTACCCTTCCTGCCAGGAGAGAATTTTGCATTATGGAACCCTGAGTTTTAAATTAAGTGTCAAATATAATTTGGCCACACTAAGAATTAATTACGTGACTGCCCTGGAAAAGCCAGGGAGCTCGACTCTGACTGTGAAATCGGTGTCCGCCCACAAGGGAGGGACCCCTTCCCCTCTCCCCCTCCCCCAGGAAAGTGAATGGAGAAGGGCAGGCCTTGTGCTTTGCCCACTCAGCATCTCCCACCTGGACCCTCAGCAGCAGGGCCCCTTGAGGAGCGACCAAGGGGTGGGACTGAGGGCTGGAGTAGAAAATATTTGTAGGAGGTGTCCCCCCCACCCCCCTTAACAGCGGGCCCCGCCTCGGCTCGCTCCGCCCTCAGTGGCTTGTGCACATCTGTCAGCTGCAGACGCACATGTGGCTGGTGTCCGTCCGTCCCCTTTAAGGGAAGGGAAGCATTTCCTGAAAGGCTGGTGGGGGGAGAGGGAGACATGCGGCCAAAAGGGAGGTCACATTTGTCTCCATGACAAACCAAGGACAAAAGCTCAGCCTGGAGCATTGCAGGAGGGGCCTGCCTCCTCTGGAGGATGGAGAGAGCCATCCTCCTCTGGCCTAGGGTCCAGGGCACCTTAGGAGAAGGGAGAGACGGTGTGTGGGGAGTAAGCAGCTGGGCCTGGGCATCCAGAACCCTCACCAAGTCAGCAGCCGCCACCCCCTCACCCAGGCCTCCCCTCGCTGAGGAGTCTGGGTTTAATTTTCTGGTTAGGCCAGAGAGGAGGAGGAAGTGGATGAGGAGGAGGAGAAGAAAGGAGTGAGCTGAAGTTCTAATGCAGTCGGCTGGGATCTGTCACTCAGCGCACAGCCCGCTGACGACTCAGGGCAGCCCCAGCTGTAAGCAGCCCATGATTTATGGACACCGAGTGAACTCCTGCGGCAGAAACCAGCCTTGAGATCAGAGCGGCAATAGGGCCCTTTTTTTGGCAGGAGACAGGGCCTGCATTTTTCTCATTCATGCCAAACTGCTTTGCACGGCAATTAGCTCTGTCCTCATTTAGTCTCCAGTCCCAAAGGGTAATGAAAGTCATATATCATCTTCAAGACTGCTAATTATTGAGCTCGCTTACAGGTAGGCTTTGTAACTGTGAGAAGGGCCTGTCGGCCCAATATTTATTACTCTTCCAATAAGTAAGCAAAGAGGGGAGGGTGCTGAGGGAGAGGGGGCAGGGAGGGAAAGAAGAGGGGAAAAACAACTTTCTTGAGAGGCCGCCCAACCCCAGCCCCGGGATCTCTGACATACCTTCTGCAAATGTGCTCATCAGAGGGGAAACATCTTTATTCCACGGAGCCATTTTTCATGTCCTAACAAACCAGCCCGCGAGAGAGAGCTGAGAGTGGTGAGGAGAGAGGCCTGTGGAGGGGGAGGCTGGGGTCTGCTCAGGAGAGTGGGGAAGGGACAGCGTGGGGGCCGGGGGAGGAGAGCACGGGGAGACAGCAGGGCAGAAGTGAAAGACAGAATCCATCCAGCCGCCACCCAGGTCCTGAGCATTCTCCCATCATCCTTGGGCCTGCCAGATGGACAGTGGGGGCAAGGGTCAGGACCCAGGCTGGGATTAGCTGCGTCTGTCACTTCAGGACCTGGCGTGTGGAAGGCTGATGCTGGAAGGGGTTTTGCCTGAGCCCTTTGCCTTTATTTAGCTGTCCTGCAACCACATGGATTTGCGTCTGGATGGTAATCCAAACCAACAGATTTCTGTAGGTGTGGTTAATGGAGGGGAAGGTGGGCCCTTATTTCCACTCTTAAATATAATGACTTTTTAGAAAAACTAAACATAAACATTAACTGAGTTACTGATGGTTGTTTTAAAACAGTGCGATTAAAGTCAGAGCTAAAGAAATACAAATATTTAAGGACCATTAGATGCTATACTCAGCATGCAATTAATATTTATTAAGTACGTCCTCAGTAAACATGTCAGGTGTTGTTCTGTGTATGAGGTTACAGCAGAGATCAGGATGGACCAGGTCCTTGCCCTCATGGAGCTTCTAGTCCAATGATCAATCCCTTCTTACTGACTGTGGTTTATTTTCTACCAGACATAAATGGTAATAGCAGCTGACTTGAGTCATAAACATACTAACATCTGTTTAGTGTTTATTATGTGCCAGGCACTGCACTGAGAGGTTTGTGTTCACATTTCTCATTGAATCCTCACAACCTTATGTGGTTGGCTCTGTTGCGATCCCAGTTTTACAGATAGATTCAGTTACCTATCCAAGGTCATATAGCTAGTTAGAACTGAACAGAACCCATCTGGTTCCAGATTCTAATCCCTAAACCATGGCGATGTATTTTCCTTAATTCATTCTGGACAATTTACATTTCTAGTTAATGACTTTGGTGCATTGGTCTGTTTTGGCGTCAGAAGTCCTTACGGACAGATTTTCCTCTTCTGTCATCAGCAACCCTTTCACTCTGAGCCTCCATGGATGTCAGACACGTCGATTTCAAGCTAAATTGGAGGAAGACTGTTAGGTTGACTGGAAAGTCCTTGCAGTTAGCACCAGCTACTCTGGAATCGTTCCTTGATGGTGCTGTGCTGGAGTCCTCCCAGGGCTATTCAGGGACATCACACTGGAACCCTGAAATTGACCATGGTAGGCGTGTTTGCAGTATGGAAAATGGCAATTGCTACAAGTCAAGTTTTTGTTGGTTTCTTTGTTTCCTGAAGAGATGATGTAACAGCATACCACAGGGAAGGACCCAGGAAAAGGGGGAAGATATGATGCTGTAGCTCATGGTAAATTCTTCGTAATTTCTCTGCATCCAAGTGAAGTGCAGAGAGCACTAGAGAGAGGGTCTAGTGATCTGAGTTCTAGACCTGGTTTTTGTCTCTGAAGGATCCTGACTTGAGCTCTTTGTCCTCATTTGCATTGGGTGGCCTCTCGGGTGCTACTGCAGTCATAGGATTAGGTATAAAAATACTTTCATAAAGAGCCTAGAGCTACAAAATTAAACCTTTTAAGGTTTTTCTCATAAATATAAGGCAGTTCCCATAAAATATATACAGTGGGCTAGGGCTGTAGATATATGTGCAAAACATATCGCTCTATGAACCATATAGAGTATGGAGGACATTCCTTCTTCTTTCTTCCTTCACCATTTCTGGAGCTAGACAGAGTCAGAAAGCTACTTCTTCCCACCTCTGTCAGCCTAGACAAGTTGCTTAGCATCTCTGTGCCTTGGTTTTCTTCTGTTTGAGATGAGGGTACTCAGTGGTGTCCACTCACAGGATTATGAGGATTGAAAAGGATGCTGCACATTGAATGCTGGGCACTGACTTGACACAGAGGAAGTCTCAATACCTCCTCAGTGTTGCTGCCATCTTTCCCCTGCATTGTCTCTTTCTCTTGAGGGGAAGAGTGCTCTCTACCCACCTCCCAGCTGCCAGGGCCCCTGTAGAGAGGGCCAGGGCTGAGATGGAGGGGCTGCCCTCACCTTCCTGGGAGCTGACCTTCCTAGGAGCTGGCCTTCCCTGCTGGAGCCTCCCAGCCCCTAGCAGCTCTGCAAACCTTGCTTTTCATTCCTTGAGCTCCCACCACTGGGAGTGAGGTGTGCTCCTGGAATCTCCTGTTCTCAGGTGTGGAGGCTCCAGCTGAAGGTGCTTGGCCTGGACTCTGTGGGTGGGTCAGCTGGGAGGACACCAAAGAGGCCGCAGGGTTCTCCAGTCCAAGCACCCTTGATGCAGTCTACCTGCCCAAGCATTCAGAAATGCCCTTCTGCACAGCCAGCTCCTGGCCCTTGCAGGAGAGGCTCATGGTCCTCTCCTTGTGTGGTGACCGTCTGTGGGGTGGCTGCCCCCCTGCCTGCTGCCTCCCACGCTGCTGCTCCCTGGCCCTGGTACCCAGAGACTCTGGTTCTCTGATGTCCCACCTCTCCTTACTCCAGGTGACGTCCCCACAGTCTATGAACAGGTGAACAGGGTGTTTTCTTTTTCCATCTGTCCCCTGCCCCTGGCCCCTGATCATGGGGGAACACATGGATCTACCAGTTGGGCTGCATGCCCTGCCCCTCCCATCCTTGCTCCTTGTCCTCTGTCCTGCCTTCTCTCCAGACAACCCTGCCACCCACTTTCTACTCCTCCCCACCCTGGGTTTGTCTCCATTTCCTTTCTCAGTCTTCCATTCTTGTTTCCTACCATCCCGTCCCCCACTTACCAGGGTCTGGCCTTGTGATAGCTTCTGGGCTTTTGACTTGAGGCTTCCCGAGTGTAGGTTGAACCCACCAAGCCTCGAGCAGGGCAGCAATGAGGGGAACGGGGGCCGCCAGCAAAGTCAAGGTCCCTCCCTGGTCCTGCTGCTCTCTGTGGTGATGTCATCATCTGTGCCCAGCTTCTCCTCATAGCATGGGCGTGGCTGCCAAAGCTGTGGCCTCAAATCAGTGCCCTGGGAGGATGAAGGTTATCTGTATGTGGTCTAGTTTAAAAATCCTCAGAAGGATCCCATTGTCTAGGCTTGGGATCTGAACTCAACTCTGGAGCCATCACCGTGCTGAACAGATGGGATTCTAGGATGGGCCAGGCATTGGCCCCTGCCCACTCTTGTTCATGGTTGGATAGAAGTGTTGTCCAGAAGAAAGCAGAAGCTATGCTAGTGTGTGGAGGCATGCCTGTCTGGCAGGTGGACATGGACTGCCCAACATTCCACAGCATTAGGGCAGAGCCATTCCTGATGGGCTCAGAAGTGCAAGTTGCTTGAGCCTGGCCTGAAGATGAGCTGTCTGCCTGGCATGAGGGCTGAGGTCAGAGGGAGGACTTCAGGGGAGGGAGAAATCAGAAAAGACTCACTGCAGCCGCTCCTTGTTCTGGGCCTCAGCAGATTCTTATTCATGGACGAATATGTTAAAAAAGAAAAAAAAAAAAAGAGAGTAGGAGCGTTTATTGATTTTAGGTGAATCCTCTTGAACTGACACATCCCCTGAACACCAGCATGAGGATTCTGGGTCGCAAATGACAAAAACATATCTAAACTTAGTAAAAGCAAGAAAGGGAATGAAGGTCAGTGGCAGAGTGGGCTTCAGGCTTAACTAGATCCAGGGACCTGAAGAAGTCATGAGACTTGTCCTTTTGGGCCCTACTGCTCTGATTCGCTCCTGCAGTCAGCTGGTTTCCTCTTCTAGGCAGTAGCAGCCTAGTGCCGGCAGCTCTGGGGTGCTAGTCTCACTATTTTCAATCCAAAGGAATGGAGAACATCTCTCTTTCAGAATTGACATATGAAGACCCAGGGAAGGACTCTGATTGGCCTGACATAGGCCTCATGCCTATCCCTGGGCCAGTCTTTATAGGCAGAACGATAGGATGGAATGCCTGGCCAGGCCTGGATCACACATCTTTCCCAGAGGTCAGCTATCTCACAGGTATCCAAGGGCAGGAAGCAGTGCAACCAGGACTCATAGGCCAGGAATGGGCCAGTCAAGAATTGAAGCTATGCCATCCTCTGGGTCTATCTGGGATTTTTCATCTTCTTCTTTTTGCCCACCTCCTAATTCTCCTACTTAACTCTGAAGATCAGCATTTCCCCCCACTTCTCCCAGCAAGTTCATGGCTCATCACGGTTGCTCCAGCCCCAAACACTACCTGAATTCATATTTTCAAGGAAAAGAGAATCTGATTGTTTGCAGGGATAGGCATTCACTACTGGAATGATCATCTGTGGCAAACGGTAGGCTTATATAGTGCAGACATGCCAAGGTCTTCCTCTTGAGCAGGTCTGGTTGTAGCGGTCCCTTAGAGAAGGGGGCTGTGGGTGAGTAGGCACTTCAGAACAAGACCTCTTCTTGGTCCCAGGTGACCCAGAGGAGAGCAGAGCATGGCACCACCATTCTAGCCCTCAAGTAGCTTAAAGCCTACTTGGGCAGACAAGATGCTCATCTGAGCCAGAGGTTATAGGAAGTCAAGGAGGGCAAGGTCACTGTACGCCAGGTAAGCAGAACAAGCAGAAAGGTGGTGGGAACAGAGCTGGCCTTTCCAGGTGGGCAGAGAAGAAAGGACAAGCTTCTCTAGAGTGTGGAGCAGATATTTCCCCAACAGATGCTCTCTTCTTCACACCTGAACTGACTCACTTGACTCAATATGCAAATGCATTTGAATTGTTATAGGCCTTCTTGCCTCCACCCCCAAATCCCCGCCAGACTCCTCATAACACCCTTCGTCCCTGGCTGACCATGAAGTGACCCATCCCCTCTGTTGCTCACTGTCTCTGGATATGTGTGTGGAGGTTGTAGGGAGTTTTTCATGACTTTCTGAAAGGTCAAGAATGTCTTCTCTCCCCAAAAGCCAAAAAAAACAAAAAACAAAAAAGCCCTCCAAGAATAAGAGGAAGAAAATAACTCTTTGCACCTGGAGAAGGTAAAGAGCCCTGCGGTAGAGACCTCTCCCATGTTTGGATGAAGAAATAGAGGTCTGGGGACATTTGAGCCTTGCCCATGTTGTCGTGGTGGGACTGGGAACCTGACTTCTCATCATGGGCCCCTGCTGGCCAGTGGGGAGTGGGCCTGGCAGGGGTAATCTGCGTGTGTGGGCTGAGGTGATGCCCCACCTTCACACAGAGAGAGTAGAGGCTTGGCCCAGGAAATGTGATCCAAACCCAGTTCTGTTGGGAATCCTGGAGGGTCCAGAGAGTGGCAGCTCTGTCAGGTGGCAGTGTGAAGGTCCATCCAATATGCTTTATCTGTGTAGATTTCATTTCCTGTTGGAGAAAAAGGAAGAGATCTCTGTGTTTCTCTGCTTTTTGTTTTTTTTTAAACTTTTCAGACAGATCAGAAATCAGATCCGGTCAGATAAGCCCGGTTGAAAAGAAAGAGGCAGAGGCCAGCACAAAGAGCAGGTTCCCTGGCCAAAATCACACAAGAAGAACCCAGGGAGATCCTCCCCCTGCAAAGGAGGGAGCAAGGGCTTCATGGGGGCCTCACACCTCACTTTCTCCAAGGGTCTTCCTTTATTTAGACTTTTAATATTTCCAAATGAGGTTTTATTTACAGTGATTATTATTTTATTATTTCTTTTGCATGTGGCTAAAAGCCACGGATTGTTAAGTATAAACTTGACGATCTCACACTTCTCACCAGGATGTGGCATCTCTGCCTGGTTTCAGGCAGGGGCGACCTAACCAAATGGAAGTAACTCAAACCTCACTTGACCTCTGAGAGGCCCAGAAGGCAGTCACCCGGAGGGCACAGGACTGTGAGGAAAAGGAGAGGGAGGGTAGAGAGGCTCCGAGAGAGTGTGGAAAAGAGGGGTGGGGGAGCCAGGAAGGAAAGAAAGAGGAAAACCGGAGGGAGGAAGAAGGGCCAGGGCGAGCGGGGGAGAGGGCAAGGTGACCGCGGGTATCAGTGAGGGGCCAATTGTCAAGGTTCTATCTGCGCGATGATTGATGGGAGCCTGGGTTTTTCTGTCAGCCTGTCACGGCGCAGGAATGTTTAATGTTCTCATTATTGGTTACGCTGTTGTGTATATTTCTCTGTCAGCACCGCGGACCCAGCTGAACTGGCAGAGCACTTCAAAGGCCTGCGGGTCATTCATCATCCCCATGACGCTCCGGCAAATGCTCAGCTTCAGCTCCGCGCCAGGGATTTGTTATGACTTGCGAGCCGGCTGACAGACAGGGCTGTGGCGGCCGTGGGAGGGGACGCAGGCGGGAGGCAGCCGCGCAGCCCTTTTTGTCACTCTGGGTCCATGGCAGCGCCCAGCGCCCGGGCTCTGCGGCTCCCAGGGGCGATGGGTGCAGACCCGCACAGCTCCCCTCTCCCCTCGTAATCACCCGGAAGGGGGCGAGGAGCGCCCCAACTAGGGGCCCAGGCTCCCCGCCTCCTCGCCTCCTACTCTCTCGTCCCGTCCAGCCGGCGGCGCCCTCTCCCTTCAGTCCCACCCTTCTCCGCTCTGCTGGCGGTGGGTCTCCAAAAGTTGTGCTGAAAACCCAGAGGCTGGGGGGAAAAAGGGGAAACTTGCAACCGTCCGGGGGCCCGGGGAGCGGCGGGTTGGGGAGGGGTGAGGGGAGAGCTGAATATCGGAGCTTTGTTTCCTTTCCCAGGCCGTGACATGATTAATCGTTTTCTTCTGATCTAATTTTGGAACATGAAAAACAGCACATTTGTCTTGAAGAAAAATGATGTGCCGAACTGCGCAGATGGAAATTTCGAGCAATGAGAAAGATTAAAGTGAAACCCCACTCCTTAGACCTAATCATGAGTTGTAGATTATTCTGTCGGCCCAGCCAGATGGTAGCTCTGATTCCACAGCCCCTTCTTATATTAATGAATACTAGACTGTTATATTTGACTTAGGTAAGTGAAATGTCTATCAGAGCTAATGGACTGCCAGCCAGCATAACACATGTTGTACCGCTAAGGGTCCTTGCTGCATTTTTCATGTTTTATACTAATGTAGAACATTTTGTTTCCTACTGTTTTTCATCATTGTCACTGTTTGCTAAATATTTTCACATGGAAGTGGGGAGAGGGAGACAAAGTCAGGAGGAAAAAGAAACCCCCTCCAAACTTGTGTCCAAAGCTAATTTCCTCCCGTTGGGCTTGGCTATAACTCTACAAGTAAAACAGTCACCCGGAGCAATGCGTACAGAAACTCAATAGTAACGTGATTAAGTTCCTAGTCAACAAGACTACACTCGACTGTATGTTAACAAACCTAATTATAGCCCCGTGGTGATAAATTGGGCCTGGGCCATTGCTGCACATCTCTGAGGTCATGTCTCCAAGAGCAGCTTGACCTTCTTGTCCCAGGGGAGGGGACTGTCCAGGAGAGGAGTCCCAGGCTCAGCTTGGAAGGACTGTTCCTTCCCAACCCCTTGGTCCAGCCCCTGAGGAAGGTGGGCAGATTCCAGGAAGCACTGTAGAGCTGGAGGTCAGAGGTCTGAGCATCTGGGCAGTAGGCTTTCATGGTGGAGGCTGGGTGGGTGTTGGGAGCTATTGGCCCCATCCCCAATGTGAGCAGTATCAGAATGTCTGAGACGAGAGTGTAGTGATCCCAGCTCATTGGTTCCATGCAGGCATGGGACTTGCCCACTCGGCCCGGTAGAGGGTGGCTCAGGCCCTTCCCCTTCTTCCAGATGCCTTGATGGTACACTGGGAAGGCCCTGAAGAGCTTGCAGTTCTCTTGTTTGTGAAAGACCTCAGCCTGGGGTGGAGGGTGGTGGTCTGGAGACAGTGCATTCCGGAGATGGACTCTGAAAGGTGTCTGGGTACAGATAAGATGGAGACAGGTGAAGGACATCTTCAAGGGGTGGTGTGTTGAGAAAAAAATGGGAAGAAATACTCAGATGGAGCAGAAACCTGAGAATGCCTGGAGAGAGAGAGAAGGGAGAGAAGAATGCAGAGAGGCGTAGATGCAAATATGCGAAGAAATGTAGGTCCCAACAGAGTCGATGGCTCCTGAACGCAGAGGAACTCTTCTTGCCCCAGCCGGAATGATTTCTCTGAAAAGCAAGTCTGACCCCTGCTTAGAATTCTCTCTTGGCTGTGATTCCCACAGGACTTACTTCAAGGGCCTCATCTGGGAATAGATGACCTTTTCCCCTCTGCACCTAGCTTACCTCTCTCGCCTCTTCTCTCACCTGTCCTCAACTCTGAACCCTGCACTTCTGGGTATGAACCTTCATTTGAGCCTACTCTAGGTCTGCAAGAATGCCAGACTTTTTCAGAGCAATTTGCTTTTGTCTGGGTTTATCTTTGTCTACCCCACTTCCTTGCATTCTTTCTCTGGCAAACTCCTACTCATCCTTTAAGATCCAGTTCCATGTGTTCTTGATTTTCCCCAGGAGGCAGAAACTCATTTAGGCTAGCTCTAGTAATGGGGATTAGTGTTAGATGGTGGCAATAAGGACACAAAAATCTTCTAGGGATCCAAGAACAACTGTAGAGCTGAGCGTCTTAACTTTTCTAACTGATAACTGGCTCATCCATGACCTCTCCCATTTTTTAGACCTTTTTATTGTGATATAATACCTACACAGAAAAGTGCACATATCATTAGAATATAGCTCAATGTATTTTCACAAACTGTAACTCACAAAGAGCTTAGAAAATAGAACATGCTGTATTCCAGTACCTACCCACTGCCTCCCACTGGTTCCCCTTCTTTGTTTAATTTTTTTTCTTTTTTTTTTTTATGGAACGCTTCACGAATTTGCATGTCATCCTTGCGCAGGGGCCATGCTAATCTTCTCTGTATCGTTCCAATTTCAGTATATGTGCTGCTGAAGCGAGCACCTTTGTTTAATTTTAAAGTGCAATTTTCACCCCAACTTTTTTCCACTGTTTACTATGATATTTTGTGTGTTTTCAGTGGGTTTGGGTTTTTTTTTTTAATAGCTTTATTGAGGTAAAGTTTATGTACCATAAAATCACCCATTATTAATGAACAATGTAATGGTTTTTAGTAAACTTTAATAATAGAGTTGTACAATTATGATCACAATCCAGTTTTAGAACATTTCCATCATCCCCTCCCCAGTTTATTCTCTTGGGCCATTTTCAGTCAATACTGGGTTCCAGCCCTAGTCCTAGGCATATTTAGGTTCATGATCCATTTTAAAAAATGTGTTACAACACCAAGGAAACCAGATCTGAAAGAGACACGTGCACCCCAATGTTCATCGAAGCACTGTTTATAATAGCCAGGACATGGAAGCAACCCAGATGCCCATCAGCAGACGAATGGATGAGGAAGCTGTGGTACATATACACCATGGAATATTACTCAGCCATTAAAAAGAATTCATTTGAATCAGTTCTAATGAGATGGATGAAACTGGAGCCCATTATACAGAGCGAAGTAAGCCAGAAAGATAAAGACCATTACAGTATACTAACACATATATATGGACTTTAGAAAGATGGTAATGATAACCCTATATGCAAAACAGAAAAAGAGACTCAGATGTATAGAACAGACTTGTGGACTCTGGGAGAAGGCGAGGGTGGGATGTTTCAAGAGAACAGCATTGAAACATGTATATTATCTAGGGTAAACAGATCACCAGCCCAGGTTGGGTACATGAGACAAGTGCTCGGGCCTGGTGCACTGGGAAGACCCAGAGGGATCGGGTGGAGAGGGAGGTGGGAGGGGGGACCGGGATGGGGAATACATGTAAATCCATGGCTAATTCATTTCAATGTATGACAAAAACTACTGTAATGATGTAAAGTAATTAGCCTCCAACTAATAAAAATAAATGGGGAAAAAAAATGTGTTACAAGTCTTTTGAGACATAACTCACATGCCATACATTTCATTCTTTAAAAAAGGTAAAATTCAGTGGTTTTTACATATATTAACAAAGTTGTATAGATATCATCACTGCCTAATATTCCAGAACATTTCATCACCTGAAAAAAAAAAAAAAATACCAATTAGCAGTCACTCCCCAATCCTCCTTCCCCCTAGTCTCTGGAAATCACTAATCTACCTTTTGTCTCTATGGATTTGCCTACTATAGACATTCAATATAAATGGAATCATATGATATGAGGCCTTTTGTGTCTGGTTTCTTCTACTCAGGAAAATGTTTTTAAAGATTCATCCATGTTCCAGCATGTATGAAAACTTCTTTCCCTTTTATGACCAAACAGTATTCTGCTTATATGGATTTGCACCGTTTTGTTTTTTCATTTCTCACTGATGGACATTTGTGTTGTTTCCACTTTTTAGCAGTTATGAATAACGCTTCTATCAATATTTATGTATACATTTTTGTGTGCACACATGTTTTCAGTTTTCTTGGATGTGTATCATAAGTAGGATCGCTAGGTCATATACTAACTCTGTGTTTAACTTTTTGATTGTGATTCATTTGAAGTTAATTTTTGTCTGTGGTATGAGGTAAGAGTCTAAGTTCATTTCTTTTGCAGGTGGATATCCAGTTGTCCCAGCATAACTTAAAAAAAAATCTTGAACTACCCCTGAATTTTATCAAATGCTTTTTCTACATCTACTCTATTGAAATTTCCAGTTATTACCATTAAATTGTCTATTTCTCCTTGAAATTATCATATGAGGTTTGTCCTTTATTCTTTTAATGATATACTGTATTAATCTTTAAATATTAAACCAACCTTACATTCCCATGATAAATACCACTTAGTAATGGTGTTTAATCCTTTTGATACATTGCTGAATTAGGTTTGCTAGTATTTTGTTAAGGATTCTTTTGTCTATGTTCATGAGGGATATTAATTTTCCTTTTTGTGATAACGTTAGCTTTGCTTTCTGGGTAAATCTAGCCTCATAGAATGAACTCGGAAGTAATATTCCCTTCTCCACTGTTTCCTGAATTTGTAAAAGACTGGTTTTATTTCTCCTTTAAATATTTGGTATTTGATTACCAATAATTCCATCTGGGTATAGACTTTTCTTTGTGGGAAGATTTTTAATTACTCTCAGTTTTATTTTTCATCATAACTTTTTTCAGATTTTCAATTCTTTTTGAGTCAGTTTTGATAATTTGTGTACTTCTGGACATGTGTCCATTTTATCTTAATTGTCTAACCTAATGACATGAAAGTTGTTCATGTTTTCTCTTATAATCCTTTTAATTTTTATAGTATCAGTAAGGATATACCTTCTTTTTTCTTGATTTGAGTATTTTCTGTTTTCTCTCTCACCATCTAGGTAATCTGGCTAGGGGTTTGCCAATTTAGTATACTTTTTCAAAGAACCAATTTTTGGTTTCATTGATTTTCTCTACTTTTTCTTTCACTGATTTTTGCTCTAAGAATGTTGTTTAATATACTTTTTTTTGCATTTTTCTATATTTCTGTTAGGTTTCTGATTTAGTCTTGTTCTGATCACAGAACATACTTTATATGATTGCAATCTTTTATAAGTTATAGAGAACTGTTTTGTGGCCCTGCATATCGTTTATGATGAAGAATATTCCATATGCCCTTGAAAAGAATGTTTATTCTGCAGTTTTTGGGTGGGGGTGTTGTAGAAAATGTCAATTAGGTCAAGTTGATTGACAGTGTTATTCAATTCTTATATGTCCTTTTATCTGGTTGTTCTATCAATTATTGAGAGTGAGATGTTGAAATCTTTGTTTATTATTGTTGAAATATCTGTTTCTCCTTTCACTTCCATCAGTTTCTGATTTATGTATTTTGGAACTCTCTTATTAGGGGCACATACATTTATAATCATTACTTTCTCGTATTAACTTATCATAATAAAATCTCCCCATTTTGTCTCTAGTGATAGTTCTTGTCTTAAAGTCTATTTTGTCTGATATTAATATAAACACTCTTGCTCTTTTATGATTATTATTTTCCTGAAATATATTTTCCCATCTTTTAACTTCAACCTATTTATGTCTTTGAATCTGTGGTCTTCTTTACTGCACTTGGTTTGGCCTGGCTTGTTTTTTTTTAAAATCCAATTTGATAATCTCTGCCTTTGAATGGGGTTCCTAGTTCATTCCCTTTTAATGTAATAATTGATATGGCTGGATTTATACCTCCCATTTTTCTATTTGTTTCATATCTTATTTGTTTTACTGTTCCTCCTTTACTGCACTATTTTATGTTAAATAATTATATATTTAGTTAAACAATAAATATTTTAATCTCTATCTTGTTTTCTTATTGTATTACTTCAAGTTATTTTCTCAGTGGTTGCTCTAGAGATTATAGTATCCATTTTAACTTACTTCAGTCTATTTCGGAATATTACTGTCTTAATTCTCATAAAATATAGAAACTTTTTCTAACACATCTTTCATTCTCCTGTTTGTGCTATGATTGTTATATGTGTTACATCTATGTGTGTTAATCAACTAAACAGTACTGAGTTATTATTTATTGTTACAATCTTGTATTTTGGTAAATAAATTAAGAAAAAAATAGGAAATATATATACAGAGTTTTTCTTATATATACTCATGCATTTATCATTTTTGGTAGTCTTTGTTTCTTTTTTGTGGGTTTATGTTATCAATTGGGGTCACATTTTTTTATTCTGGTTAGTATTTCTTGCAGACAGACATGGTAGCAACAAATATTCTATATGTTTATCCAGAAATGCTTTTATTTTACCTTTATGTTTGAAGGATTATTTTAGCAGGATACAGAATTCTTGATTGAATAGTTTTCTTTTCTTCCAGTGTTTTGCATTTGTTGATCCACTGCTTTCTAACCTTCATTGTTTGTGATGAGAAATCAGCTGTTAATTGTATTCTTATTCTTTTGTACGTGATGAGTTGATTTTTGCCTGCTGCTTTCAAGCTTTTCTCTTTGTCTTAGGCCTTTAACAATTTGACTATGTGGATCCAACTTTGAACCTCTTGTGTTGATACTGGTTAGGATTTATTGAGCTTCTTGGATATGCAAATTAATATTTTTAATACATTTAGAAAGGTTTTGTCCATTATATCTTTACTTTTTATACGCCTTTCACTTTCTGCTTTTTTTCTAAGATAACCTTTACAAATTTGTTGGCACCCTTAATATTGCCTCACATCTCTGCATGTCTGCACAGGCTTTGTTGACCACTGATGTATGGGTATCTTTGGCCCTCTTCGGTCTCTGCTGTACATGCACACAGTCTCTGGTCAACCCAGAGACTTATTAAGTCCCTTATGGCTATCATAACTCCTGATACTTCTTGATAAATTCCTGGCTAGCCCACAAGTCATTTGTTTGTCTGCACCAAGCCTAGAACCTCAGGTTAATGGAGATGATGGTCCTCCCTGTTTGCTTACTGCTGGATTATCTCATCAACTGACAATGCTATAAATAAAATGTGCCTCCTCTAGCATCAGTAGTGAGGCTACTGGTTGTCAGGTCACTGGTGGAACTGAGGGAAGGGGAATGGGGTGTGAATAGCCATAGACTCATGGTGTTCTTATGCATGGATTGATAGTTTTAATAAATAATTTTTTCTTAGTTGTTGTGTGCTTTTGGTTGAGTTCCAAAGTGTGAAATATTTTGGTTTGCTTGCTTGTTTGGCTTGGTTTGTTTTTTGTTTCTGCTTATTGATCTCCATTTAAATATTTCTGTTTTCTCTGTAACAAAAAAAGGAAATAAATGGTGTGATTAGAAAACAGTTCATTACTAATGAGAAATGAAAAGTTACATGTACACAGAAACCCTTACATAAGTGTTTTATAGCACTTTATGTACAATAGGTAATAAGAGGACGCAACTCAGATGTCCTTCAGTGGGTAAAGGATTAAACTGTGACACATCAATACCATGGATACTACTCAGCGATTGATACAACAACCTGGATGTATCTTCAGAGAATTGAGCTCAGTGAAAAAAAGCCAAGCCCAAAAGGTTCTATACTAAATGATTGCATCTATGTACTACTCTTGAAATGAGAAAATTATAGAATAGAGAATAGATTAATGATTACAAGGGGCTAAGGTGGGGACAGGAGCTTGAAGGAAGTGGGTATGACTATGAAACGGTAGCATAAGGGGTGGAAATGGTCTATATCCTGGCTGTATCTTTATGAATATCCTGGTTATGGTATTGTGGTATAGTTTTGCAAGATGTTACAATTTAAAGAAACTGGGTAAAGGGTATGCAGGATCACTCTGGTATTACATAAAAATAAGGAGTTTAAAGAAAAACTGGGCTCTCTTAATCATCTGTATATGTGTCAGCTGTGATACTTAGAGTAATTAAAAAATATTCTACATTTAAAAATCTATATCTTCTTTGATATATTCTGTCAATTATTAAGGGAGGCATGTTAAAATAATTCATTATGATAAATGTCTGTTTCTTCTTTTAGGTCTGTCAATTTCAGTTTTATGTATTATGAGGCTTTGTTATTGCATGCATATACATTTAGAATTACTCAGTCCTCTTGGTTGATTGTGCTTTTAATCACTGTGAATATCACTCTTAATATCTTGTGATGCTTTTTGCCTTAAAGTCTATTTTGTCTGATTTTAGTGTAGTGACACCATCTCTCTTTTTGTTAGTATTTGCATAGGACTCCCTCCTATTCATTTACTTAAAATTTTTTCTGTATCTTTATTTTTTTATGAACTCAGCTTAAAATTTTCTTTATTAATATGACATTAAACTTTTTGAAAATTAATACATGCTTGTTATAAAAATATTGTAACATACTGATAGAATGAAGCTCAACAACTGAGAAATAACCATGAATAATATCTGGATGAATTTCCTTCCAGAATTTTTTTTTTCCATTTATTTTTATTAGTTGGAGGCTAATTACTTTATACACATAATTTTACATGATTTATTTTCATCAGTATTTTTAAAATTCATGTCATAATAGTTATGAAAATATTTTCACTTTGGCAAGTATTCATCTATAACATTTTAAGTTGCTGGAGAGTATTTTATAATATGGATATACTACAACTTATGAGCAATATGTTATTAATAAAATATATCTTTATTTTTAAAGGATCTCTCTTATAAACAGGGGCTTCCCTGGTGGCTCTGTGGTAATGAGTCTGCAATGCAGGAGATGTGAGTTTGATCCCTGGGTCAAGAAGCTGCCCTGGAGAAGGAAACAGCAACCCACTCCAGTTTTCCTGCCTGGGAAATTCCCTGGACAGAGGAGCCTCATGAGCTATAGTTCATGAGGTCACAAAAGAGTAGGACACGACTTAGCAACTAAACAACAACTCTGATGAACAACATCTGCAATTGTTTTATTTAATATAATGTGAAAAGTTTACAAATGTATTTGGGTTTACATCTATCATTTTATTTATTCAGTATTTATCCCACATATTCTGTATTTCTTTTTTCTCTCATTTCTTGCCTTCCTTTAGATTAAACAAATATTTTTATTATTCCATTTCTTCCTTCTACTGTCTTGCTAATTACAAATTATTTTATTGCTATTTTTAGTAGTTTCCTTAGAGCACTGTACATACATCTTTGATTTATTAAAGTCAAATATAAAATAGTACTTTTGCACTTTCCATATCATGCAAAGGCTTTAGAATGCTTTAATTCTATTTTCCACCTCCAACTTTTTTTTTCACCTCCAACTTTTATGCTTTTATTTTCATATGTTTCAATTGTACATATATTTTACACGTTACATGATATTATCATTTTTCTGTAGAAACAATATTCATTTTTTTCATTTGTTACAGTTTGCATTTCACTTGGGGTTCTCTCCATATCTTGATTTTTTAAAAACGTTTACATATAGTAAACTTTATTTTTTGTTGTGTACTGTTTTATGGATTTTGTCAATTGCACAGAGTCATTTGGTGACTCTCAGAATGGCACAGAGTCACCACCAAAAACTCTTGGTATAGAGCAGTCTATCACCCTTAAATTCCCTTGTGATCAACCCTGTTCCCAACTCCAACCCCTGAAGATATATGTAGCCTTCCAGGCCTGACTTCTTTCACATCAGTTCAGTTCAGTTCAGTCACTCAGTCTTGTCCGACTCTTTGTGACCCCATGAATCGCATCACGCCAGGCCTCCCTGTCCAGCACCAACTCCCGGAGTTTACTCAAACTCATGTCCATCGAGTCAGTGATGCCATCCAGCCATCTCATCCTCTGTCGTCCCCTTCTCCTCCTGCCCCCAATCTCTCCCAGCATCAGGGTCTTTTCCAATGAGTCCACTCTTCGCATCAGGTGGCCAAAGTATTGGAGTTTCAGCTTCAGCATCAGTCCTTCCAATGAACACCCAGGACTGATCTCCTTTAGGATGAACTGGTTGGATCTCCTTGCAGTTCATGGGACTCTCAAGAGTCTTCTCCAACACCACAGTTCAAAAGCATCAATTCTTTGGTGCTCAGCTTTCTTCACAGTCCAACTCTCACATCCATACATGACCACTGGAAAAACCATAGCCTTGACCAGACGGACCTTTGTTGGCAAAGTAATGTCTCTGCTTTTTAATATGCTATCTAGGTTGGTCATAACTTTCCTTCTAAGGAGTAAGCGTCTTTTAATTTCATGGCTGCAATCACCATCTGCAGTGATTTTGCAGCCCCCCAAAATAAAGTCAGCCACTGTTTCCCCTGTTTCCCCATCTGTTTCCCATGAAATAGGTGAAATGTCCTCTTTCACATAGGACTATACATTTAAGATTCATACATGTTATTGTGTGGATCAATAAGTTGTTTCTTTTTATTGCTGAGTAGTATTCTATTGTATAGTTGTCCTGTTCTTTGTTTATCCATTTGCTAGCTAAAAGTTATCTGGGTTGCGTCCAGTTTGGGATAATTATGAATAAAACTTGTATAAACATTCATTTATCATAAGCATACACTTTTATTTCTCTTGGATAAATACCTAGGAGTAGGATTTGCTGGGTCATATGGTATGGGTATGTTTAATTTTTTAAGAAACTGCCAAATTTTCAAATTTGGCTGCCAAATTATTCAAACAAGTCAGTCAGTCTTTTTAGTTTTAGCCTTTCTAATAGGTATGTAGTAGTATCTTATGGGAGTTTTAATTTGGTTATCCCTACTGACTAGTTATGCTGAACATCTTTTAATGTGCTTGTTAGCCAGCCATATATCTTCTTTGGTGAAGTGTATGTTTCGGACTTCTGGCAAGTTAGCTATTAGGTTGCTTGGTTTTTTTATTGTTGGGTTTTTAGAGTTATTTATATATTCTGTATACAACTGTTTGTCAGAAATACAATTTGCAAATATTTTCTTTGAGCCTATGGCTTGCTTTTGAATTCTCTTAACAGTGTGTTTTGGAAAGCAAGAGTTCTGTGTGTGTGTGTGTTTGTGTGTGTGTGTGTGTGTGTGTGTGTGTGTTTAATTGGAGGATAACTACTTTACAGCATTGTGTTGGCTTCTGACATACAACAGTGTGAATCAGCCATAAGCACACATATGTCCCTTCCCTCCTGAACTTCCCCTCACTCCCCCACCCCACATCACCCCTCTGGGTTGTCACGAAGTACCAGCTTGAGCTCCCTGTGCCCATACAACAGCTTCCCACTGGCTATCTATTTTACATACGGTAGTGTAAATATGTCAATGCTAGTGTCTTAATTCATCCCACCCTCTCCTTCCCCTGCTGTGCCCAAAGTCTATTCTTTATGTCTCTGCCTCTGTTGCTGCCCTGCAAATAGGTTTATCAGTACCATTTTTCTAGATTCCATATATATGTTAATATACAAAATTTGTTTTTCTGACTTACTTCACTCTGTATAACGGGCTCTAGGTTCATCTTATTGTGTCCAACTCTTTGTGACCCCATGGACTGTAGCCTATCAGGCTCCTCTGTCCGTGGGGATTCTCCAGGCAAGAGTACTGGAGTGGGTTGCTGTGCCCTCCTGCAGGGGATCTTCCCACCCAGGGATTGCACCCAGGTCTCCTGCATTGCGGGTGGATTCTTTATCATCTGAGCCACCAGGGACGCCCCATGTACACGCACAGGTTCTTCTACCTCATTGGAACTGACTCAAATATGTTCCTTTTTATGGCTGCATTAATACCACCGTGTATATGTACCATGGCTTCTTTATCCATTTATCTGCTGATGGACATCTAAATTATTTTCATATCCTAGCTTTGTAAATAGTGCTGCTATGAACACTGGGGCTTCCCTGGTAGCTCAGACGGTAAAGAATCTGCCTTCAATGCAGGAGACCCAGGTTTGATCCCTTGGTTGGGAAGATTGCCTGGAGAAGGAAATGGCAATCCACTCCAGTATTCTTGCCTGGAGAATTCCATGGACAGAGGAGCCTTGTAGGTATACAGTCCATGGGGTATATACAGACCAGTCCATCTGGTCACAGTCCAGAGAGTCGGACACAACTGACTGCTAACACATTCATGATCGCTGGGTACATTTGTAGTTTTCACTTATGGTTTTTTCAGGGTATATGCCCAGTAGCAGGATTGCTGGGTCATATGGTAGTTTTAGTCCTAGTTTAAAATTTTTTTTAATTTATTTTTAATTGAAGGATAATTGCTTTACAGTATTGTGTTGGTTTCTGCCAAATAATCAACTTGAATCAGCCATAGGTATACATATGTCCCCTCCCTCTTGAGCCTCCCTTCCTATCCCATCCCTCTAGGTTGTTACAGAGCCCTGACTTGAGTACTCTGAGTCATAGAGAAAATTCTGTATTTTACATATGATTATTATATGTTTGCATGTTACTGTCTCCATACATCCCACCCTCTCTTTCCTCCCCACCACCACCATGTCCGTAAGTCTGTTCTCCATGTCTGTGTCTCCATTACTGTCTTGCAAATAATTTCATCAGTACCGTCTTTCTAGATTCCATACATAGGTGTTAGTATACAGTATTTGTTTTTCTCTTTCTGACTTACTTCACTCTGTATAACAGGCTCCAGGGTCATCTACCTCACTAGAACTGACTCAAATGCCTTCCTTTTAATGACTGAGTATATATGTACTTCTTTATACATTCATCTGCTGATGAACATCTAGGTTACCTCTATGACCTAGCTATTTTAAATAGTGCTGCTGTTAACATTGGGGTACACTTGTCTTTTTCAGTTATGGTTTGCTCAGGGTACATGCCAAGCAGTAGAATTGCTGGGTCATATGGTAGTTTTATTCCTAGTTTTTTAAGGACTCTCCATACTATTCTTCACAGTGCCTCTACCAATTTACATTCCTACCAACAGTGCAACAGAGTTTCCTTTTCTTTGCACCCTCTCCAGCATTTATTGTCTGTAGATTTTTTGATGATGGCCATTCTGACTGGTGTGAGATGATATCTCATTGTACTTTTGATTTACATTTCTCTAATAATGAGTGATGATGAATATCTTTTCATGTATTTGTTGGACATTTGTATGTCTTCTTTGGAGAAATGTCTGTTTAAGTCTTCCTTTCACTTTTTGATTGGGTATGTTGTTTTTCTAGTTTTGAGCTGCACAAGTTGCTTGTATATTTTGGAGATTAATCATTTGTCAGTTGTTTCACTGGCAATTATTTTCTCCCATTCTGAGGGGCTGTCTTTTTATCTTTGTACAGTTTCCTTCGCTATGCTAAAGCATTTAAGTTTAATTAGGTCCCACTTGTTTATTTTTATTTTAATTTCCATTACTTTTGGAAATGGGTCAGAGAAGATATTTCTGTGATTTATGTTAAAGAGTGTTTTGCCTATATTTTCCTCTGAGAGTTTTATAGTTCTGGCTTTACATTTAGGTGTTTAATCCATTTTGAGTTTATTTCCACATATGGTGTTAGGAAGTGTTCTAATTTTATTCTGTCCAATTTTCCTGGCACTACTTATTGAAAGGGCTGTCTTTTCTCCATTGTATATTCTTGCCTCTTTTGTCAAAGATAAGATGCCCATAGGTATATGGGTTTTTCTCTGGGTTTTTTATCTTGTTCCATTGATCTGTATTTCTGTTTTTGTGCCAGTACTATACTGTCTGATTTCTGTAGTTTTGTTGTATAGTCTGAGTCAGAAAGGTTGATTTCTCCAGCTCCATTTTTCTTAAGATTGCACAAAGCAAGAGCTTTAATTTTAGTAAAGTTCAAGTTATTTATTTTTTTCGTGGATCATGCTTTTGTGGATTGTGCTTCTAGTGCCTGATGTAGGATTATGCAGATTTTCTCATGTATTTCTAGATACTAGAAGTTTTGTAGTTTCATGTTATACATTTAGGTTTATGACCCATTTTGATATAATTTAAAAAAACATTTTATTTTATTGAGATATAATTCACATGCCATAAAATTCACTCTTTGAAAGTGTACAATTCAGTGGTTTATAGTGTATTCACAAGGTTATGCAGCCATCACCACCATCTAATTCCAGAGCATTTCATCATCTTAAAAAGGAAACCCCAGCAGTCACTGCCCATTGGCCCTCCCCCAGCCTTGCTGCTGCTGCTAAGTCGCTTCAGTCGTGTCTGACTCTGTGCGACCCCATAGGTGGCAGCCCACCAGGCTCCCCCGTCCCTGGGATTCCCCCAGCCTTAGGCAACTACTAATCTACTTTTTGCCTGTATAGATTCTTTCACTTAACTTATTGCTCTTAAGTTTCATCCATTTTGTAACAAGTATTGGTATGTCATTCCTTTTTATTGCTGAATAATGTTGCATTGTATGAACACATAGATTTATTTATCCATCATTCAGCAAACATTTGGACTGTTTTGGGCTATTATGAATAATGTTGCTATGAATATTCATGTAGAAATTTTTATGTAAACACATACTTTCAATTATCTTGCATATATACTTAAGAGTGTTTGAGTTAATTTTTATATAAGGTGTGAGGCATGGGTTGAGGTTCTTTTTCTTTTTTTTCATAAGGACATCTAGTTATTCCAGCACCACTTTTGGAGATAACTATACTTTCTTCATTAAATTGCCTTTGACCTTTGTCAAAAATCAGTTGAATCTATCTTTAGATTATTTTGTTCTATTGATCTATATGTCTGTCTCTTTGCTAATATTACATTGTCTTGATTACTGTAGCTTCATTGATTACGCTAAAGCCTTTGACTGTGTGGATCACAACAAACTGTGGAATATTTTTAAAGAGATGGTAATATCAGACTACCTTATCTGCCTCCTGAGAAACCTGTATGCAGGACAAGAAGCAACAGTTAGAACTGGACAGGGAACAACAGACTGGTTCAAAATTGGGAAAGGAGTACATCAACGCTGTATGTTGTCACTCTGCTTATTTAACTTATATGTAGAGCACATCATGTGAAATGCCAGCCTGGATGAAGCACAAGCTGTAATCAAAATTCTGGGGAGAAATATCAATAACCTCAGATATGCAGATGACACCATCCTTATGGTAGAAAGTGGAGAAAAACTAAAGAACTTCTTGATGAAAGTGAAAGAAGAGAGTTTAAAAGCTGGCTTAAAACTCAGCATTCAGAAAACAGAGATCATGGCACCTGGTCCCATCACTTTATGGAAAATAGATGGGGAAACAATGGAAAGAGTGAGAGACTTTATTTTCTTGGGCTCCAAAAACCACTGCAGACGGTGACTACAGCCATGAAATTAAAAGACACTTGCTCCTTGGAAGAAAATCAGTGACAAACCTAGACAGCATATTAAAAAGCAGAGACATTACTTTGCCAACAAAGGGCCATCTAGTCAAAGCTACGGTTTTTCCAGTAGTCATGTATGGATGCCAGAGCTGGACAGCAAAAAAGGCTGAGTGCCAAAAAATTGATGCCTTCAAACTGTGGTGCTGGAGAAAACTCTTGAAAGTCCCTTGGACTCTACAGGGATCAAACTACTCAATTAAAGGAAATCAACCCTGAATATTAATTGGGAGGACCGGTGCTGAATTTGAAGCTCCAATGCTTTGGCCACCTGATGTGAATAGCTGACTTATTGGAAAAGGCCCTGATGCTGGGAAAGATTGAGGGCAAGAGAAGAAGGGGGCGACAGAGGATGAGATGGTTGGATGGCATCACTGACTCAATGGGCATGAGCTTGAGCAAACTGAGGGAAATGTGGAAGGACAGGGAAGCCTGGCATGCTGCAGTTCATGGGGTCCCAAAGAATCAGACATGACTTAGGGACTGAATAACAACATAGCTTTTTTTAAAAGTTTTGAAATTAGGTAGTTTAATACCTTCAACATTGTTCCTCCTTTTCAAAATTGTTTTGGTCATTCTAGAGCCTTTGCCATATATGTTTTAAAATCAACTGGTCAGTCACAATTCAAAAGAGTATACTGAGATTTTGATTGGGATTGCATTGAATCTATAGATCAATGGAAGGTATTGTTATCTTACTAATTTGATTCTTCCAATCCATAAATATAGATTATCTTTTTATTTATCTACATCTTTGCTTTCTTTCATCAATATTTTGCAGTTTTCAACACAGAGATCCTGCACATATTTGTTAGATTTATAACAGTCTTTCATTTTGGGGGTGGTATTTAAATAGTTGAACTGTGGTGCTGGAGAAGACTCTTGAGAGTCCCTTGGAATCAAGGAGATCAAACCAGTCAATCCTAAGAAAATAAACCCTGAATATCATTGGAAATGAAATGGGAATCTGAGTTCTTGTTTGCAGAGCCGAACAATGAACTTCATGAACACACAGACACTCATGGTAGTGAGTGAATAAGAAGGAAAGTATAAAGCTCTCAGCATAGACACTGAGAGGGGGTAAAGAGTCCCCCAAAGACAGGAGTTATAGAAGTTTATATCCTTACCAGAATTAATCTGTACAATTTTGGTTGGCTCCTGTCCTTAAAATACGTCATTTCTAACTAATCAGATTAAAGGTCAAAATGTTTAACTTAACATCTTTATGGCTTCTCTTGCTCCTTGGATTAAGTCATCACCCTTTTTCATGACCCCTGACCATTTTACAATGGACCAGATGTATGAGCTAAAGATTAATGATAACCATTTTTTTCCCCCTTGGGCATATGGAACAGAAGTTAATTACTGCCCTTCCCTGGATCTGAGTGTTGATAGTTTATCAGAACAAGGACACATTCCAGAAATTTGGGACAAAGGGTATAGCTTTAGGTTAATGGAGCAAGATGTTTATTGAAAACAACACCGAGGTCTCAGAGTCCTACACTGACTGCCTAGCAATTTCTACCTCAGAAAGACAAGTGTTGAAGCTGATGTTCCAGTACTTTGGCCATCTGATGCAAAGAGCTGACTCATTGGAAAAGACCCTGATGCTGGGAAAGAATGAGGGCAGGAGGAGCAGGGGGTGACAGAGGATGAGATGGTTGGATGGCATCACCAACTCAGTGCACAAGAGTTTGAGCAAACCCTGGGAGATAGTAGTGGACAGGGAAGCTTGGTGTGCTAGAGTCCATGGCGTCACAAAGAGTTGAACATGACTGAGCAACTAAACAATGACAGCCTTCTTTATGGTCCAGCTCTCACATCTATACATGACTACTGGAAAAATCATAGCTTTGACTATATGGACGTTTGTCAGCAAAGTGATATCTCTGCTTTTTAATATGCTGTCTAAACTTGTCATAGCTTTTCTTCCCAGTAGCAAGCATCTTTTAATTTTGTAGCTGCAGTCACTGTCTGCAGTGATTTTGGAGCCCAAGAAAATAAAACCTGTCACTGTTTACAATTTTTCCCCATCTATCTTCCATGAAGTGATGGGATAGAATGCCATGATCTTAGTTTTTGAATGTTGAGTTTTAAGCCAGCGTTTTCACTCTCCTCTTTCACTCTCATCAAGAGGCTCTTTAGTTCCTCTTCACTTTCTGCCATTAGAGTGTTGTCATCTGCATATCTGAGGTTATTGATATTTCTCCCTGTAATCTTGATTCCAGTTTGTGATTCATCCAGTCCAGCATTTCGCATGATTTACTCTGTGTTGAAGTTAAATAAGCAGGGTGACAACATACAGCCTTGTACTTGCTTCCCCATTTTGACCCAGTCCATTTTTCCATGTCCGGTTCTAACTGTTGCTTCTTGACCTGCACACAGGTTTCTCAGGAGACAGGTCAGGTGGTCTTGGTACTCTCATCTCTTTAAGAATATTCCACAGTTTGTTGTGCTTCACACAGTCAAAGGCTTTAGTGTAGTCAATGAAACAGAAGTAGATTTTTTTCTGGAATTCCCTTGCTTTCTCTATGATCCAACAGATGTTGGCAATTTGACCTCTGGTTCCTCTGCCTTTTCTAAATCTAGCTCATACATCTGGAAGTTCTTGGTTCACCTACTACTGAAGCTTAGCTTGAAGGATTTTGAGCATAACCTTACTAGCATGTGAAATGAATACAACTGTGCATTAATTTGAGCATTCTTTGGCATTGCCCTTCTTTGGGATTGGAATGAATCCCAAAGACCTTTTCCATTCCTGTGGCCACTGCTGAATTTTCCAAATTTGCTGACATGTTGAATGCATCGCCTTATTTAGCAGTATCATCTTTTAGGATTTTAAATAACTCAGCTGGAATTCCATCAGCTCCACTAACTCTGTTCATAGTAATGCTTCATCATAAGGCCCACTTGTGGATTGAACTAGTTTAAATCTGGTTCTCAGCTTTTCTGATGGTTTATCTCTTCATGTAATCTAGAAGTAAGTTTAGCTCTTACTTTTTGGCTATAACTTGTTAGGTGTCCCAGCTGAAAGCTGGAGATGTTTTCTAAGTTACCTATTTTTGGCATCCCAGAATTCATTTTTTAAATTAGTCCAAGGAGACTGCTGAATATCTTCTCAGCTTCTGGGACACTCACATTTCTTTACAAATTTGCAGACGCCTGCAGGGGAAAATGTTACCAAATATTCAGGTTCACACAATGGTCTTCTTTTATCTTTGCTGTCTTGGACTCTCAAGTCTTCAGTGCCCTGGTAATTTTTCTTTTTGTTCAAACTTGCTTTCTTAGTTGCTTTTGGTGGAGAGGTTGATCTGAATAAGCTAATCCACCATATCCAGAAGCAAAACAAAGATCATGGCTTTTGGAGCCGAACCTCTGGGATTCAAATCTCAGTTCTGTAGTTGACTTGTCCTGTGATCATGAGCAAGGTATTAACTTTTTTTAAGCCTCACTTTTCTCATCATTTAAAATGGTGATAGTAACAGTAGCTACCTTCTAGGGTTATTGTGACGATTTAACAAGTATACGTAAAGTAGTTTATATATACATATTGTACTTTCCTACTCACCTTCTTGTTCTGGCCTCCACTGTTTCTATAGAGAAGCCAGTTATTGTTATTACTACTTTGAAGGTAATATTTCGTCTTCCCTCTGTTTTTTAAGGTTTTTCTTTGCCTTTGTCTTTTGGCAGCTTTACTCTGATATGCTGTAGGTGTGAGTATGGTTTTATTTATTTATTTATCCTGTATGAGCTTCTTAGCCTTTCTTATTTCATGTATACTTTTAAAATATACAGTATATGTCTAAGAAAAGTGCCTGGAATCCAAAAACTGCTCTACTGTTACTCATTCTTATTATTTTTACTTGACATGGTCTTCTTTCCAATCAGTGTTGTTTCCCACAGTGCTACGTGATTTACAAATCTTTAATAGGCTCCACTGGCTAGTAGATGAAGTCCAAACTCATCTTTATTTAAGTCTTTATTGAATTTGTTACAATATTGTTTTTATGTTTTGGTTTTTTTGACCGTGAGTCATGTAGGATCTTAGCTCCCTGACCAGGGATTAAACCCACACTCCCTTTATTGGAAGGTGAAGTCTTAAACCACTAGATCACCAGGGAAGCCCCAACCTGTGATATTTTTAAAACTCTGAGGCCCAAATCAATCTGGGCCACTGCATCAGAATTTTTTAGGTGGGATACAGACATTAATCAGTATTTGTGAAAGAGCCCTGGGTGATGCCAGTGTTCAGCCAATGCTGGGGGCTCTTCATACCTTCGCTTCCCTTCCTTTGAGCAACTTTTGAGGGCCTGGAGAAGTACCTGGGATGCACTATGTTCTAGAGAGAGAGAGCAAATGGATGCAAAAAAGAGGGAAATAATTCATGGTGGCACCATGGCGATATGCCTGTGGGAACTCTCCCCTCTTTGGAGAAACAGCAGGCACCAACTGCATGCTCCGTTTTGTGGTTTGGTTTTGGGAGGGGGCAATGTTGGTGACCCCCCTTTTGTCTCTGTATCGATCCTTCTCTCAGTTCACGCTCACCTTTCCCTCCTGAATTTGCCTCCCTCCTTTATTCAAAGAGTTGTTGAAATATCTCCAAAGGAAGACTTTTGGGTTTATTTGAAGGAGGTTGCATCTCACACATACTAAAAGAATTTTTCAAGGTGGTACTGTCTGAGGAGGGGGATAGGTTTAAGGATGGGAACTTGGGATGGCCAGAGTCACCATGTGACTTGGCAGCAAGTGAGAGAGGAGCCTTGGAAAAGAGATGGGAGAGCCTCTGGAAAACTTATCAGGACATAAATTGTCACCCAGGATAACCTCTGAATGTTTAGGGAGCTGTTTAGTGTGTGCCACTGATGGTAGAATTTTAGGCACTGTGACTTTGGTGGGCAGATATTTTTTCAAGAGATAAAGGGAGAAGTCCTGTTCTGTGGGCATCTGCCAGCAGTGAGGCAAGCCCTTTGTGCCACATCTGCTGATGGCTTCAGGGAAGGGAAGTCCTGGGTAGAAAGGAGGAGACTGGGATAGAGGGGGATGGTGTGGTAGGGAGTAATTTTAAACATTTTGGTGCTACTTAAGCTATGATGACATAGCATGTAGGTCTTCATGAGTCAACCAACTGTGTTTCTCCTGAGCCAATGGAATGGTAGTTTGTGAGGTGCTGAGATTCAGAATGCTTTCTTGGGCTACCTCTCTGCTTAGAGCAAGAAGAAGTGACATGAGATTTAGAATAATAATAATTGCATATAGTGCAGGGAAAGGTCTTTCAGCTGTACTGATGGGAGTATAAATTGTTCAGTTTTTCTTGAGGCATGTGGGCAGCATGAATCAAAAGCCTTAAAAATGTTCCTACAATTTGACTCATCAATTCCACTCCTATGAATATGGTTCTAAAGAAATAGTTGACAAGTGCACACAGATCTGTGTGTGTTGTCATTCATTTATAAACTTGTTTACAATAGTAGTGGGCTTCCCTGGTGGCTCAGGCAGTAAAGAATCTGCTTGCAAGGCAGGAGTCCCAGGTTATACACAGTTTGAACTGAACTAGGTTACCTGAGTTATAATGAATCAAGTGTTGATTTTTAACTAGAGTCTTAAAGTAATATATTTTATTAAGTATAGATTTGCATGTTTGTGAATCTGTGCTGGGGCTTCCCTGGTGGCTCAGGTGGTAAAGAATCTGCCTGTAATGCAGGAGACCCAGGTTCAATCCCTGGGTCAAGAAGATCCGCTGGAGAAGGGAATGGCCACCCACTCCAATACTCTTGCCTGGAGAATTCCATGGACAGAAGCAGGCTACAGTCCATGGGGTGGCAAAGAGTCAGACACGACTAAGCGGCTCACACTTTACAGTAGTAAACTGAAAATAGCAAACATTTCCAGCAATTAGGCATTAAATAATAACTGGGGACATGGAATACTATACAACTAGGAAAGCGGCTATTACTGCTTCTCCATATTTATTGAAATGGAAAACTGTTTATGATAATCAAGCAGGAAACACAGATCTCAGAACTACATTCGCCATGACCCTGTTTCATTTATTTTGGTTTCTTCTTTTTTTCCTCTCAGACCATTGTTTTATTGAGGATGACTTCATGCTAAGACTGTATCATATGGGGAGCCCACTTTTACACTGACTAGTGCCACAGAGTAGTTTATTACTGCCAATAATGTGTAAATTACTTGGCATAGTGTCTGAAATACAGTAGGTGTGTAGAGGTAGAAAAAGTAAATATCATTTTCAGAAAGTCTTTTTAATTGTTAGAGACTTTAACTTTTTAGAATGGTTTAGTACTTTAATTGAATAGTAAGTAGGATACAAAAATTGGTGAAGGTTGGTGGCAGAAAATCATGTAGTTGGTACAGCCTCAGTTTTGAAAAACACAGAACATGTGCCTATAAGGAAAATCTGCAAAGATATGTTTATCTTATTAATGGTGTTTGAGTAATGTTGGATTATAAGTGATTTTTATGTCTCCCCTTTTTTTGCTTTAATATGCCCAACTTCCTTGATGGAACAAACTGTATTTATTACTCTTTCTCTTCACTCAAAGTCTTAAAAAAGAAAAAAACCCCAGACTTTAATTACTGATATAAAGTAAAACAATAACTTGTTGGTTGGCTGAGAATTGCTAGAAATTAATAAATAGTTTGGAAATTATTTAGTAAATTCTAATTACTTAGCAAAAGTAATTAAAATATTTATAAGCGAACACCCATAAAACACCGCCAAGCAAATACATTACTCAATAAATGGTTTAATTAGTATTTCATTACCAGAAATTAATCTCAGTAACCAAACATTACTACAAATTACATGTAGGGTGGACAACTTATTTTACTGCTATTAATGATTTCAATTATGAAGTTTGTGCAAGTCTAATTCCTTCCCACTTCTCCCGCCCTCCTCCCACACCCACCTGGGTGAGTTCCCACACACTGGGCCTGAGTTCGGGTGCTTGGGACTGGTCTGACATCTTCCACATTGTTGAAAATCTCAGATTAACAGTTTCCCTCAGCTTATTTCCCAGCTGTCTTGCAGAAATACTCGCCCTGGTTGCCTCTTAATCAGCTGGAATCAGACTCCAGGAGCTGGTGGGCTTCTTACCACAGATATACTCTCCTCCAGAGTCTTCTAAATCACTTGGCTGCAAGGCCTGATTCCTTCCCCAGGCCTGTGCCAAGGCCCTCCGGCACTGGTTTGCACTCCTGGTTCAGCTCTAAGGCTGGGTTGGGCTGCTGCTAAGTCATACCAGGAGCATCTTCATGCAGGTGAGAAAAAAGGAGTACTTTTCACCAGACACAGTCACACATGAAAGTGGATTTTTGCCCAAACATGTTTCTTTCTCACGTTCCCAGGGAACAGACTCTGAGACTTGAGATTCGCCTGCAGGCATCTTCCTGAGGAGTGGCCTCAGGAACAGTCCCTGAGTGAGTGGCGAGGGAAGGAGGATTGGGTGGTAAGGACTACAGCCCCGCTGGGAGCTCCTGGATCGAGGCAAGGAAGGGGGCAGGCCTTTCTTATTTCAGGTGAGCAGACAGCAGAGCAGATGTCACTCTGGGGGATGATGTGCGTCTCTTTGGCTGAGGAAAAATCCTGGAGAGGGGCTCAGTTGCCAACCATTACTGGGCAACACTCTCAGCAGCTGGAGGAATGAGTGCCTTGGCTCTGAAAGAGGGATATGGGCAGCACACACTGCAGAGAGACCTGGGTTTGATCCCTGGGTTAGGAAGATCCTCTGGAGAAGAGAAAGGCTACCCACTCCAGTATTCAGGCTTGGAGAATTTCATGGACTGTATAGTCCATGGAGTCGCACAGAGTCAAACACGACTGAGTGACTGTCACATTCACATTCACACACCAGCATCCACTCCAGCCCCCTTCTGTCGTGGACAGCCTAAGCAACCACACATGAAGGTCCTCATGGGAGTGGCCTGAGGCCATGAGTAGAATGAGCTTGAGTGGTTGCATTGTCTTATTTGGGTTGGGAGGAGTCTTACTTCTGGAGTTAGGATCCCCATTTAGGTACCAGCTGAGACTTATGCCGAGACCACAAGCTCTGTGAAGGCAGGTCTATATCTCATCATATCCCAGAACAGTTCATGGCTCAGTGAATATTTGCTGATTGAATCTTTAGTAGTAAAGACAGTCACCCAAATGCATTAATATCCTGTATTACACTTGATGATGGGAAATACATAGAATCTGATCCTGGAGGGGTCAGGGGAAGAAATGAACTTGAGTTGAGACTCAAGGAGTGGGTAAGAGTGAGCCGGAGCAGGGTGGGAGTGGGGTGCTTCCCAAGCCTCTGAAGATAGGCGTTTGCCTTGGCCACCGCTTGAAGCGTGTCTCCACCTGCAGAAACAGAAGGGACTTGAGAAATCACACTTACTGAATTTCTCTTGCTATCTGTTGGTGAAATGTATCCTTTGTCTTTATCACAGCCTTATCTGGTAGAAGATTCACATGTCAGAGAGCTTTTCCACTGTGGTTTGGCTGGGCCATGGTGGCATGAAGGCTGCCTGCACCCGGCAGGTGCTTTCTGAAGTAGAGATACAGGCCAGGGTCAGGATCACAACCGGAGGTGGGGATGCAGATCCCCTGGGGCTCCCCTCCCGGGCAGCAGGCATGTGGATATCATGTGTTATGGAGGAGTTGTGGAAGAGCTGGGCTGCACTGTGTTTAATCTCTTCCTTCCTCCTTGTACTCATCTCCCTCTTGCCTCTGGCTTTGTTCTGCTCCGGGCCTGTCTCCAGGTTCCTCGCTGCCCCAGGAGTGCGTTCTGCTCATTTCACCTCCACTCCTGTGCACATGTCCTCCCCTTTCTCCAGGATCACCGCTCCACTCAGAAAACCTATCCAAAGCCCCTCCGTGGAGCCCTGACCCATGACTCCAGGTTGTAGTGAACTCACCCTTTCTGCCTTTCTACAGCCCTCAATTGTGGATTCTTTAGAACGGAGGCTGGTTTAGAAATCCTGGGCCTGGTACCATACCTGGTTGAGAGCAAGGAGGTGGGGAGAAGCTGGAGGTGAGCAGGAGACCTGAAGGAAGACCCAGTGTTGCCTGGCTGGTGTTGGGCAGTGTGAGTAGTGGCTGGATATCTGCTGGCCTCCCACCCAGGTGTGCCATGAGGGGTACCGTGGGCCTGGCTTCTGCTGTTAGTAGTGGTGGCAACAAGGAAGGGAGGGAGGAAGATGGAAAGTTCCTGTTTATCATGTCTGGGACTTTGCCTGGCTTGTCCTTAATCAGTCTACAGCTGATTAGCACCACCCCCCGCCCCCCGAGCTGGCAGAACACCATTAATCACCAAGGAGAAGGCTGAAGTCAGCAGGCCTCCTACTCAGGGGAATCCCGGCTCCTTGGGTGGGCCCTTCTTGCCTGGGGCATTGAGGGGACCATGGGATTCAGGAGCTCCTTTGGTAGGAATCTGGGGCTTTTGAGAAGGTGCCCTGGAGCCCTGTGCCACCTAGAAAGACTGTAGGGGGAAGGGTGCAGCATCTTCCTCTTTGCTGCGACATTCCAGTTTTGCTTGTGGTGACAGTGTCTTAGCCTCAGAGAAATGGCTCACTTTCCCAGTCTCCCTTGTAGCCGGGAAAGGCATGGGACACAGCTCAGATCAATGGGGCATTGAGCTGAAACCTGCTGTGGACTCTTAGGAAGGCTTTTCCTTTCTTGGTAAAAGCATTGGATGCTGCTGGTGTTGCCCTTTCTTGCCCTTTCTCCTTTTTGCCTTGGATGAAGATTTAAAGGCTGGAGCTGTGGCAGCCATCAGCCTCTATGAGGGAAGGATCAAGAGAAGTGTTATGACACCACCATGAGCTAATAACCAGTGCCAGTAACTAGCCTACCTCCAGATTTCTGTCAGATGAAAATAATCTCAGTTTAGTCCACTATTGGTTAATATTCTGTCACCTGTAGCTGAATATGCTTCTAATACAGAGGGGAACTCTGGATGCAAGCTTAACTGCAGAGATACCCATGGTACCCAGAGTAATCCAGACATTCCTGGACTCATGAGCCAGTGTTCATGAGGGAGGTTATAGTACTCACATGCCACCTGCTCTGCCCTCTCCTCCTATCCTTCAGCCTTTAAAGTCTCATTTTCCAACCATTTTTAGCCACTTATGTTATTAAGAAAGTATCTGGGTATGACACTGATGTGCCAGTCACGTTAAACTCTGTAATGGAGTGCCTAGGAAGACAAAACTAGACTTTCTGGCAAATGAGTAGTTCCTCTTCGCTTGTTACGCAGTGCTTTGTTAAGTGGGCAAGCACATTGCTCTGGGAAAAGGCGGAAGAAAGGAATTATGTGATTCTGAGAAGGTTTTGCTGAGCTGATCACAGAGGCAGGATATTTGCATATGGGAGGACTGAGGTCAAGACCCTGACTGACCTTTCCCTTTTGAGGTTTGAGATTACTGGAGCCTTTCCGATGAACGGAATTGGGCCTCTCTGAAATCCTTTGGCAAGAAAGGATAAAAGGGGATCCCACAGGAGAACCTCGGGATCAGGAAATGGAAAATCTGGATAGGTGAGCCAAGCTAATAGCAGGCTTAGGTGCTCGTTAGGGAGGCTGGTGCCCACCCAGCAGTTGACAAGGCAGAGACTCCTAGGCATTCTGGTAGAGGTCGTGCTGTGGGAGCAGTGGATGCACTTAAGAGTGTGAAATAGAAGAGCTGTAGCCTGAAGTTCAAATGTGGAGCCCTGCCGTATCCAGGGTTGGGTCAGGACTGAGCTGTGGATGTGGAGGTGCAAACTGCGCAGGACCAGTTTTCAACAGCGACCCCTTGTGGCAGCAGGCCGGTTAGTGTGTTCCGTTCTGTCTCCACCTGGCTTTCAAACATTGGACACATCCCGGTGCACGGAGTACATGGCGCCAGTTCCTGGGCAGCTTGTGGGAAGTAAGGGGAGGAGGACCTAAGGGTAGAGGGGTAGTGTAGCACAGTGGTTAGGAGGATGGACTCTGGAGTCAGACTGTGTGGGTTCGAGTTCCTACTCTGCTACTCCCCTGGCCTGACCTCATGGGTTGCAGACCTGTATGGTCTCATAGGGGCCTGCCTTAAACAGGCCCCATGCTGGGCTTAATGCTTGCTGTCTTGAAAGTCTTGATAAATTTTAAAAAATTTATTGAAGTCGTAATAAATTTAAATTTAGTTTTTGGCTTCTTTTTTAAAACTGAGATATAGTTGATTTACAATGTTGTGTTAGTTTCAAGAGTATAGCAAAGTGATTCAGATATATATATGTATATGTATATGTGTGTGTATATATATATATTTGTTGCTGTTTAGTTGCTAAGTTGTGTCTGACTCTTGGGGATCTCAAGGACTGTCACCTGCTGGGTCCCTCTATCCATGGGATTTCCCAGGCAAGAATACTGGAGTGGGTTGCGATTTCCTATATATACACATTCTTTTTTAGGTTCTTTTCTCTTGTAAGTTATTACAAAATATTGATTATAGTTTCTTATGCTATACAGTAGGTCCTATTGCTCCTCTATTTTATATATAGTGCTATGTATATGTTAATCCCAAACTTCCCCCTACTTTGGTAACTGTAAGTTTTTTCCTGTGTCTTTGAGTCTATTTCTGTTTTGTAAATAAGTTCATTTGTGTCATTTTTTCAAGATTCCACATATCATATGATATTTGTCTTTATCTGGTTTACTTAGTAAGATAATGTATAGGTCCATCCATATTGTGCAATGTTTCATTCTTTTTTTATATTAAAAATTTTTGAATAAGTACCCTCCTCCATTTTCATTTTGCATTTGGCCATGGTAATTATGCAGTCAGTCCTTCTTGGCAAATGTCTTCTCTGTGCCACAATTTCCCCATCTGTAAAATGGATTAAGAAAAAACAACGACTCTGCCTATGAGATGGCTGTTGTAAGATTAAATGAGTTATGTACGTGAAGTGCTTAGAACAGGATCTGGCATGTAGTGAGCTCCATGTAAGTGTTAGCCATTGTTATTGTTTCTTTTAATTTAGGCTGATGAAGATTCCAGCAATTAATCTGCAAAGCAGAGAGACATGACTACATTTGTGTCTCCAGCTAGTGAAGCAGATCATATCAAGCACATGGGGAAACACTGCAAGGAGAGGAAAATGTGACCCCTGGACTGACTTCTCACACAAGATGAGATGGCTCATTAAGCCCGCATCCTTCTGGGCCCACAGGGCTGACAGGAGAGGGGAACACAGGGCCTGAGAAGTGTGGAGTCAAGGCCACCCTCCTGCCGCAGGGGCTGGCTGTAGAAGTGGGCATGGCTCAGAGGGGCAGGCTGGGGCACCTCCAGCATCAGCCTGCCTCCTTCCCTCGGGGTCAGGCTGTCATGGGGCTCACACCCTGCTGTCCTTCCTCTCAGGAAGAATGGCCCCGCTCCAGCCTGGACCCATCTTGCATTTACAGACCCAGATCAGTGGATAGGATGCTGGGAAGGATGCTTTATTATGATGATGATTCTAAATAAACTTTATCTATTGGCATGTTACCAACTCACAAAAAGTGGAGAAATTCTAGGTGCCAAGCCCAGTGAATCCTCCAGATGTGAACACACTCAGTTCAAGAAAGAGGACATTCACAGAAGTCAGGAAGCTCCCAGCCATGCTCCCCCACTAGTCCCTCCCTCCTTCCCCAGTCAGCCACTAACCAGAGTATCATTTTCTAAAACCATTAGGTTTCACTTTCCCAAAGTTTTTACTTTGTAAAATGTAAAATCTACAAGGTAAATTGGAATAATAGAATAGGATCACCCATATACTCACCTAGATATACCAGTTGTTAACATTTTGGTACATATTCTCCACTTTTTCTTTCTGTCTTCCTTTCCGTGTCTTGTTTTTTCTCTGCCATCTCTACACATAAAATTTTCTGAACCATTTGAGAGTTATTTGCAGACAGCACGACATATTTCAGCATACATCTTGAGAATGAGATCATTTACATAGTGGAATTATCACAATAAAGAAATTTAACATTGCTACAGTATCATTATATAGTATACAGTTGATTTTCATATCTCCCAATTATCCCAACGATATTACAGACACACACACACACACATACACACGTGTGTGTATATAACCCAAGCATGGAACACAATTTGCATTTAGTTGTATATGTCTCTTTCATCTTCTTTACTCTAAAACAGGTTCTCTCTTTTTTTTTCCATGACATTGACATTTTTGGAGAGTGAAGGCAAGTTTTCTAAAATATTTCTGAGTTCAGATTATCACATTGTTTCCTCATAATTTAGTTTAAACATTCTTGGTGAGAATGCAGTAGGAGTTTTATTATATACATATATATTCTTTATAATGAATTTTTTATTGATGATAGTAGCTTCAACTTATTGAGTGCCCATCATGTGATTTGGGGATTATGATGTCCATTTTATAGACCAGATGACTGAGGCAGAGAGTGGCTAAGTACTTTTCCCAAGGTCACACAGTCAGAAAGAGGAAGTACCAGGATTAGGTTTGTCTGACCCCACAGCCCATGCTCATAGCCAGTTCAACCCACTGTTGGTGATGACTAATCTCACCGGAAGGAGGCCTGAGACTGCACCCTGGAGGGCAAGGACTGTGTTATGTTCTCTGCTGAATTCCAAGCTTAGCCAGGGCCAAATGCAGAGTGAGGTTCCATGATTGTTTATTGAATTAATGGATGAATGATTGTTTCATGGACAAAGATTAACCTGGAGTCCATGGACCATTGGTATCAAAATCATGCAGGAAGTTTGTCAAATACACATCCATGGCCACCACTGTCAACCCAAGGAACCTGAATCTCTGCTGGTGGGACCTGAGGATCTATGATAGTTTTTCCCAATATCCTGATTGAGTGAAAAAAAACAAGTTTCAGAACAGAGTGTGCTGCATAATTCTGTATGTCTTTTTCTCTGTGGTTTAAGTTTGTGCATGCATGCGCAGTCATGTCCAAGTCTTTGTAACCCCGTGGATTTTAGCCCACCAGGCTCCTCCATCCCTAAGATTTTCCAGGTAAGAATACTAGAGTGGGTTGCCATTTCCTCCTCTAGGGGATTTTCCTGACCCAGAAATCAAACTCTTGTCTCTCGAATCTCCTGCATTGGCAGGTGGATTCTTTACCACTGGCTTCCAAGGTTATGTGGTTAGATATAGAGTTACAGTTTCAAGAAGGATGTGAGAACTGGTAACAGTGTTTACCTCTGAGGAGTAGGGCTGGGGCCCTGGAGAAAGAGAGGAAAACTTGACCTTCTCCTGATGCACTGTTAGAAATGACACAAGTGATTACTTCATACATTCTTTTTGTAAAAAATTAAGCCCTACAGATAAGTAGATTAATTAACTTATCACCCAAACTGAACGCCGTTGAGAGTGAAAGGCAGCGCTGTTAGAAGTTACACCAGCATCAGAGGAAACAGAGGTCATTCTGGGCAAACCTGGACAAGCGGCCCCTGTGCCCAGGCCAGCATCCCCTTAGATCACCTACCCTCCTGGTCACAGCCACCATCTTCATCCGCAATAACCACTGTTTACCGGCCTGATGTGTATTTTACAGACCCTTTAGTATGGTATGTAGCCTCTGAAGGCATCTTGTTTGAGACTTCTCTTTTTACGCAAGTGATATCACACTAAATATCACACTTGTGATATCAACTAAGTTGTTTTTTCTCACTCAACAATATATGTCTTGGAGATCTGGCCATGTCAAGCCCATCTGGGGGGGGGTCTGCTTCATTCCTTTTAACTGTTGCTGTGTGTTCCACACGTGAACTTTTTTCCATTCTCTTGTGGCTGGATATTTGAGTTCTTTCCAGTTCCTTAGAATGACTAACCACACTGATGACTATGCTGTGATACTGTCCCGACAGCGGAACCACCTCGTGTCCATCAGAGGTGAGTCTAACGTTAAAATAGTCTCAGGAGATGACATTTTTGAGGAATGACTGGACTTATGGACAAGGTTCCTCACCAGGCTTGAGGTGCCTTCTTCAGGGAAGGTAGGGGTTTCAGAGATGGGACTGCCGCCAGCTTGACCATCAGAGACTCTCCCAATTGCCTTGGCCTCTCCAGGCCTTGCCTGCAGTTGAGGTCCACCGGAAGCTCCTGTCCCCAGGCCTGGCCCCTCCAGTCCCGCTGCTCTTCCTCTTCTCCCCTTTCCTCTCCTGCTCACGAGGTTCTTGCACTCGTCTGGGGTGACGCTGGCTGTGGTGGAAAGAGACAGAGTGTTTGGTTCCCAGTTCTACCACTGATGGACTCTGTGACCTTGAGTGAATCCCTTTCCCTTTCTGGGTCTTCAGTTCTTCATTTGTGGGATGGGGAAAATGGTGCCCACCTCCTGGGCTTGTGAGCTCTTATGTGGGGTAACAGAACAGGCCACACAGGTGCCCCGTCACTGTGTGAGTGCTCCATAAGAGGTCACTTCAGTCCCCTTCCCCTGGTCTCCCCCTTTCTTTGTACGGATTAGTGTCCACACAAACGGAAAAGCTAGTGGGTGCTCCTGAGGATAGAGGTTGTGTCATCTCTCACTTTGGCACCATCCCCACCCCCTCAAGTCCTGGCATAAGTTCAGGACACATTTGGGGGTCCCAGGAGGGAGGGAGTGATATAAGGAGGCTGTATTTATTCACATTCCTGGGAGGCTAGATTGAGAATGACGGGGAGACAATACCCTGGACAGATCCGTCGCTCATGGGAGTTTTTAATCTGATGGGGCAATGGTTCCTAATTCTAGGATCTCCTGTTTGGTGAAAGAGACTGTTTCTGCCTCCAGAGGATTTCCTAGCCTGATGGGAGGGGAGTGTTCAGTATACCGTGAAGTACCTTGCCTGTTGATGGAGACATATTATCAATTCCCAGGGAAGTTTCCAGACTGATGGAGGAGACATATATCTGGGGTGTCTCCCTGACTTTCACTGAAGATTTCCGTTTTGTGTGAACCTTCCTTCCAGCGTCCGTTCCGTAGCATATACATGTGTGCTGGCTGCTCTGTCTATAGGGCTGTGAGTTTCATGAGGGCAGAATTGATATCTCATCTCTGGGATTTCTGGTCCCAGCCTGTTGTTGGGCATCCTAAGGAGTGCTTGAAGATTGGCCACGTTCTCAGGGGCTCCCAAGAGTCAGCGTTCTCAAGCTACTCAAGGGCAGATGAATCAACTGAGAGAATGAGAGTGAGGCCTCAGAGGGGACAGTGAGGAGTGGCCTGGGGTCTGCCTCATAGCCTCTCTCTGCTCCCTTCTGGAAGCCACTGTAGCTCCATCTATAGCATCTCATAGTAGCGCCCCCGCAGTCTCTCCCCTCATGGGAGCTGGGTGCTGAGGTGGGCCCTTCCGTCTGTGTAGGAGAGGAGACACATCAGACTCGGGGCTGACGGGCAAGTCAAAGCTTCTGGTTAAATGGCTTTATAGTAGTGGCCATTTATGAATTAATGAAAGAGAAAATAGGCACATTATACATACAGATTTGCCCTTAATGAGGGGAAAAGGCATTGTTTACTGACGTTCAGTTCTAGTTATCCACACCCAGGGCCAGCTTTTGTCCAGCCGCGCCGTGTGCCCCCATTCTCCTGTCTTCCGTCATGTTCCTTTAACCTCTACAGTGTCCAGCTGGGCACCCACTCATCCCTCAAAGCATCAGCTCCCTGTGCTGCCTGAGCAGCCAGCTCCTGGGAGAGTCTGCAGGACCTTTGGCCCTGAGACTCCCAGCTTGTATCATCTGCCAAGGGCGACAGGGCAGCACCCTTGGAGGGAGGGCAGAGCTCAGGAATGGCTGCTTTCCTGGGGGAGGGGGCTGCAGGGTAGCAGGCAGGACCCAACGGAGAGGACAGATGGAGGTTGGGGGCTGCAAGCTGGGGACTCCCCGGGAGGCAAGGGCTCAGGAGCACCACCCAGCAGTCCCATCCTTTGTGGGTTCTCTGAAACTGTCAAGAGGGAAGGGGGTCCCACTGGGAAAGGTGAAGAGCAGGGTCCATCCCACACGGGCACCTCCCTGAAGCCATTGTTGAGGTGACACCCATCAATTTCCTACTTTAGCAGACGCACACTTGAGGTCACTCTGGGATAAACAGAGAACCCCTCACTGCCCTATAAGCTCCTCTTTCCTCCCCAGGTCCCAGCCCTTACCCCAACCTGCTACCTGCCGCTTGTCCTCCATGGGGAAATAAACTAGCAACTGAGATGGGAGTGGGACATGTATGACTATGGCCAAGGTGGGGTCATTGATGTCCCTGCCCAGCTGAGGACATCAGTGAGGAGAGAGGAAGCTGAAGGAGTGACGCATTGCAAGTCGGGGGGCGGGGGGTGGCTCGGTCAACCCCAAACCCTTATTATCAGGGGCACACTTGAGCCGTCTTCTGGAGCCTAGGCTGGGAGGGGATGTGGTTTTCTCTTGAACTTTTTGGATAGGTTACAGGTAGGAGTTGTAACTTGTTAATGCTCAAGAGTGCCTTCACCACTCCAGCAGTAGGGTGTGGGGAGGGGGAAAGTAGGGGAGGTGAGAGAGGTCCAGGAAAGTGTGTCTCGAATGTACTCACAGGCTGTTCTACTGGAGGCAAAAACACTGCCTCTGTGACCCCTGGACAGGAGCACATGCAGTGACCCCACAGCACAATTCTGGGGGTTTGATAGAAGGGAGGACTCAGCGGTTGATTCAATAGGCAGCTGAACAACTTCTGTTTGAAAATACATTTGAAAATTTAGATAAAATGGACAAAGTCCGAGGAAAACACAAATGGCCAAAGCTGACAGTGTTGTTTGTTGTGTGTTAGTTGCTCAGTTGTTTCTGACTCTTTGTGACACCCTTGGACTATAGCCCACCAGACTCCTCTGTCCATGGAATTCTCCAGGAAAGAATACTGGAGTGGGTTGCCGTTTCCTCCTCCAGGAGGGTTGAACCCAGGTCTCCTGCATTGCAAGAAGATTCTTTACCATCTGAGCCACCAGGGAAGCCCCAGACTGACTAATAGAAGGCATAGATCATCCTATAACTATTAAAGAATATGAACCCTTTTTTTAAAATTGAGGGGTAGTTGATTTACAGTATTACAATGTGTTAGTTTCTGATGTATAGCAAAATGATTCAGTTATACACACTCACACACACATATATATATAGATATATTATTTTTCATATGCTTTTCCATTATGTTTTATCATAGGATATTGAATATAGTTCCCTATGCTATACAGTAGGACCTTGTTGTTTATCTGTTTTATATATAGTAGTGTGTATCTGTTAATCCCAAACTCCTATTTTATCCTTCCCTCATCCCCTTTCCCCTCTGGTAACCATATGTTTGTTTTCTCTGTCTGTGCATCTGTTTCATAAATAAATAGATTTGTATCATATTCTTGATTCCATATATAACTGATATCATATGGTATTTGTCTTTCTCTTTTTGACTTACTTCACTTAGTATGATGATCTCTAGGTTTGCTCATGTTGTTGCAAATGTTATTATTTCATTCCTTTTTATGACTAAATAATATTCCATTATATATATACATATGCCATGTATTTTTTATCCATTCATCTTTTGTTGGACCTTTAGTTGCTTTCATGTCTTGACTGTTGTAAATAGTGCTGCTGTGTAGCTTGGGGTGCATGTATCTTTTTGAATGATAGTTTTTGCTGAATATATGCCCAGGAGTGGAAATGCTGGATCATGTTGCAGCTCTATCTTGAGTTTTTTAAGGAAACCCCACACTGTTTTATACAGTGCCTGGGGCCTGCACCAATTAACATTCCTACCATAGTGTAGGAGAGTTCCTTTTCTCTACCCTCTCCAGCATTTGATATTTATAGATTTTTAAAATTCTGACTGATGTGAGGCAGTACCTTGTTGTAGTTTTGAGTTGCATTTCTGTAATAATTAGTGATACTGAGCATCTTTTCATGTGCCTGTTGCCATTTGTGTGTCTTCTTTGGAGAAATTGTTTAGGTCTCCTGCCCTTATTTTGATTGGGTTTGTTGTTGTTGTTGTTATTGACTTGTATGAGCTGTTTATATATTTTGGAAATTAAACCCTTGTCAGTGCATCACTTGCAAATATTTCCTCCCAGTCTGTAGATTGTCATTTTGTGTGTCTTTGTGTGTGTTTCCTTACTGTGCAAAGGCTTATACATTTGATTAGGTCCCATTTGTTTGTTTTTGCTTTTATTTATATTGCTTTGGGAGATTAACCTAAGAAAAGATGGGTATGGTTTATGTCAGAGAATGTTTTGCCTGTGTTTTCTTCTAGGAGTTTTATGATGTCACATCTTATATTTAAGTCTTTAAGCCATTTTGAGTTTATTTTTCTGTACAGTGTGAGGGTGTGTTCTAATTTCATGGACCTACATGCAGCTGTCCAACTTTCCCAACACTATATGCTGAAGAGACTGTCTTTTTTCCATTGTATATTCTTGCCTCCTTTGTTGAAGATAAATTGACTGTAGGTGTTTATTTATTTTGAGGCCTCTGTATTCTGTTCCACTGATCTGTTTTTGTTTTTGTGCCAGTACCATCTTGGGTTTTTTGTTCAGTTTTTCTAAAAAAAATATTTATCTTTTTTGGCCATGCATTGTGGCTTCTAGGATCTTATTTCCTGATCAGTTATTGAACCCCAGGCCATGGCAGTGAAAGCACTGAGTCCTAATCACTGGGCCACCAGGGAATTACCTACCACACTGTTTTGATTACTGTAGGTTTGTAGTATTATCTGAAGCTGAGAAGGTTATGCCTCCAACTTTGTTCTTTTCCCTCAGGATTGCTTTGATAATTCTGGGTCTTTTATGGTTCCATATAAATTTTAGTATTATTTATTATTATTTGTCCTAGCCCTATGAAAAATGTCATGGGTAATTTGATAGGGGTCACAATAAATCTGTAGATTGCTTTGGGTGGTATGGACATTTTAACAGTGATAATTCTTCCAATCCAAGAGGATGGAATATCTTTTCATTTCTTTGAATCATATTCAGTTTTCACTGTTGAGTATTTTATTGGCTGTGGGTTTGTCATAAATAGCATTTATTATGTTGAGAGATGTTCCCTCTATATCCAGTTAGGTAAGAGTTTTTATCATAAATGGATGTTGAATTTTATCAAATGCTTTTTGTGCTTCTATTGAGATGATCATGTGTTTTTTTCTTTTCTCTTGTTGATATGATGTATTGCATTGATTGATTTGCATATGTTAAACCATCCCTGTGACCCTGGGATGAAATCAGCTTGATTATGGTGTGTGATCTTTTTCATGTGGCATTAGATTTGGCTTGCTAACATTTTGTTGAGAATGTTTGCATCTATGTTCATCAAAGTTATTGGTCTGTAGTTTTCTTTTTTGGTAGTGTCTTTGGTTTTGGTAACAGGGTGAGGGTGGCTTCATAAAATGACTTTGGGAATATTCTCTCCTCTTCAGTCTTTTGGAAGAGTTTGGGAAGGATTTGTTTGTTTGGTAGAATTTCCCAGTGAAGCCATCTGGTCTTGGACTTCTGTTTGCGAAGAATCCGAGTCCTTAAATGTCCTCAAAGAGAAAATGCCAGGCTCCAACTGTAGTCCTTCTTATGGCAATTATTGGGCATTTGCTGCTATTAATAAAGCTGGGACTTCAATCCACATTCACTTTCCTATACCTATTTTCTATACGTTAAAACCCTGAGAGAAGTGAGTTATGTTTTAATCCTCACTCAACCCAGAAGAAATGTCCTGCAGCATCTTTTCATAAGCACCTCCTATAGGGCAACCAAAGGTCCTTTCCGGAGAAGGCAATGACACCCCACTCCAGTACCCTTGCCTGGAAAATCCCATGGACGGGGGAGCCTGGTGGGCTGCCATCTATGGGGTCACTAAGAGTCGGACAGGACTGAGTGACTTCAATTTCACTTTTCACTTTCATGCATTGGAGAAGGAAATGGCAACCCACTCCAGTGTTCTTGCCTGGAGAATCCCAGGGATGGGGAAGCCTGGTGGGCTGCCATCTATGGGGTCGCACAGAGTTGGACACGACTGAAGTGACTTAGCAGCAGCAGCAAAGGACCTTTCATGAGAATATTTATTAACAGTCTATGTGCCAAGCAAGTCAGCTCTATTGATCTTATTTAATCCACACAAGTATACTGCAAGAGAGACATTATCATCTTCACCTGAGGTTCAGAGAACTGGACTGACCTGTCCAAGCCATAGAGTTAGTGAGGGGCCGTCTGACTCCAAAGGCTCCTCCTTTCCTACTGGACCGTCATGCTGCCAGAACAAGCCTGCCCCTTCCTCAGGGAAAGGAAGGTCATGACTAAGTGCTCTCCCCACCCCACATACCAACTCCCATCTCCAGCTTTCAACATCTAGGCTAGAGTTCCAAGTCCCTCCCACTGTGACTACAGTGCATGGAAATTTCTTCAGTGGGTCAATGACCCTCTTACACAGTAGCCCCCAGAACTAAACCTCCATCGAAAGGCATAGATGGATATTCTGGTTATCTATTGCTAGGTTAAAAATTACTCCAAACTTAGTGGTGTGAAACAACTGTTGATTATGCTTTTAGACTCTGTGGAGCCAGAAGTTCAGATAGCATACAGCAAGGGTGCTTGATCTCTGCTCAGTGATGTGGGATCCTCAGGTGGGAGTTTCAAAGGCTGAAGGTGACTCAGCCACTGGGGCTGGAGTCATCTGAAGGCTTGTTCACACTTGTGTCTGGTTGTTCACCCTTGGTGCTGGCTGTTGTCTGGGACCTTAGCTGGGACTCTCGGCCAGAATATGACATGAGGCCTCTGCAGATAGCTTTGGCTTCCTCACATTATGGTAGCTAGATTCCCATGAGACAACCAACTGAAAGCATATTGCCTTTTTTGACTAGCTCTGCTAGTTATACAATGTCATGACTGCAACATTTTGTTAAGTCACCACAAAGCCCAGCCCAATTTCAAGGGGAGGAGAAATAGATTCTGCTTCTTGATAAGAGAATGTCAAGGTTCTAGAAGGGCAGGTGGAACTGGAAATGTTACTATGTGCATTTTGGGAAAATACACTGTGCTTCGTGGGCCCAACTTAAGAGGAAACTCTCCACACAGGAGGAGCTGAGAGATATGCATGGTTTACAACTTCATTCATTAAGTCCACACATGGTGCTCAACACACACCAGGCATTGCCTCCCTGACTGGTCCCCGGCTGCCCAGCTGTTCAGTCCCAGCCCCACCCCCACCCAGGTGCATCCCGTAAGGCCCCAAGAGATTTGATCAAGACGAGGGAACTTTGGGCTTAATTTTCTCCAGGCTTCCCGGAAACATTGCTCTGGGTCACTGTGGCTACAGCCCAGAGAATAATTTCTCCCTCTGGGGACTGCTGTTGAATTGAGATTTTATACTCCTGTTTCTGAAAGAGCAGACATACTGAACAGTTTTTGTTTTCTGAAGAAAATAATAAGTTGTTTTTTACTTATATATATAGCTCTTATTTTGTGACCCCTGTGAAACAAGTGGTTTCTTAATAGAAAAGAGGTTCCTGCCCTTTGGTGAGACTCAGAAGTGGGAGAATCTTTTTGTGAACTAGGTCCCTGTGGTGTAAAGGAAGAAGCTAAGAGACCTCCTTAACCCTTTTCTTTAGCACGTGAGTGTGGCTCGTATAACTAGTTCACTAACTATCACTCTGAAAAATATAATGAGCTGGTCAAGACAAGTTCAGGCTTAGCTCATATGATGATAATCACAATAATAACCAATATGTGTCATACTCTAAGCTCTGGGTTGAACATTTTATACATTGTTCATTTAATACTCTTAATAATGCTGTGAAGAAGGTACTACAATTGTTTTCACAGATAAAGAAACTCCTTACTAAGTTTCAGGGAAGTTAAGTGATTTGCCCAAGGACACACAGCTAGGCAGTGGTCGGACTGAGATTTGAATCTAGACCCACGAACTGCAGAGACTGTTCTCTTAACATTGTGCCATGCAGTGCAGATAGAAGTCCTGAGCTGGGAGATGCAGGGAGAGTCAGGAATCAGAGTACCGTAGGCTGGGTGTTGGGCCTCTCTTGGGAACCAAGGGGTTACTTTGATGCCTGTCTGCTTATGTGTAAATGGGGATAATACCTACCTGAGTGAGTTATATAAAGCGCCAGTATTGTCCTCCAGACCCAGTGGACATTAAGTGCCTGATTGGGGTGTCTCCTTTTTTTCCCCCCATTTATTTTATTAGTTGGAGGCTAATTGCTTTACAATATTGTAGTGGTTTTTGCCATACACTGACATGAATCAGCCATGGATTTACATGTGTTCCCCTTCCTGATTGGGGCATCTCCTTCCCTCCCTCCTTCCTCTGTAATTTACTTGAGCTGCTCCTTAGGGGGCCCTCCCTGCCCAGAAGTAGAGGGATGGACAAGATGACTTACCCTTGACTGTTCTAAAATCCCTGGTTCCCTGAGCTCCTTCTGGATTTCGAGACTCCGATCCCTCTCACTGTGCTTTTCATTGGAAGAACTTGAAATGATTTTATAAAAACTGCAAATGTACAAGGTAATTGAGTCTTCTGTTTTATTACCCTGAGCTGCCTGGACCTTGCCTGGCCTCCTCCTCACTCACTGAGCTGCTAGAATAAAGTTGGAAGTGTTTGCACTGGTAATATATAGGACTTAATTAACCTGGCCTTTTATAGCATTTCCAATGGAGGGTTGGAACGAACTTTGAGGCAGCTTGAGAAAAGGGAAGGGGGGCCAGGGGTGGGAGTGTGTATGTATGTACAACGCTCGATATTGTTTTTTTTTTTTTTCTTTCCTGTTCTTTTCTCCAGTACTTTAATCAGCATTTAATGGCCCAGTTGGAAATCCATCATTCGGACCCAGGCACTGGTGGGGAGGGCTGGAGGGGAAGCCGGCCTTTTTCCCTCCATCCCAAGCATTGCAGCAGGCCATAGAGTGGTCAGTGAATCTGGCTACACCAGCCTCATTCCCAGAAACTTCCAGCAGCAGCCAACTCAGCTCATCTCAGATAGGAGATGATGAATGGACATTAACACGTGGACTCTCTAGTTGGCCACTAACACTCCCTACTCAAATGCACACCAACCTAAGAAGGCTCCATGGGGTCGTGTCCTCATTCCAGGGAGCCTGAGTCAATCTCCTGTCCTCTCTACTGCCCCCCCCCCCAACCCCCACCCCACTCCCCTTCTCAACATTCCTGCTTCTTTTCCCTCCTAGCCTAAAGCCATCCTTGAGCCAGATACCCTCCTAAAACAGCCCAGGAAAAAGTGACTCAACTGAGATCCACCCTGGGCACAGGAGTATGGGTTTATAACAGCAAAGGTAGCTTCATGCCTTCCAACCATTATTTTAGGGAGGTTTCCAAGAAAGGGCAGTCAGGGTAAGAGCCTCTCAGCAGCTGCCTGCTCCAACCATCGCTCCACATACCATAGCTCATAAATCCTGCCCTGACGCTGCCGAGTGGTTACATCATCCCAAACCTCATGCAACAATTCGATTTGGAAATAAAAAGGCAGGTGTTAATTGACTCACTCCCTCTGCACCTTTGCGGTGCCCCTGACCCTCGATAGCTTTTAACCTCGCAGTTAATAAAAGTTTGGGGCCCAGCCCTAGCACAGTTCCTCATTCATTCTTTCATAACGTCAGCACATTCCTACTGAGTGACTGTAATGCGCGTGTCATTGACTAGTCCCTTCGGGGAGAGGGCTAGATGGCCCAAGATGAGCAAGAAGCATTTCATGCCCAAAGAAAGCTTCTAGCAGATACTCGCAAATGACACTGATTTGGGCAGCAGGTGTTCTGGGCCCCCAGAGAAGGCCTGGGTGTGGCCAGGATTTTAGAAGAGTCTCCAGCTCTTGAGTTGATCACTCTTGAGTTTGTCTGCTTGGCATTCATCCCTCCTCTGAGAGCAGCCAGATTCTGCTTTGGGGAACCCATATCACTTCTACTAAGTCTCCATGGTTTCAAATGGGGTTGGATGTCTGGGGTCCTCTGGGCTCATCCCACGAGTAGAACTAGGTCCTTAGAGCAAATCAACCTGCTGGCCAAAGTGGTTAGTTCAGTTGTGGATGTGGTACGGGAGCCATGCTAATAGAATCTCTTGGTGCAACTACTAGGAAGGAGAAATTATTTTTTTCCTTTGGGTTGGTCAGCCGTCACCTTGCTCTTGCACAGTAGATGCTTCATGAGCCTCAGCGCTAAGCCATCCCTTTAATCCTTCCTGTAGGAGCATGTTTAGCTTCAGATCACACTGTCTCTGCACCACCATTAGCAGCTTCAGTTCTTATGTGTGTGTATTATCCTGGGTCCGAGTGACCCTCCATCTGCCTTCAACTAGATTATGCCCAGGAAGAATTTCAAGGAAAGCAGAGCTGAGAGACAGAAAGAAAAAGATTGTTGATGGGTAACTGGATCCAGCCTCATCTAAGGCTTAACCCTTGAACTTTCAGTTAAGTGAGGCCCTGAGTGGCTGAAATTCTATCTCTGGTTACGTTTTGTGTAAGTCAGTTTCCTTAGAATTTCCATTGCTGGTTCAGTCCTCGAGTCCCAGGCTTTTTAGATACTGGAGCCAATTGGAAGTCACTCTGTCTGTCCCCCAGCTTAGTGGTTAGGGACAGAGGCTCCTTTCCACATCTGCATTTGTGATAACCCTATAGGGCCAAGCCGGAAATAGAGTGGATGGAGCAGATAACCACAGGGCACTTTTTAAAAAGGCCTGCACTCAGAAATTCCCTGGTAGGCCAGTGGTTAGGGCTCTGTACTGTCACTGCTGAGGGCCCAGGTGTGATCCTTGGTCAGGGAAATGAGATCCCACAAGCCGTGTGGCACCGCCAAAAAAAAAAGGCCTGCACTACTGTGACTATGAAAGTGCATGCTTTCTTCATTTGGCACCCGGGCTCCTCTCATCTCCCCCCTCGTCCTGGACCTGTTGAGGTTGCTGAGCATCCATACCTTCTCGAGACCCAACCTGAAGAATTCAGAGCTGAATATTACTGTCCTTCTCCCCCAACCCAGAGGTGGGCATGGTCCCTTTTCTAGGCCTCAAAGGGTAATATTCCCTAAAGGCCTGTTCTGGGGCGTTAGTAGGCCAAACCAGAACAGGACCAAGAGCAGACTCATCCCAGCCTGAGTATCCTGCCAAAGGGCTATTCACATATAGCATCCATATTTGAGAAGAGGCTCAGGCACAGAGAAGTCAGTGGAGAATTTTCAAATCATGGGTGGGCTCAGATCATCGTGGACACCTGATTTACTGTTATCTTTATTTTGTCATATTCTTCGGTGATTCGACTTATCCTAGGATGAGACAGTGCATCCTAAGGGGACACAGACTGATTGGAGGAAGACAGAGGGTTGGGCAGTAGACCTGGGGAGATGACTCCTGGGATAAAACACACACATGGAAACCAAGAGCTGCTCACTGGGGTGCGGACGGCAGCATGGCCTGAAGCCAGAGGCCCTCCCTTGATCACACCAATTGCTGTGTGTCCTTCAGTATAGCTCCTAATTCCTCTGATCTCTGTTTTCTAGATCTGGAGGGGCAGACTGTACAGGATGAGCTATGGAGGCAGAGAGCTCTGGTCACATCCCAGCCCTCACTCCCTCGGGCAAGTCCCACTTTGAGACTTGCTTCCTCATTATTATTCCTCGACAGGAATCATAAAGGTACTTCCCTTTGCGAGTCATTTTAAGATTCAGTGAGATAATTAAGTGCTTAGCACAGGGCCTGATATAATTTCTCAATTAATTGCTATTAGTGTTAATATTATTCTATAAAACAAAGGGCATATTAGAAGATCAAAAGTACTTGCCAAGAATTGAAGCGCTAATGAGAACAATCGTTGTTTTCAGGGAATTCAAAAGCCAATGTGAACTGAACACCTACTATGAGCTCTTTGGGCTTCCTGGGTGGCACAGTGGTAAAGAATCCATCTGCTGGTGCAGGAGACGTAAGAGAAGCAGGTGCGATTCCTGGATTGGGAAGATCCCCTGTAGTAGGAAATAGCAACCTGCTCCAGTGTTCTTGCCTGAAAAATCCTATGAGCAGAGGAGCCAGCTGGGCTATACTCCATGAGATCACAAAGACATGACTGAGTGAACACACACACATGCACGTGCATGCATGCATGCACACACGTGCTTTTTGCGGGAAAGAGCCAAGTCCTGTTTTTTCCACTTTGAGGCGTCCTTACCACTTCTGAAAGTGAAAGTTGCTCAGTTGTGTCTGACCCCATGGACTGTAGCCAGCCAGGCTCCTCTGTCCATTGATTACCACCTCTAGCCCACAGCAAATCTCCATCAGGATTCCTCTCAGGCAGTGGTTTTCACTCCCCTTCCCTTCTTAATGGTGGTATCTTTTCCTGTTCCTGAGAAATCTTACAAGGGAACTTGTATCCCTCACATATATCACTCACTCAGGGGACTCTTAAACCCTATGCATCCTGACTGCTAATTTCTTTTCAGACATGTGTCCTTTTCCCTAGTTAGATCATCAGTACCTTGAAGGCAGGGACAGGTCTTAAACTTCTTGGTGTCCCCATAAATCTAGGTACAGAGCAGGTCCTTACTTATCAGTATTAGGCCCATGAGCCATTGTCCAGCCAGGGACTGTGTGTGTGGTTTGCGTCCAGACTGGACAAGAGAGGCCACTGAGGAGATTCTTGGGAATGAAGAGCCCTCTGCCTGACTGCAGAAGGGATGCTGTATTCTCTCTGGTCAAGCTGACTATTCAAAATGTTCTTTCTGAAACAGTAGCAGTCAGAAAGACCTGGGGACTCACTTGCCTGAAGCCCTGCCCAAGGCCACAGCTACCCTGGGTAGCCAGCCTGGCCTCCCCACCAACCCCAGGGCTGTAGCTGAATAGTGCTGGCCTCCTAATAAACACAGCACCAGTGCCAAGTCCTAACTCCACTGGAGAAATAGCCCTGCACCCCTCGATCCCATTAACATTTCACACCTTAATGCGGCCATATTTTTGGAAAGCCGATATGAGCTGAATAGCTTATTGGTATGCAGCTCCGGGTTGGGGTAGGGGCTCCAGGGAGGGGGGGCTCACTGCAAAGGGGATGTAATTAAGCCTCAGAATGTTCGATGTATTCCCCAAAAGGAGGGTATCTGGGGGTGCAAGTGTAAGAGCAATGGGCTTGTCTAGGTGGTTCGTGTGCACAAAAGCTTGACCACTGTTGGGAAGTCCCAGCACAGCTCCCACCCTCGCTCAGCCCAAGCCCCCACCCCAGCAGGGCCACCCACTCACCCTTTGGGTCGGTAACTTTACATTTCCCAAGCAGACCCTATCAGCAGCTCTTCTCAGATAAAATACATCATCATTTGCTCCATTAGAAAATAAATGTATGGCTATATTATGGGATTTGCATTCCATTACCTTGGTTTGCATGCCATAAAACATTTATTACACCCTTGGGCTAAAGTCTTAATAATGACTGGGTGCGAGGCACTAATGTGGCGCTGGTCCTGCTCGGGAACCAGAGATTAATGCCTTTTGATGTCACCTAGCTAATAGTCGTGCTCACCAATTTGTCCCATCAGAAGACATTAGAGTCAGACCCTGTGCAGGGATTGTTGGGGACCACTGTTCAGCTTTAACTGGGAGTTGGGGCTCCTTTTTCCTGCCCCCTGCAATCTGGTCTTGTTCAAAATGACCAGAATAAAATCTCAGAGCCCTCCCTGTACAGTTCCCCCACTTTCCGCCCCTATGCCTTGGGCAAGTCCCCACCCCTGGGTTCGATGAAGCTACAATGAGGATTTAAATGTCTGCTTTCCTGCCAGACACAGCAGCGGAAACGGTAGCAGCAGCAAGTGCACAGGCATACACACACACACACGCACGCACGCACACACACACTCACACTCACACACACACACTCATTCAAACCCATGGATACCTTTCCTTCACCCTAGGGAATGATGGAGTTCACTGTTGAACTCACCCTAGATGGAGTGAATTCAAGGATTCCTGTCACTTCCTCTTCCTCCTAGGAGACCACACCATCATCCTTCCTTGATGTAATGACAGCAGTCTTCACTCTGCCCCAATACTATGTGGCCCACCTCATCATTGAAAAATTCATTGAAACCACCATTCTTCTAGTCACCGCCACTTAGGAGGCCAAAGGCCCCCAGCATCCTGTTGGTTAAATCTATGTCCGTCCTAGGCTGGCCCTACCCTACACCCAACCAACCTCAAGTCCCTTGGATCTCTAGTGCGGAGGTCCCGAGAGAGATAAGCGCATGCCCTGGGGGAGATTCTGGTTGTGACAGAGGAAGAAAAACACTCTACAAGGGCGTTATGGGTCTGCAAAAGTCACAGATGAAACACTGGAGGAGCACATTGCTTCTGATTCTGCACTTCTGGGAAGGTTAGTGGATAAGTTGGTGCCTAAGGGCAGAGATGGAGAGGAGGTGATATGGAGGATGGGGTTGCCCAAGAAGGGGAATGGTGGGAGCAAAGGTATGGAGGTGAGAATGCTTGGAGAATGGGACGGGGTAGAGGAAAGATTACTCTGAAAGGATGGAGTTGGAGCAAGAAGCACTGTCACTGTGGGGCTGGACTCGGAGGGCAGAGCTGAGAGAGAGAAGGGGCTTTGTACTGAGTGCTGGGCAGGTTCCCTGGCTGGACTTGAGTGGCTGAGCTCAGAAGCAGGGAGCCCAGGCAGATGTCTGTGCTGGTCCAGAAATGAGGCCATAAAGGCTGGACTGGGGCAGGAGTGGGAAGAAAGGGATGAAGGAAGGAAGGAGTAAAGAGAAATCAAGACGAGGCTGGGAACCACCAGTGGTGGGAGAGTGGAGCCGCCGATGCCTCTAAGGTAGTGGTTCTTAGTGGGGCACTGCTGCCCAGGGGCTGGTTTGGGCATTTGTGGGGGTTATTTGTGGTAGTCATGTTGGCATTTAGTGTGTGGGGAGGGAACCAGGAGTGCGTTCTGTATACCACAATGTGCAGGACAGTCTCACACAGTGAAGAATTCTCCCTCATCCCATGTAACTTCAAAAATTCCTTCTGCACAACAAAGGAAACTATAAGCAAGGTGAAAAGACAACCTTCAGGATGGGAAAAAATAATAGCAAACGAAGCAACTGACAGAGAATTAATCTCAAAAATATATAAGCAGCTCATGCAGCTCAATACCAGAAAAGTAAACGACTCAATCAAAAAATGGGCCAAAGAACTAAACAGACATTTCTCCAAAGAAAACATACAGATGGCTAACGAACACATGAAAAGATGCTCAACATCACTCATTATCAGAGAAATGCAAATCAAAACCACAATGAGGTACCATCTCACACCAATCAGAATGGCTGCTATCAGAAAGTCTACAAACAATAAATGCTGGAGAGGGTGCAGAGAAAAGGGAACCCTCTTTCACTGTTGGTGGGAGTGCAAACTAGTGCAGCCTCTATAGAGAACAGTATGGAGATTCCTTAAAAAACTGGAAATAGAACTGCCATATAACCCACCAATCCCACTGCTAGGCATACATACTGAGGAAGCCAGAATTGAAAGAGACATGTGTACCCCAATGTTCATCGCAGCACAGTTTACAATAGCAAGGACGTGGAAGCAACCTAGAGGTCCATCAGCAGATGAATGGATAATAAAGCTGTGGTACATATACACAATGGAATATTACTCAGCCATTAAAAAGAATACATTTGAGTCAGTTCTAATGAGGTGGATGAAACTGGAGCCTATTGTACAGAGTGAAGTAAGTCAGAAAGAAAAACACCAATACAGTATACTAATGCATATATATGGAATTTAGAAAGATGGTAACGATGACCCTATATGTGAGACAGCAAAAGAGACACAGATGTAAAGAACAGACTTTTGGACTCTGTAGGAGAAGGCGAGGGTGGGATGATTTGAGAGAATAGCATTGAAACATGTATATTATCATATGGGAAATAGATCGCCAGTCCAGGTTTGATGCCTGAGACAGGGTGCTCCGGGCTGGTGCACTGGGACGACCCTGAGGGATGGGATGGGGAGGGAGGTGGGAGGGGAGTTCAGAACGGGGGACACATGTACACCCATGGCTGATTCATGTGAATGTATGGCAAAAACCACTACAATATTGTAAAGTAATTAGCCTCCAATTAAATAAATTTAAAAAAGAGAGAATTCATGAGAATTAAACATTATCATTAGAGTGACTAAATATCAGATTTTTCTGTTTAAAAAAAAAAATTCCAAGCAAGTACCTGTGGACCCTGCAACCCTAGGGGCCACTACAGTAAGTCCCCAGCTCACCAACTTTCAAGTTGTGAACTTTCAAATACGTGAACCTGCGTTCGCATGTCCAATCCCGTAAGTTAGTTCATGTAGTTGGTTCTGGTGTACGTGGTCACATGCGCGCCTCCTCTCTAAGTGGCTGTGCTTTTGTGTACTTACCGGTACTGTGGCTGTGCGGCACAAGAAGCTTACTAGTGAAGAGCTGATCTAATTGGAGGCCCTGATAGGGTTAGAGAAAGGACAAAGAGAGACAAGAGGAAGAAGTCCCTGAAGAACCAAAGAGGTTCACAGTGCAGGAAATGGCAAGGGGTTTTCTTTACTTGAGGAGGCACTGTTAGTTTTTCAGGCACAGGACCCAGACGTGGAATGGTACATAAAAGTGCAGCAGGCATTCAAAGAATGCAGTCCAGTGCTACTGAGTCATCAATGAGGAGGAAAAAAAAGAAAAGCTACTACCCAGACATCCCTGGATCATTTTATCAAGAGGGTAGATAGAATTGAATCTAGTAAGGAACCTGTGCCATTAACGTCAGGCATGAGTGAGATTGCAGGTTGCCCTCCGTCTGTGGCTGATGATCCTTCAGCTCTACCATCTCCCACCTTGTTTCCCTCCTCCAGTCGGTAACTCTTCTTGCTTCTTCACTTGATGCTAGCCCCTGTATGCCAGCTGTTGTACCGTCCTACTATACTTTTCAAGGTACTGTAAGATTAAATATGTTTTTATTTTCTATGCTTTTTAAAAATATTTGTGTGAAAAGTATCATAAACCTATTTCAGTACAGTAATAAATAGTCAGTTGTATTAGTTAGGGTGCCTAGGCTAATTTTGTTGGACTTAAGAACAAATTAGACTTACAAATGTGCCATTGGAACAGAATTCATTCATACATAGGGGACTGACTGTATTTACTTGTGTGATGAAGTAAATGATTGTGCAGTGCCCAACCTGTACAACCGGCAATTGGTCCTAGGTGTGACATTGATCCTGGTGGAAAAATTTGTTTAAAATGACATGAGTCTAAATCCAGCTTTGTTTTACATATATACACAGAATATCTTTGCATGGTTTTAATATACTCTAATTTTCTAGGAATGGAACTCCCATGACAACTAAGGGGACAATTGTCTTCTGTTCTGAATCTCTGTACTGAACTTTACCAAGAGTTGGTCACCATTTCAGAAACCGCTGTTCATATGGGCACAGTACTCATGGCCCTTAAGTCACCAGCACACCCCTCTCCATGGCCAGAGGCACTGACAGCCATCCGCTCATGTGGTTTCATGTTTAGGTGTAAGTATTTGACTTCCTTATTGTTGCTGAGCATTTACATATTGAAATATATATTCTTTTATTATAAGTTACTTTGATTTCTCCTTTATATTATAGTTGGGTCAATATATTGATTTTTTGGAAATTATGTGGATAGATTGGTTATATTATCTCTGCTTTCCATCCTGGGATAGTAAATGAGGCGTGACAAACCTGATAATAAAAGGAGGCTGTGGGTCTGATCGGCTGAGAGCTACAGTTGGGAGAATTCCAGCTTTCTCCAAGAAGCCTGTCTGGCCACTTTAATCCCACAGTCCCACTGAAGTCTCCTTTTCTGCCTTCCTAAATGAAGTTCTTTGTTAGATCTATTTTCCACTTCTTTCCATGATTGTCATCTCCTGAACAATCTTGTCAACTGTGTTCCTATAAACACATAACCTCCCTAGAGTCAACCTTGAAGGGATCACTCTTTATGACCCTAACCAGGCTCTGAAGAGAGGAGCCTTGCTGACTGAAGTGCACAGCTCAGGTAGAGACGAGGCTCCTGTGGGTCAACATAAGAAAGGGGCATCCACTGCAAGTAATGCAAAATCCAGAAAACCCATCACTCAGCGTGAGAGAGACCCTTGACTCTAGAATAGCAATTTCACAAGTCTCGTCAGTGTGAAGACTGATTTGTGTGTGTGCTAAGCTGCTTCAGTCATGTCCAACTCTTTGTGACCCTGTGTGCTGTAGCCCGCCAGATTCCTCCTTTCATGAGATTCTCCAGGTAAGAATACTGAACTGGGTTGCCATTTCCTCCTCCAGGGGATCTTCCTGTCCCAGGGATCAAACCCATGTCTTTTATGTCACCTGCATTGGAAGGCGGGTTCTTTACGACTAACACCACCAAAGGCTGATTAGGGGGAAAAATAGTTAGTGTGAAATCACTGAAAAAACAAACAAGCCACCCTAGTTCTGGGACCATTGGAAAACAATGTATTGGAAGTTCAAAGACTGGACATGTTGAGGACTTGAAAAAAAGATCTGATGTGGTGAGATAGTAACTTCAAAGCGACTTGTGCAGGCAAAGAGGCTTCCTTTGTAGATGGGAAGACTGGTCAAGCACAGAGACAGGGTTTAGATAAGTTAATGGATGACAGGATTGTCAAGGGTGATTAAGGGGAACTTGGCTCCTCTGGAGGTAAGTGGTGTCCTGGCGTCCTCACCCGAGGTGGACAATGAACCTGGGCCCTGGGAGGAAGGAGGCAACGCCAGGGTCTCAGTTATTTCTAGCGGTACCCTGAAAGGATGCAACAATCTACTTCCATTTTTTAAAGCGAAAAGAATAAAAAGAGAGGTGGTTAGATCACACACAGTCTGAGTCTTTAGAAAAAGGGTTTTTTTTTGGTGGGTATTTCAGTTCAGGGGAAGCATGAGAGAGAACTCAGTGGGAGTGCAGAGGGTGTCCAGAATTCCCAATGTAGTTGATGTCATCACTGAAGTTCTAGGACTCAGATTGCCTGTGTTCACATCCTGGCTCCATCGTTGAGTAGCTGGGTGACCTTAGGCAAGTTACCTAACTTCCTTGTGCCTCAGTTTTATCCCATCAAATGGACATAATGGTATTGTTACCAAACTCAACCGCTCACCACTTGAAAGCCAACACTCAAGAGACTAGGGTTCATAGGAAAGGAAAGTTTATTCAGGAGGCTGGCAACCTGGGGAGAAGGTAGACTTGTGTCCAAAGGCCAACACCCCATTACTGATCAGGGGTCAAGAGCTTTTAAAGAAGAGTTTCAGGGGTGCGGCAAAGTGAATCAGTTATACATATATATACATCCTCTCTTTTTTAGATTCTTTTCCCATATAGGCCACTAGAATATTGAGTAGGGTTCCCTGTGCTATACAGTAGGTCCTTATTAGTTAATCTGTCTTATATATGAAAGTGAAAGTGACAGTTGCTCAGTCGTGTCTGACTCTTTGTGACCCCATGGATGGGTAGTTCATGGAATTCTATAGGCCAGAATACTGAAGTGGGTAGCTGTTCCCTTCTCCAAGGGGTCTTCCCAACCCAGGGATCGAACCCAGGTCTCCCAGCTCTCTCTCTTATAGATAGTGTGTATACATCAATCTCAATCTTCCAGTTTGTCCTTCCCTCCACCCTTGGCCTCTAGTAGCCATAAGTTTGCTTCCGACATCTGTGACTATTTCTGCTTTGTAGGTAAGTTCATTTGTATCTGTTTTTTAAGATTCCGCATACAAACTGTTTGTCCTTCTCAAACTTCAAACATTGTAGATCAACTATACTCCAATAAAAGATTTTTAAAAATCAATCAATGTATTTAGCCATATTAGCAAACTAAAAAATAAAAACAAACCATGGTGTAAAAAGAAAAAAAGAGGAGCTTAAGGGTGTGGAATGACACAGTTCTGATAATCATCTTGAAATCGGTCTTGCAGTAGATCTGCATAATCTTGCTTGTTTTAGGTACAGCTAATCTTCAGTTCCAGGGTCAGTTTGTTTCCATTTCCTTGGGGCCCGTTCTTGGAATTGTGTACCATGGAGCAGCTTATGTCACAGCTGCAGCCCAGTCACCACGTAGCTAACTTCTTCCACCTGGCGGGAGTTTCCGTATCTGCAAAACAGCTTAAAAGAAAGGGCTCAGAATATTATCTACAGCCCTTGAGGGGAAATGAGAAGTCCTTGACTTTGTTTAGTGGTTAACTATTATTATTTTGTCTTGTTTGACTGTTTTCCTTTCTTTCTGCATTTTCTCACTTCTCTGATTAAATTTATTCTTTGGCTGAAGTTTCTCAACAGACAGGAGGCATGGTGGGGGTAGGGGGATGGGGGTGGAGCGGGAATCTGTCCTGGGAAGGCCTGTTAAGGTCCTGTTCCATTACAGGATTACTTTACTGAGTTGTGAAGATAAAAGTAGTTAACATGATATATGAAAATGTTTAGAACAGCACATGGTATATGCAGTGTTTGATACACATGTGTGATAGTTGTTCTTATTACTCCTGAGAACAGGGCCAAGCCTCATTAGCCCCACCTCCCTCCCTACGATGAACCAATGAAGTATGGCTCTGGGGGGCCAAGGCAGGAGCTGGAAGTCAGAGACGCCAAGGCATGGAGGTCAAGTGCCTTGGTCCTGGTTCTCTAAGCACTGTCTAGAGTAGCAAAGGCATTCGAAGTGGAGGTTAGCCCCTTGGCCTCAAAGATTCAGCTCAGTAGGGGGCAAAGAGTGACTGTGTGCCCCCAGGACATTGGATTGGAGAATGTGGCACTCAGGAGGGGGACTCTCTCTGGTTTCATCTCTTATGTATGAGCCATTGCTTAGAAGCAATCCTATTGAGAGGGTTGCTGAATCCTAGATTCAGGGGAGAAAGTGCCAGGATGGCTGGAGGGGATGAAACCCAGGCAGCTCGTAAGAGCCTGGGTCCCTGGATTCGGCAGGGTGGGGAAAGGCAAGCATCCTGACTTCTCATTTCTCCTCTGCCAGGCTCAATGGCCCCAAGCATGTTATCCCACTTACCCTCTCTGCCTCTTTCTCCCTGTATAAATGCCGTAGAGGGCATTGTTTCCCCAGGGCACTAGGGAACTGTAGGACTTTAGACCTGTAAGGGGTCCTAGAGGGTACAGCAGACACTGCCAGTGCCCACCCCATCCCCTCGTCTTTACCACGTGGATGCTCTGAGCCTGACTTCTGGCTCCAGCATCTGCAGTTCTTTGCCCGAGAGTTTTCTCCAGCCACTGATGCCCCTTTGTGTGCAGCAGCTCAGAAGCAGCCCTCCACCAGAGACCAACAGGATCATTGTATAAATATCCTAGCTCCTCCAGCCCATGGATGGGAACGGCTCTGAGATGTAGTCCTAGGTTGTCCCCCAGAATGTCCCCAGTGGGAGTGAGCTCCAGGTACCCACAGGACTAACTTGCTTCATAACTCACCCCTTATCCTTTTCTTCCCTTTCCTGATTCACTTTCCTACTCCTGGGGTTACCTCCCAAACAAGCTACCTGCCCAAAGCTTCATCTCAGTGTCTGCTTCTGCTGCACTAAGGCAGAGGTTATCTGGCTGAACGACTTGGGGTTACCGAAGTGAGATAATCACCAAAACACGCTTGCCTGTGTGCAGGGAGTAATAAATGCCCACCTAGCAGGGCCCAGGGCCAGAAAGCATCAGAACATTTGCATCATTAGGAAGACGTCCCTCCCTCCGCTCAGGAAATGATCATCCCTCCATCCCCAATCTGGGGAATCTTGTTGGAGGTAAAAGCTCTATAGTGAGACCTCCTTCTGGCTTCCCTCTCACCAGCCGTCTGTTCCTAATAACCCCACCCACGCACTGGAGCCTCTCTGACTTGATAGTGCAGGACACTGTCACTTGAAATTAATTGCAACTAATTAAAAATGATCCGGTTAGGACAATTGAACAATGGCGCTCCGGAGACCGCTTCATTCCCAGAGGTTCGGTGGCGTTTGCGGCTGCCGCAGCCCCAGTGGGCCATACAGGGCCATACATCATCGTGTCATTTTACATTGTTATTTCTCTGAAAGCAGCAATTTAAAAGAGTCTCAGATGAACCTTGAGCAACTTCGCACTAAAAAGAAAAATGTTACTGTCCGAGATCTGTAAAATATAACATATAGGCTCAAAGAGGCCGCTTGACATGAAAAGCGGCCTTAAGTTTGTGCTGTGATTTGCATATAATATATAATGTTGTAGTAAAAGGAACCCACAAAGCAGGCAGTGGCTGTGAACCATCGATCCTCAGCCTCTTTGTTCAAACTGGGTCACCTACTGTTCCCAGTTATTATTTTATCATGGCCATTCCTCATGTGAGGAGACGGGGTGGCACCTAATCCACTGAGTTCTAGGCACTGCTGTCTCTCCACCATACTAGTGGGAGACCCTGGGTCCTTCTGGAGTCTGACTCTGGAAGCATTGCAAGTCCCAAGTTGCCCTGTTGCTTTCCAAGCTGATGCCACTAGGACAAGAGGCAGTTCGGAGACTTGGAAGTCCTGCTGAGCAACCTAGCAGACCCCCACATCTCATTTCAAGGAAACTTAGACAGCCCAGTAGTGAATTGTGAGCTGTATGTATGTATGTATGTATTTGGGCTGCAAATCTCTCCTTTGAAGCCCCCAACTACCTCACCTCACTTTTGTGGGCTCCATGGCACCAAACCTCTCCACATCTACACGGCAGGGGAAAAGCAGGCATTTGAACAGAAAGGGGTATGTCAGAAAAAAGCATCTTCCAAAATTATTTTTCTAATGCTCTTGTTCATTCTGCAATTTTTAAAAAAATGAGGTGACTTTCTAGGGTACTAACAAAAATAAACCTCTGCAAAAGAGAAAAAGAAGTTCAAAAATTAAAAATCAAGATCTTTAAAGTTAAAGGGCTAGGAGAAATGTAAGAGACTACACAGATGAGAGGGAAAAAATGGCAAGTGGGTATGCATACCAAGTTTTATGTAATTACTAAAATTGGCCTCTGGGCTTCCTGGACACCAGAGCAAAAATGGAAAATAAGAAACATGATTAATTATCAATGTCAAGTGATCCTTAAAACAAAAGCGAACCAGCTCCTTAGAAGAAACAAGACATTTTTTGCATGGATCTTGTGTGGGTCATGCAGTGGTCAATATCCTCATGGCATCCTGGTGGCTGAGGCAGGGGCAAGGCTTGTGAAGACCTCTGCATTGGAAATTGGGGCCATAATCTGGTGAAGTCATCTCTCTGGGAGATCCAGGAGATGAGGATTAAATGTGCAATTCACCATTGGCTGGCTTTATTCAGGGATAAGACATAGGTACTACAGGAATGCAGGGACTAATCCCAGCCTCGAATACTATATGACACACTCATATGTGGAATCTAATTTTAAAAAATGATACAAATGAACTTATTTACAAGACAAAAATAGACCCACAGACATAGAAAACAAACTTACAGTTACCAAAGCAGAAAGTGGGGAGGGGAGGGGGATAAATTACGAATCAGGGATTAACATATACACACATCCCCAAATTACTCTCCATGAATAGTGTTTCTTTATAGCAGCTCTTCTTTTTTTCCTTTAGCACCTTCTTTTTTTTTTAAATTTAAGTATAGTTGATTTATAGTGTTGTGTTAGTTTAAGGTATATAGCACAAAGATTCAATTAAACATATATATACACACATATGTATATATAGTATGTATACATATTCTTTTTCAGATTCTCTTTCCTTATAGGTTATTAAAAATATTGATTATAGTTTCCGATGCTGTATAGTAGGTCCTTGTTTATTTTATAAATGGTAGTGTGTATATGTTAATCCCAAATTCCTAATTTATCCCCATCCCCTCCCCACTTTCTGCTTTGGCAACCATAAATTTGTTTTCTATGTCTGTGGGTCTATTTTTGTTTTGTAAATAAGTTCATTTGTATCATTTTTTAAAATTAAATTCCACATATGAGTGTGTCAAATAGTATTTGTCTTCCTCTGTCTGACTTACTTCAATTAGTATCATAATCTCAAGGTTCATCCATGTTGCTGCAAATGGCATTATTTTGTTCCTTTTAATGGTGAATAATATCCATTGTTTATATGTACCACCTCTTCTCTTTTAAAAATGTATTTATTTTTTATTGAAGGATAATTGCTTTATAGAATTTTTTCTTTTCTGTCAAACCTCAACATGAATCAGCCATAGGTATACATATATCCCCTCCCTTTTGAACCTCCCTCCCCATCCCAACCCTCTAAGTTGATATAGGTTGATCTATGCCAAAGCCTTTGACTGTGTGGATCACAATAAACTGTGAAAAATTCTGAAAGAGATGGGAATACCAGACCACCTGACCGACCTCTTGAGACACCTGTATGCAGGTCAGGAAGCAACAGTTAGAACTGGACATGGACCAACAGACTGGTTCCAAATAGGAAAAGGAGTACATCAAGGCTGTATATTGTCACCCTGCTTATTTAACTTATATGCAGAGTACATCATGAGAAATGCTGGGCTGGAAGAAGCATAAGCTGGAATCAAGATTGCCAGGAGAAATATCAATAACCTCAGATATGCAGATGACACCCCCCTTATGGCAGAAAGTGAAGAGGAACTAAAAAGCCCCTTGATGAAAGTGAAACGAGGAGAATGAAAAAGTTGGCTTAAAGCTCAACATTCAGAAAACTAAGATCATGGCATCTGGTCCCATCACTTCATGGGAAATAGATGGGGAAACAGTGGAAGCAGTGTCAGACTTTATTTTGGGGGGCTGCAAAATCACTGCAGATGGTGACTGCAGCCATGAAATTAAAAGACGCTTACTCCTTGGAAGGAAAGTTATGACCAACCTAGATAGCATATTAGAAAGTAGAGACATTACTTGGCCAACAAAGGTCCATCTGGTCAAGGCTATGGTTTTTCCAGTGGTCATGTATGGATGTGAGAGCTGGACTGTGAAGAAAGCTGAGCGCCGAAGGATTGATGCTTTTGAACTGTGGTGATGGAGAAGACTCTTGAGAGTCCCTTGGATTGCAAGGAGATCCAACCAGTTCATCCTAAAGGAGATCAGTCCTGGGTGTTCATTGGAAGGACTGATGCTTCCAATACTGAAGCTGAAACTCCCAATACTTGGGCCACCTCATGCCAAGAGTTGACTCATTGGAAAAGACCCTGATGCTGGGAGGGATTGGGGGCAGGAGGAGAAAGGGACGACAGAGGATGAGATGACTGGATGGCATCACTGACCTGATGGACATGAGTTTGAGTAAACTCCAGGAGTTGGTGATGGACAGGGGGGCCTGGCGTGCTGCGATTCATGGGGTCGCAATGAGTCGGATACGACTGAGCGACTGAACTGAACTGAGGCTGAATAATAGTCTGTTGTTTATAGTTCCACCTCTTCTTTATCCATTCCTCTGTCAGTGGACATTTAGGTTGCGTCCATGTCTTGGTTATTGTATGTAATGGTGCAGTGAACATTGGGGTGCATGTATCTTTTTGAATTATAATTTTCTCCTTACTATCATTATGTATTATTTGGGGGGTTTAAAAATAATTTTTTAAAAGTCAAGAAAACAATGCAATTTTGTTAAGAAGAATGAAGCAGCTCAGTGTTACTGAAAAAGTAAGATAGGAAGAGAAAATCTGGGTAAATGTAGATCAGATGTCTAAAAGTGGTTGTCTTGGGGAGCTAAGATTATAGAAGACTTTCATTTTCAAGTTAATCGTTTCTGTAACATTTTTATAACAGATATTTCAAAACAATTTTTTTTTATGGCTGCATTGGATCTTTGTTGCACTGCCCAGGCTTCTCATTGTGGTGGCTTCTCTTGTTGCAGAGCACAGGCTCTAGGACACGGGCTTCAGTAGTTGTGTCTCTCAGGCTTAGTTGCCCTGCAGTATGTGGGGATCTTCCTGGACTAGGGATCAAACCCATGTCCCCTGCATTGGTAGGCAGATTCTTAACCACTGAACCACTAGGGAAATACCAGTATTTATATATTTTTAACTTACTGTAATAATAATAATTTAAAAAGCAACATTTTAAGTCAACCTGGGTGATTGTCAGATTGACTACCTTTTATGAAAATTAAGAAACCTAATCAAGACTTATCCGAATGAATGGGTACCCTACTTCTGTTGGGCAGTGAGCCAGAAGAGAATCTGTAAGAAAGAAGAGTTTTTCTCAAGGAAACAGTAGCTATCTGTTCTGGCACACAAGATGAATGATCCCCACTCTGGCCTCTCAGAGCACTGATGCTTACCTGGGTTGGAGCTTATGGCAAAATCCAGAGGTTGGTGTAGTTCTGAAAAAAAAAAAAAATCACATTTAAAAATTATTGTTGTTTCATGGTAAAATAATATATTTGAATTATTACTTAATTTTTAACATCCTGGCTATTTCCTTCTCTTTGTCTCTCCCTGACTCCCTCTGTTTTCAAGGTAGCCTGTTCTATACTGGGTGCCTCAGGGAAGAGATGGGGCAGCAGAAAGAGAAAAAAAAAGGCTCATCCTTGCTTTTGACTCTCAAAGACTTAAGGACAAAGACCCAGGGAAAGAAAAAATAATGATCAGAGAGACTATCTTACTCTCAAGAGTAGAAAATGGGGAAATGGGAGGATGAGAGGAGAGGATGCTAGGAGGTTTGAGGCCGATGCTGGTGGTACAGAGACAGCCTCCTGGGAGCTCAGAACTTCCTCTCAGAGAAGATGAATCAACACCCTAGTCCACAGCCTCCATCTAAGGGCTGGGAGGGACATCAGGAAAGTCCTGGAGTCCTGCAGGGCTTCAGGAGAGGGTAGCTCCCACTTCTCTCTCTAGGCAACTGCTTTAGTCTTTTCTCTCACTGTCAAACATCTTTTCTTGTTCCTCTTTCTGGTTGGCTGAACATGGCTGCTTCCAGGTTTCCTGCCTTGATTTAATACCCAGAGCCAGACTGACTTCTCTCTTGATTCTCTAACCCTTGCTCATGGAGCCATCTGTGATTGGCCTAGCTTGGATTAGGTGCCCAACAGGCATCCCCAGGCACCCCTGGACCATTCTGCTGTGTTTAGGGGCTGAGGTCTCTGTTGCAGTCATATTTAGTGTCAGCTTTCCCTTTATCCCAGTCCTGACTTCCTAGTTTCCTTACAGGTGGCACTTCCCCATAAACCTGCTATGTGCAGCTCTCCATCATCTCAGCATCTATTTCCAATCTAAGATACTTGCCTTGCAGGCTTTGTCCCTATAAGATATCTGGGGTCAACACTAAGGGCTGTGGTCACTTACCTGTCTGGAAAGTGCTTCCTTGGAAAGCAAGGGGGCTCCAAACACCATTCCACATCAGTAGACAGTGGGAGATTGAGGGAAGAGCCCTGGGATGAGAGAATTTGGGAGCCCTGGGTTCTGCCACTGATGAACTGTGTGACTTGGCCAGTCAGTTACTCCTCTGACTCACAAGTTTCTCAAATGCAAAAAAAGGATAGGAATTTCCCACCTCACAGGGTTAATTCAGAGTTCATTTAGAGGATCTAATTAAATGGGTCTCTAACAGTGCTTGGCACAAAGTAGAAATATTATACATATGTGAAAAGCTTGGCTTTCAGAGTTTCCTGCCCATCTCCATACCTTCCTCCCTCTGTCCCCACACCCATCCCACTCTTTCATACCAGGACAGGTGTGGCCATCAACAGAAGGACCACATGACCCTCACCAGGAACCTCTAGCTTCATGACCTGTTATCACTTCCTTTGGCACTCTGCAGAGACTTTGCATACACTGTATGCATGTTAAGTTATTTTGAAAAAACAAGTCATAGTGTGTCATGTTCTCTGCTCCAAAGGCTTCCCATCCCACTTAGGATCTAGCACGCTGGCTCTATCGTCATTCTGATCCTTTTCTGCTCTTCATCCTCTCACTTTCTCCAGCCATGTTTGTCTCCTAGCTATGTGTCAAACACACTAGGCATATTGCCACCCCAGGGCCTTTGCACATACCACTCCCTCTCACTGCAATGCTCTTCTACCTGGCTCAGTCTCTCACACCTTCAGGTTCTTACATAAAGTCAGTGAGACCTTTCCTGACATCTCCGTCCCCATTTAAAATAGCAAATTTTATTTGCATTAAATAAAATTTAATTTTAGCATTGCTTCTTAGCATTGCCTCTCCCCTCTCCACTCTAGTGCTCGTTAACATCTGACATGCATTTTATTTATCATTGTTTATCTTTATTAGAATGTAGACTCCATGACGGGGAAGGCAATGGCACCCCACTCCAGTACTCTTGCCTGGAAAATGCCATGGACGGAGGAGCCTGGTAGGCTGCTGTCCATGGGGTTGTGAAGAGACGGACATGACTGAGCGACTTCACTTTCACTTTTCACTTTTGTGCACTGGAGAAGGAAATGGCAGCCCATTCCAGTATCCTTGCCTGGAGAATCCCAGGGATGGGAGCCTGGTGGGCTGCCGTCTATGGGGTCACACAGAGTTGGACACGACTGAAGTGATTTAGCAGCAGCAGACTCCATGAGGACAGGGCATTTTGCCCATTTCATTCTCTACTATGGCCCGTGACAGTATCTGGCATTCTACAAATGCTCAGTATAATTTTGTTAAATGAGTGAATGAATGTGTTTACAGGCACTTGAAACTGAAGAGAGCAAGCCTACTAGTGAAAGCAATGGTAAATCAGTGTCAGCCCATGGGAAATGAGGGACAAAAGACCCAAGCTTAGCTAGAATCTCTTAAGCTTTCTTGCCAGGCCAAAGCAGGAGCCAGGCTCTGCCCTGCTGCACCTGCCTGAGAGTGTGTTGAGGGCAGGAGCCACCTGTCTATTAGCTGAGTGCCCACCTTAGTCCCTAGCAGGTAGCAGATGCTCAGTGAATGTTTGCTGGTTATGCCAATGCATCAGGTTGCTGGGAGATGAGGGGCAGTAGCTATGCCTTTGGTCATAGAGGAAAAGATGCTGATATATTCACCTGCCTCTTATCTCAGCCCTTGGCATTGGCCAGTGTTTCCCAATGTGTAGAACCCCAGTGCTAATACGTGTTATGGATGTCAAAAGGTGTTAAGTGGGAAAAGTGTTTTGTGGTCAAAACAAACTTGAGAAATGCTGGATTAAATAATGTAAAACAAGTTTCCTGACTTTGGGACTCTTAAGAGCCTTTAATATGTCAATACTAATTATAAATCCAAGAGGGGGCTTATATTTTGAAAATGTTTCCATACTTATCTGACCACAAAACACATTTTTCAAAGAGAGTGGGGTTCCACTGAGTTTTCTTTGGGAAACACTGACCTGGCTCACACCTATCAGACACAGGAGAGATTTGGGAGGAAATCTAGTGCATCACTCCCTCTTCACAAAGGAGGCAAGAGAGGCGAAGACCAAAGAGGTTTAAAGGGATGGATTGCAGAAAACACAGCAAGCTGGGTTCTGAGCTAAAATTCAGCTCTGGTCTCCAGGACACTTGCTGCCTTTGGTCATGACTTCTGTGGTTCTGAACTCTGGCTTGTCAGGCCCACTTTGCTTACTTGCACTCTCAGGGCCACAGAGACTAGGAATAGGAAGGCCCTCAGAGATATGGAAGTTCCATTCCTAACCTCACTGCCTGTTTGTGACCCCAGCTTCCTGGCCATGACCCACCTCTGGGCTTGTAACCTGTACCCGGCTATCCAGTGCTCCTCACCAACACCTCCCCCTCTGCCCATCAACCCTGGTTTTCAAAGTGTGGCCCCAGGACCAGCAACATCAGTACCATCTGAGAACTTGCTAGAAATAGAATTCTTCGACCTAACCTCGGACTTACTGAAAAGAAACTCAGGAGGCAGAGGCCAGCTATCTGTGTTTTAAAAAGCCCTCAGGTGGTGCTTCTTTTAATTTTATTGGATTATAGTTAATTTACAATTTTGTGTTAGTTCAGGTGGACAGCAAATTGATTCAGTTTACATATACATATATTCATTCTTTTTCAGATTCTTTCCCCATATAGGTTATGGAAGAATATTGGATAGAGTTCCCTGTGCTATATACCAGGTCCTTGTTAGTTATCTGCTTTATATATGTGTGTATATATATACATATATAAAATATATATAAAAATATTACACACTACATACATAAATGTATATATATGTGTGTGTAGTGTATATGTTAATCCCATAGTGTGTATGTTGATCCCCAGCTCCTAGTTTATCCTTCCCCCCAGCCCATGTTTCCTCTTTCGTAAACATAAGTTTGTTTTCATTATCTATATTTATAAAACAGAACTTATTTTCTGCTTTGTAAATAAGTTCATTTGTATCATTTTTCAAAATTAGATTCCATGTATGAGTGATGTCATGTGATATCTGTCTTCCTCTTGTCTGACTGACTTCACTTTAGTATGATAATCTCTAGACTCATGCATGTTGCTGAAAATGGCATTATTTCATTCTTTTTTGTGGCCGAGTAATATTCCATTGTATATATGCACCATACCTTCTTTATCCGTTCTTCTGTTGATGGGCATTTAGGTTGTGTCCATGTCTTGGCTACTGTAAATAGTGCTGCCATAAATTTAGGGGTGCATGTATCTTTTTGAATGATGATTTTCTCTGGATACATGCCCAGGATTGGGATTGTTGGATCACATGGTAGTTCTATTTTTAAGTTTTTTTTTTTTTCCCAAGGAGCCTCCATACTATATTCTGTATAGTAGTTGTACCAATTTGCCCTTAGATGCTTTTGACTCACACTGAGGTTTACCAACTGCTGCTCTCAGCTGGCTAACTCTGCTCAAGCAGCTGAGGGAAAGGCCTTTTCTTAACCTCCAGGCCCTCCAGTAAGCAGAGCAGGAAGCTTCTCTTTTCTCAGTAAGGGTCATGGAAAACTCCAGACACAAAATCTTTTTTAGAGATTCCTGTAGCTCAGTGGGTTCCAACCACTTGAACTCGGTGCCCTGAAGTGAACCTAAGCCCTGAGGTTAATTTATATCAGCCCCATTTTATTAGTTGGTCTAACTGATAGATACAATTTTATAAAACAGCCCTGTGTTGGAGGTGGTTCAGGGTTGAATTGCATCTGTCAGCACGGTCAGCACCGCCTCCGAAAGAAATCATGGTGGGAGGAAGGCTGTGCTTAGCCTGCTTTGAGGGGTCTGGACATGTCTGAGGCTTGCCTCCGTCCCCTCAAGCTGAGGTGGGACCCTTTCAGTGCACCAGGAGAAGTGCTTCAGCTGGATTTAGTAACTCAGTTCTGGGATATTTTCCTCTCAAACCCATCTGCTTCCTATATTTCCCTCCAGGCTGATGTGGGCCTGACTCAATGGTGACCTCAGGGTTGCTGCACTGAATAATTCTCAGGAATGCCATTGTGTGCAATGCAAAGTCTATGTGGCCAGAAGTGGTGGTCCTCAGACCCCTATTCTCTTCCTTCAGAGAGAGGATCACCCCTCTTCCTGCTCTCCACCCACTCCTCGTTCTTCAGGTGAATGGGAAGGGCCCATTGGAAGGTTGGCGGGAGAAGGAGGGGTGGTTCTATCTGCTTGCTTCTGAGAGATGCAGCCGTGAAAGTCTCCATGTTGTATCTCCTGTCATGGGGAGGGTATTGGTCACCCACTCACTCATTCACTCACTGACTCGCTCACTCAGCCCGGGCAGCAGTGCCAGCTGCTGTGGCAGCCCTCCATCCATCCTCGTCATTCAGAGGCCTCTGAAAGTACGCCTGTCAATATAATGCACGGCCTGTTGAGGGGAAGTGACATTTTGAATAGTGGACACTTTTCCAGGAGCATTCATCCTGGGTCAGCCTCATGATAAATAAACACGTGTGGCGTCTGGAGTCAGCAGGCAGGATACAATGACCGAGACGCCGGCACAGATGCACATACCATAAGGCTGCGTTGACGGGGTAGAGGTAGGATGGGAGAGAAGGGGGAGTGGGAAGGCTCTGGGAGCAGACTTGGGGAAGAATTTATCTCCCTTCTTCCTGGCACCTCCGGGGGAAACAGGAAGCAGAGGGAGCTTCAATTTCCCTTGATCCCTGAACCACCAGAGGGGGGTTCCCATCACCCCCTCTGCTCCTCACCTGTCCACCCCCCTGCAAAAAGAACCCCAGTCCCTATCTTAATTACCCCTAACAGTGTCCTAAACAAAGTATTTATAAGGCTTACTGCGTTTGTCTTCCCGTTCCTATTAATAAAGTCTGGGAATGGAGGGAAGAAATATGGGTGGGTGACAGAGTTTTTAATGGTGCCTCACCTTAAATGCATTTTAAAATATGTAAATCAATAAAAAAATTATTTGTAATAGCAGCCTAAGAGTGCTGGTTAGCCTGGCGCGGAGTGAAATGCATGCTACAAGCCCTATTACCATACATCCTGGGAGCTGTAGTTAGGATTAATCTGTCAAAGGGGATGGTTTAGTGTTGATGAATATGACATGTGACCATTAACGATGTTGATTTTATCTCCCGAGATTAGCATGATTTACTTCGGATGGATAATAATGTCATTTGCTTGATGCAGTAGATCTGTTTACGAGCTGATTAAATTGTAAGGCCTTGCCTCATTTCACGCTATTTGGTTTACAGCTTCATTACCACAATCACAAAAGCTGGGGAAATGTCCCACATTCCATGTCACAATAAATCACTGCTTCCCGTTGCTGGGATGGATTTTAGCAGTTCTGCCCAGCATGGACCATTCTTGGCTCCCTACTAATCTGTGATCCAGAATACATTAGGGGGATCTTCAGGAACACTGGAATGAGAAGGGGCAGGAATCCTCTTGGATCTTTTAATTGAGATTAAGGAAGTCCTTGAGTAATTAGCTGTAACAAATTAGCTTATCATTTAGACAGTGAAGTCACTGTTTTTGTTGCAGGGGCGATTACCATAAATACACAGAAAAGTGATGCTCAACGAATCGGAGGGATGCTCCTAAGCAAATTTCATTTCCACCCTGTTATCCTTTGCTCTGGGAGAGGGGTGACCTGGATGCAAGGTGTGTGTGTGGGGTGTGTGTGTTAGATTCTCAACCCTGCCATGCTTCTTCAAAGTGGACGGGGTGGGCCTGTGCACCATGCACCCATAGCAGAGCCCTGGCCACCTCAGCACCTTGGGGTGGGGTGTGCTGAAGCAGAGGGAAGAGTGGAGGGCACCTGGGTCAGAAGAGAAGTGTGTAAATCACAGACCTGTTCACGCCAACTCTGCATCCAGAGTGACCTGGCAGCAGGCTTCTTTACTCTGCATGTAGGAGAAGGAGGGGGCACGTGGAATGGAAAAGACAGAGTCCTTTACCCCTCAAGAAGCTGGGGAGGCAGAAAACAGGCCGGAATGACTGTGTTTCTAATAACACCATTTCTAAGACTTTTTGAGTTCTTAGTAAATGCCAGGTCCTATTCTCACCACAGAGATCACTCTGTGAGGTTGGGATTATTATTCTCATCCCATGTTATAGATGAAGAGATAGAGCCTCTGTGGGAGGTTAAACACGTGCCTAAGGTCACAGAGCTGGTCAGAGCACAGGCGGAGTTTGAACCCAGGTGACAGGGCCCTGGAGCTTGGCACGGTGCCTGTAGGCTGATGTTGTCTTTGGTTCAGAATGAGGCCATTGGGGCAAGGGCAGAGACTTTTCAGGACTTTCGCTTCTTACTCCTGAATTGAAGCCTGTGACCTTGAATGGGTCCTGTCTACAATTAATTAGGATCAGCAGTAAACAGGAGTGAGGTCAGGTCTTAAATAGGAACCTTAGTCAGATTTTGTGATGAGCACTCACAAAAGATGCAAAACTATACTTTCTGAAGGTCAGGTCTTTGGGAATAAAAGCAATCATTTCAATGGGCACAGGTAACCTCTCTCTGCTTTTGGCTGAGTACCTCCCTAGGATGCTGTGGGTCGAAGGGAAAGATTGTGAACCTCTGAAAGTTCTGCAGAAGAGGCAGTCCCATTCCAAAGCTCCATGCAGATTCACTTCTGAACTTGAGATGTGGTCCTCAGATGCCTGCATCCCTTAACCAGAGCTCATCACTGTCCCTTATAGCAGAGGCCACATGGCCCTCCAGTCTCCATTCTCCTTTTGTCCTGCCCTAGAACCCTAATGTATGATTGACTTCAACAAAATGCATTTCCAAGCCTCTTTTGCAGCTAGATGAACCATATGACTAATACAGTTGCCATTTATTAGGCATTTATTCTGAGCCAGACCCTGTACTAAGTGTTGGTTGAGACAAAGATACATAAGGTTTGAACATAGTCCTCAGAAAACCTGGCTGTCACTTGTCTGTCATTCGTTGATTTGGCAATCTGTCAAGTGTTTAATTGATCTATCTATCAATCAGCATTTCAGCTACTTGATCAATGCCCAGACCTTTGGCCTGTCAGGAATTAGTCCTAGTATTGAACCCTCCAGGTGCATAGAGAACAGACTGGCCACAGATGTGGGATGTGTAGAATTTGATGCCAGGCACAGGGATAAATCCCAAGAAATCAACATGCTCTTATCTTACACATAGGAAAAAATTAACTTAAGACTTAAATGTAAGACTTTTATGTTGCTATAAAACTCCTAAAAGAAAACATAAGGACACACACATAGGCACAGTAACTATGTGAACTGATGAATGTGTTAACTAACCTGATTGTGGTGATCATTTACAAGGTACCCCAATAATGCTCTGGCTGTGAAACCATGCTCACCTCCTTACCAAGCCCCACCCAGCCACTCCTGCCTAGTTGGGGATCATGGCTCTGGAGCCAAGTCCCCCCTGAGGTCTCTTATCCCTCAAGAATGTGGTGCTTCTAACCACCTTCTTATCCCTGATCCTCTGGGTCTAACTCTTGGCCACAGAGGTTTCCCCTGTGACCTTCATCCCTCTGTCTCTCCAAGTTCGTCATTTGTTCCTTATGCAGATATTCTAAGGGGAAGTGAATATATTAAAGGGAACACAGCGACTCTCCCATCCCTTGTTTGAAGACCTCCTGCTCCCCTACCATTTCTCTGCCACCGACTGTCCTCTTGGCCCTCTGGGGATGGAGAGAGAAAGGGTGCAGCCTGGGAGTGTCCTTTGTGGGGAGGACAGTGAGACCCAGCCTAAAGGGGGCCAGAGAGGCAGCCGTGCTGGCGGTCCCAAGGCTGGTCAAAGCAACAAGGTGGGGGCTAGATAAACGGACATGTCACGGCAGGAGAAGGGTCAAGCAGAAGACAAACAGAGAAGTATGGGGATGGGCAAGGTCAGCCCAGGGTCATCCCTTTTCTGTGAGCTTTGGGGTAGTCTCCTAGGGTGGGAAAAGGGAGTCTGACCTGTATCAGTTACCTATTGTTACAAGAAAAAGACTCCAAAATTTAGTGGCTTAAAACAATAACATTTATTTGGTTCATGCATCGGCAACTTGAGTGGAGCTTTGTGGGGAGAACTTGTCTCTGGTCCCGTCAGGATCACCTGAGGTGGCCTGAAGGCTGGGGGCTGGGATCGCCTGAGTCTCATCACTCCATGCTGGCAGTTGATGCTCCTGTGGGCTGAGACCTCAGCTGGGCTGTTGCCACAACACCTACATGTAGTCTGTCCATGTGGACATTTGGTTTCTTCACAGCACAGGGTTCCCAGGATGAGCATCCCTAGAGGAAGTGGCATCACCTGTCCTGACAGCCTCAGTCACATGGTATCATTTCTGCTCTCATCACAGGCCTGCCCAGGTTCACACAGTATCCCTTCTGCTCTCATCACAGGCCTGCCCGGGTTCAAGGGGAGGAAACTCGAGCCCCACCACTTGAAGGAAGAGTGACAACTTCATTGCATAAGAAAAATACACAGGATGGGATGTATGGCCGCCATCTTTGGAAAATACTATTGGCAAAATATATGGAAGCATCCTAAGTGCTCATCAACAGATGACTGCATGAAGAAGACGGTACATATACACAATGAAATATTACTCAGTCCCCTAAAGAATGAAATTCTGCCATTTGCAACAATGTGGTTGGACTCAGAGAGTATGTTGCTTAGTGCAACAGGTCAAAGACAAATATTCTGTTATTACTTATATGTGAAGTCTTAAAAAAAATGAATGTATATGACAAACAGACTCACAGATACAGAGAATAAACTAGTGGTTAACCCTGAGGAAAGGGAAGTTTGGAAGGGTGAGATAAAGGTATGGGATTAAGAGACACAAATTACTATGGATAAAATAAATAAGCAACAAGGGTATGTTATAGAGCACAGGGAAATATAGACATTATTTTGTAATAGCTTTAAATGGAGTATAGTCTATAAAACTATGAATCAAAATGTAGTACACCTGAAACTAATATAATATTAAACATCAACTACACTTCAATTAAAAAAAAATAAAAATAAAAATAAAGCAACTATTAGGTTGGCCAAAATATTTGTTTGGGGTTTTTGTAACATTTTACGGAAAGCCCCAAACTAATTTTTGGCTAACCCGATGCTGTTGGCAAAAGGACTATTCCTCATAGGACTTTCTCAAGAGTCTCAGGCTCCATTGTTAGCCCAATTTTCTTCTTCTTCCCTTGCACTTCAGATTTCAGCTCTTTCTTCTGCTAACTACTCACAAACTTATATTTCCACCCCCTGAAGGCATGAGAAACTTAACACAAAATCTACACTGTGTATTCTCTGCCAAAGCCTGCTGCCCTTCGGAATTTTTTCCAGGTACCCAGACGTGGTAACTCCTGGTTAGCCCTCCGACCCCAGATCTATTCTCCCCTTCTTCCTTGCACATGGTCACAGGGCAGAAATAACATTTCACAGCCTCCCTTTGCAGCTGGCCAGGTGACTATGAGCAACGTCTTCCCCACTTGTTCAGAAGGACACTGCTTGCCCCAGACTTCCCCGCTCTCCCCTTCCCCTGGGTAGGAATAACACCCATATTTAATCACACCAGGGAGCACAGAATCCTGGGGGGATGAGGGAACACCAAGATGGAAGGCACTTGGGGTCCTGAATCACGTCACGGAGCAGAGCAGCCTCACAAGCATAGATGATGGAGGCCGGAGAGAACGTTCCATCTGATTTAAGTCACTGTATTTGGGGAAGGGGCTTTCTTTCTTTCTTCTTTATTTTTACAGCGGTGTAGCCCAATACCATAGGCTAAGACCTCAGGATCATATGTGCCTTTCCTCTCTCCTTTCCAACCCCTGCCCTTCACCGAGTCCAGTCCATCCTACCTCCTTGCCATCCCCTGGGAAGGTCCTGGCTTTGTGTGTCCTAAAGCTGCCCCCGGCTTTCATCTCTCACCTTCTCCTGTCTGAACCACCTGATGTCTTAGTCTCTTTTTCTCCAATCTCATTGTTCTATCCCATAATGGTACTCCTCTGCTCAAAGACCTCTGATGTCTCCCCATTGCTTACTGAAGGACAGGACACCATCTGTTCCCACCACACTCCCACCCACTCCCCTTACCACCACCACATCCCTGCCAAACACCCTTATGGGCAGTCCTGCCTCCATGCCTTTGATTTCATTCATCTGTTCTCCCAATTCCCAAGATCCCCCATTTGCCACCCATTAAATGCTTAATCATTGTCCAAACCCAGATCAAGTGCTGTCTCCTCCCTGAAGATTTCTGTATCCTCCTGTAGAAATTAACCCCATGCCTCCAGTGAGATAGCCCTTATCACAGCTCACCTTAAGGCAGTAATATTTTCTGTGAATCACTAGACTGGACAGTAAGTTATCTGAGGGCAGACCTGGTGTATCCTAGTCATCTTCCTACTGCCTCCATGCCTAAGAGGAGGCCGTGTATGCAGCAGGGACTCCTGATGTGCTTGCCAGTGAATACTCGCTTTCTATGTCTGGTGGACCACACCTTGGACTGGGCAGTGGTTTTGTCACAGGTGACCAAGGTTGTCTTCCCTCTGCCCTTGGAGATGTCCCCAGGAACCGGGAGGCCAGAGGGGCTGCCCTTCCCACATTTCCCTGGGGGCTGGGGAAGGAAGCAGAACCTGTCAGTTGAAGTACACAGGTTTTAAGGCATGGTCTTTGGAGTGAGACAGTTCTGGCCTTGAATTTTCGCTCACCACTTGTTGGCTGTGTGACTTCCGGCATGTTACCTAACCTTTCTGAATCTCAGTTTTCTAACAGGGGGTTAATATAGCACTATCTCCTAGGGATCTTGTAGGGATTAAAAAAAGATAATATAAAGTAATATAAAGCTCTTTGCACGAGGAAAATGCTCACTAAATGATAATAATCATAATAATCCATTTCTTTCCTGTGGTCTGAGAGTCTGCTTGGTGAGGGCACCAGGGAAGCCTCCACCCTATGCCTGGCCCACTGGAATCCTTGCTGCTGGATGGGGTTTCTCTATGGACCAAAGGTAGAGAGTGCACATTGTCACCACTGTCCTGGTCACAGCTGGGCAGTTTGCTGGCTGCTCCCAGAAGGTAGAGGAGAGGGAGCAGGGCTGGTTTCTAGTGAGGCTGGAGGAAGGGTCCAGCTGCCTGTGGCTCACCCCAAAGGGAAAGGGTTAAACCAGAGCTGGCTGGTGTTAGTTGCTAAGGGTCCAGTGGCAGGGGTACTGAGCTGGGAAGGTCACTGAAGCTTCTCGAAGCCAAGCACCACCCCCCACCTGCCATATCAGGTGGGCGGCCAGGTGCTGTAAAGGATCTGGACTCTAGGTGACCAGTTCCAGGTTCTAGGACAGGTAAGGGCAACTGGAAGATAGCCTACCTACTCTGAGGTCAGAGAGGAGGCTGCATTCTCCCTAATTACCCCCCTGCACTAAGCCTGGGGGAAGCAGACCCCATCCAAATCCTCCTCACTGACTGGAAGGAAGATCCTCACTTCCCACGGGCTCGGGGTCTGAGTGGTCGGATGTGCAGGTTGCAGCGGGACTAGAGTATGTGTGTCCAGTGATGTGCTAATAAATGCTTAATAATCAGCTCTCTTGGGGAAAAAAGCCTTCACTTACAGTGTTTGCAAATTGCTATGGTGTAAATATTCCCACCATGTGCCTCAGGGTATTTCCCAAGGGCATATTTTTTTTAAATTTTTTATTTAAATCTTGGATTTCCTTTAAGATCAAGGATTGAAAATCTGCAGGTCCATGAGCCCCCTGAAATTATTTTTCCAATGTTGAGTATGTGTATTTATTTCTATAAAGAGGGGCCATTGCTTTTATCGAATTTTCAAAAAAGGTTGTGGTTTCTGCGTCCTTCCCTCAACCCACAAAGGGCTTAAGAACTAGTGATGTGGAGGGTATAGAATTCCCATACCACAGGAATCGCCCCTGTAGAATGTTAGGGAGAGATGTTTATGAAGCATGTGAAAGAAAAATGGCAGAGAAATAGAGAGACATGCAAAGTCAGCCCAGAACCCTGAAATGTTTCCCTTTTTGAGACCGAAGGCTGAGGAAACTTCCAGCAACAGGGCAGCCAATCTGCTCACATGCACAGATCTCTGTTCCTGCTTTTTCCTTACCCTTTCCAGCCCTAGGAGTCTCCTCTTGCCTTCCCTACTCCGCCACCTCTCCTCACTCCCCAGGACCCTGTTCCAAGGACTGCTGCTGTATGGGTGTGTGGAGGCATGATTAGAACCCACTCGGGTGTCACTATGATTCAGCAATAATGTTTGTTTGGTTGTGTCTTGTTTCTTTTACATTTCTGTAGTTACACTGTAATTATTTAAGGTAAAGTTAGTGCAAAGTTACATGAGCACTGGGCTGTCTCTGCTTTGAGTTGGAGACTATATTTTTGCAAATAACGTGGAAAGGAGGTGGGGGGTAGGTTTACAATGCTACTCCCTTTCATCCCCTGAGATTTTTGTTTTCTTTGTTGTTGTTGCTGTTTTTTTTTTTTTTTTTTCTTTTAACAAATATGATCCCTTCTTCTTAGCTTAGTATTTTGTGCGGGGTGCAGGACCAAAATGAACGGGTCTCTAACTGAAGATCTTTATAGGAATAAAAATTACTTTTTGATAAATCCCACTCTAAATCATTGCAGTATACAACTCCAAACACCTAGAGGGGACAAGAATTACAACTTCTGAGGGCGTATAAGTATCACCCCTGCCCACTTTATCAATAAGGATCTGTGGTTTAAAGAAGCAAGTCATCAAATAGTGACCCCCTGGAAGGCCACCACCAAGAAAGCTCTCTCCTGATTCCAGTTCTAGGTTAACCTATCTGTGGATTGCAGGGGAGTCTGCTAATGTCCTGTCCCAGTTCCCACCCTTTTTGCTCCCTTGAGTATCAGAACCCTGACTTTATTTGTGGCAGCAGTGCACCCAGCTAACATTATGCTCCCCAGCTTCCTTTGCAGCTAAGCATGGCCACGTGGCTAGGTTCTTCCTAATGGGGTGTGAGCTGAGGAGTTGTCTGTGGATTCTAGAAAGACCCATTAAAAAGGAGTGGACCCTTTTTGCCTCTTCTCCCTCCTCCTTCCGGCTGACTGTAATGAGGTGATAATGGCTGAGCTCCAGTAGGCATCCTGAACTCAGAGACCATGTGAGGATGAAGTCTTCCTGATTGAGCTGGTACTGAGGAAGGCAGAGGACCCTGGGTCCTTCATGACTGAGGGCCATTCTTAGCTTGGACCGTCCACCTCTAGACTGAGAGAAGAGAATGTTTATCTCCTTCAAGCCACTCTTTCAGGGTCTTCATCATTGTCAGCAAATGCAGTTTCTAACTGATGTATGGAAACTTCCCAGGCCTCATTTTGTGCCGTGGGCAAAGACATCGAAGTCTCCCCTAGCCCACTACTGCTGGTCCTCCTCTCTTCAGAAGGGTCATCCTGCCCAAGCCAGCCCAGTTCTTTTGCATCTTTCCTCCATTCTGTCTTTTTGTTTTCCTCTGTCTTCCTCTCCCTCTCTCTCTTCTTTACCTCCCTTTCCTTCCTTCCCTCTAACATTTATTGAACATCTACTAGGTTCCAGGAACCAAGCCAGCTGGCGCTACTAGAACCGGGAAGAGGAGACAGTCCCTCCTCTCCAGTGCCTCAGAGTTCAGGCTGGGAGCAAAGTGTAAAGAGAGTATGATGGGATGGACAGGTGCTACAGGAGCAAAGAGAAGGCACTGAATCCAGTGGAAGGAGCTGGGGGACTTCCCAGAGGAGGTGACACTGCCTGAGGTTTGAAATAGGAGTTTTGAGTTACTGGCAATTAGGAAAAGAAGGCCGAGGACCAAGATTCCAGGCCCAGGAGCTAGCACAGTGCAGTACAGTGGTTAAGGACCCCATTGCTGGAGCAGACATGTGACTTCTCTCTAATGCTCAGTTTCCTCACCTGTAAAAGGACAGAGGTAATAATAGGGCTAGATGAGTGCCTGGAAGTAGACATGCAGTGCATGCTGCTTATTAAATTATTACTGTTGGTAAATGTGCGTAGACAAATATCAGTCTGGGAGACTAGTTTCACAGAGGCCATAAGTGATTTGTCCCTGGTCATATAACCATGAAGAGGCACCAAACCCAAGGGTCCTCATCCCTAGTCTGGTGGCCTTTATTCGTCCACCTTCTGCCGTTGCATTAAGTGCTGAGTGAAAGATCAGTGTGTGGTCAGGGGGAAACCTGGAGGGCTTCCTGGAAGAGATGGGTCTTAAGAAAGTTTGGAAGGATGGGGAGGGAGGAAGGCATTCCAGGGAAGTAGTGTATGATGAGCACCATCATCAAAGGGGCTGGGGGGCTAGCTGGCTGGCAGAGGGTCTGGACTGTGAAGGCTGGTGAGACACAAGGTAGGGCAGGCAGAGAGGCCAGGTCAGAAGATGAACCGTGGCCAGATGGCCAGATAGTAGAGTGAGAATTTGACCCAGTGAACCACAAGGAGCCACAGTTAGTTTTTGAGCAATGGGGCTGATCATAATGAAACTGTACTTTGGAAAGAGAAGAAGGAAAGAAATCTGTCTTCTTCTAAGAGCCAGTATGGGCCAGACAGAAGATTGGGGATTTTCACGTTAATTATTTCATTGAAGTCTCACAACAACCCTATAATGTTGGCATCAGTTGGTAGCTCAGATGGTAAAGAATCTGCCTGTAATGCAGGAAACCCAGATTCGATCCCTGGGTTGGGAAGATCCCCTGGAAAAGGAAATGGCAAACCACTCCAGTATTCTTGCCTGGAAAATTCCATGACCAGAGACGAGCCTGCCAGGCTATAATCCATGGCATTGCAGAGTCAGATATGACGGAGCAACTAACACTTTCATCCCCACTTTACAGAGGAGACAACTGAGGCTGAAATAAATTGAGTCATAGAGTTTGAACCAGGGCTGGGTGGAGCTAAAAGTTCAATTTTAGACTAGCCTGACCCCAAATGTGTGCTCTTCACACTGTACCATGTGGCTTTAAGCTGTTCTCACTCTCAGGATGACCTTTGCGCTATGAGTATCCCACAGTCCTGCTGCCTCACCAGGGGCTCAAGAGTCTTTCTACAGACCAGACAACCCCTGCGTAAGCCCTGGGTTCACACTGGGGAGAGAGAGATCAGTAGCCCCAGGATTTTGGGGGATTCCCCAGCACAGGGTAGGTGAAGTGCTCGGGCTCTGGGTCTGATAGAAACGGGTTTGAACCCCAGCTTTGCTGTGCACTCACTGAATTGAAGCCTCAGCTGAGAGGCGGGATGAGCCCTAGCTTGGGAGCCTGGCAGGAAGTGACAAACACCTAAGGATGTGAAATGATAGGATGTCTGTATTCACTTCCAGTTAATGGTGTGGGAGAGGCAAATAGGAGAAGTAGAGAAGAAACAAGATTGGCCATGAGCTGATACCCGTTGAGCCTGGGTGATGGGTTTGTGGGGCTCTAGTATACCATTCCTTCTACTTTTGTGGATGTTCCAAAACCTCCATAATAAAAAGTAAAATAAGGGACTGCCCTGGCAGTCCAGCAGTTAAGACTCCACGCTTCCACTGCAGGGAGCGCAGGTTTGATTCCTGGTCAGGGAACTAAGATTCCACATGCCGGGTGGCCAAAAAGTTCAGGGGAAAAAAAGTAACATAACAACAACAACAAAATGCTAAGAACTTAAAAAGAAAAATAAAACAATTCTGTCTACCACACTCTCTCCCAGGTGAATCGGAGTCTCTGCCTTCCAGGCATTGTTATACTTTAAAATCGCCTCAGGTGACAGCAGCCAAGGTGAGAACCTCTGCCTTGACTCCATCATTCACTGGCTAGTGTCCTTTCCCTGCTGAGCCTCAGTTTCCTCATCTGTAAAATGGGGGTAAAGCTCCTATCAACCTCATGGAATTGCTGTGAAGTTTAAATGGGATAATACAGGATAGTCTGGCTGGACATAAGCATGAGCAGGTCAGTCTGCGTTTTATAGTCTCTCTGAGTATCACCAGGCCTCTAGGAATGGGAAGTGAGGAGCCCTAAGCCAATACGGCAGAAGAGGCTGGCCATCAGGTAGCCTCACAGGGACAGGCCTTGTCTTCTGGGCAATTTTTATACCTTTTCCAAAGCACAGTGACTTTTTTTTTTTTTTTAATCTGCCTTTCCTCACTGCTTAAAGACCACCCAGCACAAAGACATCAGGGTCACTCAATGTCACTGCCAGAGGTACAGATGGGTGGAGGGGTTGAATGGAGAGAAAGCCTTGCCCTTGGCTTCCAGGATTTAGCCTTAGTTTCTCCATCTGTGTCAGGAATGAATAGAGATGGGAAGCCCTTGGCGAGGGGGTGCTGCTGCTGCTGCTAAGTCGCTTCAGTTGTGTCCGACTCTGTGCGACCCCACAGACGGCAGCCCACCAGGCTCCCCCGTCCCTGGGATTCTCCAGGCAAGAACACTGGGGTGGGTTGCCATTTCCTTCTCCAATGCATGAAAGTGAAAAGTGAAAGTGAAGTCGCTCAGTCGTGTCCGACTCTTAGCGACCCCATGGACTGCAGCCCACCAGGCTCCTCCGTCCTTGGGATTTTCCAGGCAAGGGTACTGGAGTGGGGTGCCATTGCCTTCTCAGCGAGGGGTTAGGTCATAGGAAATAATCAGAGAATAGAAGTGAATGGATGCATAAATGGGTGAGATTCACTTCACTATGACAAAGTGACCTGTCAGAGCCTTGATGATGGTGGTGGGAGCTCCCCGGCTTGGAGAGGGGCCCTGGACACCTGGGCCAACTCCTCTGGGGTAGAGAAAGAGCAGGGGAAACACAACAGCAGAAGCTAGAGCAGATGGAGAAGCGCAGAGGACGTGGTTCAGAGCGGGAGAGGAGCGAGGAACTACCAGGAGAGAGCTACCGGACACCGCTCGGAAAACGGTGCTAACGTGGAGGCGCGGGGTCTCTGACCACCCACCCTGCGTCCCGCGAGCTGGCCAGGGTTCCGGGTGTCCCGCCCGCTCCGCCGGGCTCCGCAGCGCCGCCTGGCGGACACACTGCGCTCCTCTCTGGCTTTGGCGGTAGCCGCCGGGCGCGCGGGGCATCCTGCCGCAGTTCAGCAGACAGGGGGAGAGAGCCAGGGGCCCGCAGTGAGGATGGGGCATCTTTTTCCCGAGGGGGTCGCGCCTGGACTGGACCTGCAGCACATACCGGAACCCTCTCCTTACCAACCCCGCGCCTGGGGTGACAGCTCCGTCGCACACGTCGGGGGACCATCCCTGATCCCCGGCCCCAGCTCCGGAATTTTGCTGCCTCTGAGTAACTTCTCCGGGAAGGAGGTCTCATTAAAATTTTAAGGCGTTTTGGGTTTGATTTTTGTTACTATACTAAAATACCAAGAGAGGGCGTAAAGGCACGAGAGGGCCTAGTTTGTCTCCCTGACGGTCCCAGGCCTGAAATTCCTGGGCTGGGGGAATTTCTAGGCCCTTCCCGCCCAAGTGGGTCCCTGCTGGCGAGGCGTGGTGTCCCTGTCGGAAGATGCGAGGCCAAGGAAGGCGAAGCGTGTGGGTCGGAATGACCAGGGGCTTGGAGCTGGTGCTGGTGAGGGGTGAACTAGGGCCTGGCTTTCACGTCGCAAGCGTGGGCACTTGAGTCCCCGGGACCCGGGCCGCACCACCTCCTCGAAGGTCCTCCTATCCTGAGTGTATGTGTGTGTGTGTGTCCGAGAGCCTGGAGGTGACAAGCAACCCCATCGGCCGGGGTTCTCGATAAGCCGGGCCCAGCCAGGCCCAGCCCAGCTTCTCTTAGCCGGATCAGAGTGGGAGCTGGGCTGCAGCGTCCCGGGCGCGAGGCGGGCAGACGGCTCGGAGGCGCTGGAGGCTGCCCCCTCCGGGTATGCGGTACGGAGCCCGAGTCTTCCTCTATGAAGTCTTCTCCAGGCGGAGGCCTGAGAGGCGTCCCGGAGGTCGCCGGGCCCGCTTTGCGTGCAACCCGGGAAAAGGCCCCGCAGGCGTGAGGCTGATGCTGGGAGGAGGGTGGAAAAATCTCAGAGTCACCAACCCCCGAACAAATGGCGGCGGGGGCCGTGCGGTTGACTGACCGAGGCCCGAGGCCGAAGGCGGCCTTTGAGCGGCGGTGAGCTTCCCGAGGCAGCAGGGGGAGCCTAACGCCGAGGGAGGCCGGTGGCTCGGAGAACCCAGAACGGCCTGACCCTGGGGAGGGGAGAGTTCGGGGTCCGCGCTCAGCGCCGCGACTCCAAGGTCCCAGGATCCCAGAAAAGGTGCGCTCTGGACCAAACTCCCGCGGACCCGCCGGGGAGAGCGCCCCAACAACCACAGAGCAGGACTCGCGCCCGGGTCTGGGGTATGAGTGTGTGATCGCGGTCGGGGTGGGGGCTGGGCCTTGGACCCCCCCCCCACTCCCACCCCGCCCCAAAACATACACACACGCGCGCGCACACACCACACGAAGATTAGACCTCTTTTCTGCCTGGTTCCAGGGGGCTCTTCAGGCAGCTCAGTCCCGCCGCACAAGCTGGGGAGAAGGTAGCGGTGCGCGCTGCGGGAATCGCTCCGGGACGGAGGGTCGCGCCGCGACTTTGCCGAGCGGAGCTCGCGACCCAGAACTGCGCTCCGCGTCCACCGGGTCGCCCCAGCGAGGCTGACAATGGGCGCCAGGACCCTTGCGGGGTCGAACTGGAAGGGGCTTCCGGGTCCCGGGCCCCGCCGCTTTCTCCTGCGGCGCAGACTGGGATAGAGCGTAGACTGCAGAGAAATCGGGATTCGGAAAAGCAGCTTCGGCCCCGGCCTGACGCGGGTCCCGACTCGGGAGAGAGGAGGGAACCGCGGGGGGAGAGCGTTGGCTGGAGGGGTCGGCTGGTGGCCGCCTCTAGCCCTCGGCAGCCAGATGAAGAAAAGGAAAGCGAACTCATTTTCCTCGGAGGGACAAGAGGGCTCCAGCGCGCTCTCCTCCCCAGGCCCAGGAAACAGGTTCCCAAGCACCCTCCGACCGCCTATCGTTCCCGGCTGCCCGCCCGTAACCGACGATGGCAGGAAAGCACAGAGGAACTGCGGGCAGCGGCACCTCCCCCGGGCCGAAGCTGGGCGGGCGAGTCCGGACCTGCGCCGCTCTCTGCACAAAACGAAACCCAAACTCCTCAAAATCTTAAGAGGGAATTTTTTTAAAATCCCCCCTTTCCCCTTTCACTTTTAACAAACCAGCTACTGGGAGAAAAAAACGAAATGAGCGATAGCTAAGGACACTATCTTTCCAAATTGTGAAATCCCGTTTAAAAATATTTCCTCCAAGGCCAGCCCTTCCTGAAAATCACAAGAAAACAACCGGAATTTCGACCACGGTCCTGGGAAGAAGGAATAGCCGTGAGGCCCAGGGAACCCACTGTGGCCGAAATTGCCATGCTCTTCTTTCTCTTTAACCAAAAAAAAAAAAAAAAAAAAAAAAAAAAAGAAAAAGAAAAAAAAAGATAAGAAGTAGTAAAACCTTTTAATACATCAAATATACGGAATTTTAATCTTTAAAGCGATACATTGTCTATTATTTTAGTACATGACGTAAACCTTGTCCCCTTTTCAGCGGGTGGACTTAAAAATTAAAAATAGTTAAGTGTTCCTTTTAAAGAACAAAATAAGGCAAATGAGGTTTTGGAATAGAATTGTTTTTCCTTTTTTTTTTTTTCGTTTTCTTCCAGAATACATACAAAAAAATACCCATTCTCTTTTGATGGTATACACCTTAAAAATAATTGCAATTTGAAATCAGAGCTGACAAATTGTGACTTGTTTTTTTTTTTTTTTTTCATTTTTGTAACAAACATGCATGTAAATTTGTGTTTCAATCAGACATTAAATAAGAACGTACAATACAATCATAGCAATTTTAAAGTAACATTAAAGAGAAGACCTCTAGTTCTGTGGCGGTTTTGTATTTATTTATAATCTACAAGGGATGGGAGGGTTTGTTTTCCACATTTTTAACCCTCAAGTTTTAATTTTTCCCCCTTCTTCCTTTTTACCTACAGAGCTCAAACTAAGTAATGCACTTTTGAACCACGGGTCCGCTTGGAGCTAACATAAATAAATACCAGTGTCCACCGATGCAGTCCTCAGATGAACACTTTCTCAATTATTTTTTCCTTCTTTTTCTATAAAAAGTCAAATGATATTTTTTTTTCAACTTTTATAAAGTTTGGGTGGGGAGATGAGAGGTGGGGGAAAGGGGACTTTCCCACCGGGTCTCGGTCGCTGTTTCGGGTAGATAGATACAGTATATATATTTTTTTCCTTTCCTGGCCCGGGTCATCCCCACGCGCGGGTGACAGTCGCCTTGGTCCTGTTCCCGCCCCTCCCTCGGCCCCTCCTCACCCCCCAGTTCTTTTCTTTCCCTCAACAGCCCTGGAGACCGCCCTCACTGGTACCCCAGCGCCGAGGCCGTGGTCAGTCTCTGTCCGTAGAGGGCATAGGGGGAGTAGTATGGTCCGGTGGCGGCGGGCACGGGCACGGGCGCACCCGGCGTGGGGAGCGGGCTCTTGGAGTAGGGGTGGTAGCGGCTGCTGAGTCCCAGCGCGTGGTGGGGGCTGCGCAGCGCCAGCGTCCCGGGGCTCCCCGGAGCGCCCGACGTGGGGATGTGCATGTGGCAAGCCATGGCGGCCGCTGCGGCGCTGGCCAGAGACGAGGAGCTGGGGTAGCCCGACAGCAGTTTGTCTGTCCCGGGGAAGGCCGTGTGGGTCCGCAAGTGGCTCAGCAGCTCTTCAGACGTAGCGAAGCGCTTGTCGCAAGGCCCGTTGGCCGACACCCAGTTGCAGATGTGGGGGAGCGGGTCGTTAGGGAGCATGAAGCCGTAGGGGTAGAGGGGGTGGCCGGCCAAAGACGGCGGTGTGGCGCCGGCGGCCGCGGCCGCAGTGAGCGAGGAGTGCACGCCGTGCAGCGGGTGCGTGGGGTACACCAGCGGGTATCCGGACTTGAGGGCCGCCGCTGCCGCGGCTGGATCGTGAGCGCAAGACGCGCTGGCCGCTGCAGCCCCAGCCAGGTGACTGGCACAGTGGTAGCTGAGGCAGTAGGGGTCCCGGCACAAACTGGCTGTCATCACGGACGGCGGTGACGCTCCGGCCAAGGGGCTCGAGCCCGCGGGCTTGCTGCAGCCCAGAGAGCCTGCCGCGGCCGCAGCCAGCTGAGCCCCTACTAGGCTGCCCGGCTTGGTGGGGTCGAGCGCCACGCCGTGTGGCAGGAACTGGGGCGGGTAGCCGGCGTAGGCCCCAGCCAGGCTCCCTGGGTAGGTCATGCCCGCGGGAGGCAGAGGGAACACTGTCTGGCCCGGCTTGTAGGGCGACACGGGCGCCACCAGCCCAGAGCCCAACACCGAGGAGGAGGTGGGCGCGCTGGGGCCGGAGCCAGAGCCGGAGCCCGATGAGCCGCCGCAGTCCGAGCCTAGAGCCTTGCCCCCGGGGCCCCCATCTGGGTGTTGGTTCACGTCCACATTGATCCCGCCGCCACAGCTAATCCGGCCGTGCGCCAGCCCCGTGGGTCCCCCTTCGGCCGAGGCGCCCCCGGAGCCCTTGCTGCCGCCACCGCCGCCGCCCGCCTCGGGGTCCTTCTTGTCGTCCTTGCCGTCCGGGCCGCCCCCGGCCGAAGGCAGCATGCCTCCTGGCGAGCAGGCCGAGGCGCTGGAGCTTGGGCTGCCTGTCCTGGGCGTGAATGGCTGGCAGGTGGCGCTCGGTACCCGGAATCCGGACTTCTCCGCCGAAACCCCCCCGCCGCCGCCCCCGCCGCCCCCTCCTCCGCCGCCACCGCTGCCTCCCGGCTCTTTCTTATCCGAGCCGGGTTTGGAGTACGGCTTGAAACTCGACTTGTCTTCCACGCCGATGTCGCTCAGCTTGAGGGGGCCCGACTTGGCGTCCTTGTCGCCCCCGGCGCCGCCGCCGGCACCACCCGTGCCGCCCCCGTTGGAGGCGACTGAGGAGAGTTTGGACGAGGGCGAGGGGTCGGGCTTCCCGATCTGCGAGCATGTTTGGGCCAACAGCGCCAGCGGGCTCTTCTTGGCATCGAGCTGCAGGGTCAGACGTGGAGGAGGGGGGGCACAAAGAAAGAAGGGGAAACCCTTTAGAATCCTGCCTTCTAGGTTCCGAGAGCACCTCCGCCACGACCCGTAAAGATCCTTCCAGCCCCAAGGAGCAAATCTAGGCGACACCCCTTCTACACACACATTCTCTTTCTTGCAAAAGGCCACAATACCCCCCCCCCCCAACCCCACCCCACCCCCAGCCCCGCCACCAGGATCTTTCCTGTCCTCTCTAAGCGATAACTGGATTAAAAAAAAAAAAAAAAAAAAACTCGAAAAATGTTTTGGTTTCTGACTCTTTCACCCAGAACTGTACTCTCCACCCCCTCATCCCTAATACTTCAGAGTAAGGGCTCGGGTCGTTGGCGCCTTAGAGGCTGTGTACAAATACCAGCTTCTGGGGAACCGGAGGACCGGGACTTTGGAGCCGTATTTTGGACTCCCGTCTGTCTTCTGGCCTGAGAGTGAGGGGGCCTGGGTCGAGGTAGGGGCTTTAACACCAAAGGGAGACACAAGTTTTGATTGCCTCGGCTCCTAGCATTCACACCCCATTCTACCTCCTCCCCTCTTTCCGCCCTAGATTAAGGTGCGGGAGCACGATCCTCTCCCCTCATCCCGGAGCTGAATCACTCCGAACCACCCCCCCCCCCCCCCCCCCCCGCAGATCCCAAGAGAAAGAAATCCCGTGGAGGGCAGCCAAGGTGGTGGTCCCAGCGCGATCCGGGGATAGGGTCCTTACCTCTATGGGGCTGACCGGAGTGGAAGGCAGGGGCTGCAGGTACTCAGGGTGCAAAATGTGGCCAGTCCGTGCCGTCAGCATCTTCAGCACCTTGATGGGCAGGCGGTTAGCCTGGCGGAGAGGGTCAGAGGGGGGCACGGCGTGCACAAAAGGCTTGGTGCTGCCGGCCGGGGACGAGCCTGGGCCGGGGCCGGAGCTATTTCCAGAGAGCGCGCTGGTCCAGGCAGGGTCCGCGCTGCCGCCGCCGCCGCCGCCGCCGCCGCTGTGCTTACTGCTTCTTAAGGCAGAAAGCGAGGGCGCTGTGCTCATGACCCACCCGCGCGCATGGGAGCAGCGGGGGGAGGGCTCCAGGAGGCGCGGGGCGGGCTCCGGGCTGCGCTCTCGCCCGGGGAGCAGGAGCAGCAGGAGGAGGTGGAGCTGGTGCGGCGGTCACCGGCGCCCAGCGCGCCTTCTTGGCGCCTGGAGCCACAAGCGAATAATCCTGGGTGGCCCGCTGCGGAGCCGTGGCCGAGCGGGAGGAGCCAGCCCGACTGCGGGAGTGCCGGGTGGCTAGCCGTGTCGGCCTCGGGCTGTGCCCCTGCGCTGCGCACTCGCGGCCCGGCGCTGGCGCTGCTCTCCGCGATGTGAGCCTCTGCCTGTCCAGCCGGGGCTCTGGCGAGGAAACTCACTTCAAAAGCAGCTGCACCGAGGGGGAGATTAAAGCCTTTGCCGCCTTCCAATCAAATGGGAGCCCGAGGTGATTGGAGGGTCAAGGGGATGTGACGCGTCCCGCGCCGCCGCCGCCGCCAGGACTCAGCGCTGGTTTTAATGGGCAGCTCCGTCTTCGCCGCTCCCCCAGCTTGTCCCCTCCCTTGATTTCGCTCGGAGGACGAGCTGGACATTTATTCTACGTTTGCTATCTGCCGCCTCCCTCTCTTTTCTTCCTGGTCGTCCTTCCTTTTCCCCAGCTGGAGAATAAACTGAAACCTTCTTTTGCAGGAGGTTGCTTGCAAGGAACAGTTTGAGGGTGTTCAGAAGGAGCACTAGCAGGAGTCTGGACTACAGCCGGACTGTCAACTCCAGGGCCGCAAAGGAGGTCCGCACCCCCAAGTATTCTCTCCCCCGCCTCAGTAATTGAAATCTCCTGCGGTGCAGCCTCCTGGGTAAGGAAAGGTGGGGAGCGAGTGTTGGAGGAAGTCCGCCCGCCCGCTTTGATTTCCCGGGGTTCGGCGGCGGAGAAACCAGAAGCTAGGTGGGCAGCGGAGGCGGTGAAGGCACTTCTCGGCTCTCTGCTAGGTTCCCCGCCCTTCCCGGCCACGTGACGCCCGGAGATGCGCAGATTGGGGCAGGAGGGGGGTCACATGTTTCCTCTGTTTCACACTCAGCCCCCCCCCCCCAATTCTTACTCTCCCCTGCCACCCTCTCTTCTTCTACCCGCGTCCCCCCTCCCGAGTTCTCTGGGCATCTCCACCCCTCCATCAATTGTCAATGTTCCCCGACCGCAATCAATCAGTTATTTGTCAGCTCTTGTCAATCCGCCGGTGATTTATGTCAGCTTTTGTTGCTGATTACAAGGCGGGTGCGACTTGAAGGGAAAAAGGGAGAGGGAGAGAGAGACGCAGAGGAAGGAAGAGACTGAGGGGGAACTGAAGGAGGGGGAAAGGAGCAGCCTCCTGGGATGAGAGGCGGGGGCTCTAAGAAAAAGAATGAAAGAAGAGAAAAAGGCGCTCAGTGTCAGGAAAATGAATAGTGAGAGTAAAGTGCGCAGGTGCGCCCAGGGCGCTGAGAAGGGTGCACTGGCCTGGGGTGTGCGCCTCGCTCCTCTAGGTATTGGAGAGAGAGAGAGAGAACACCCTTCCACCTCTGGGGATCCCGTTCCTTTGGGGCCGCGCGCAGAGTCCCGAGCGCTCTCGGTACCCGAGACAGGCGGTGGCGACGTCCAACACGGGAGATTTTTTACCACCCCCCCCCCCCAAGCCATGGTAGTCCCCTCGGGGCTCGCAGAGTGCAGCCGTCAGTGCCAACTGGCCCCCTCTCCCCCCTCCCGAGTGCCCTGACTCCAAACTCGGAGGCTTCTTTCTAAGAGCCACATTACCAACGTAGCCTTGAGTTCTGGAGGTCAGTGGTGGGGTACCCCCGCTTCAGTTCTTTGACACCCGTCCCCCGTCGTGGCTAGGGCTGAGAGGCTGCGAAGAAGAGGCCTGACGTGTGTGTTCGGGGCAGATACGTTCCAGGCTCACTCAGGTCCCCTCTCCAGCCCTCCCTCACCCCCTGCCATCCTCGCGGTCTTGGTAGCCAGGGTTACTCCGGGCTGCTCACTCGAATTGATTGAAACGCCGAGCCAGGACTGACCAGCTCGGGGAGAGCGGAGGGAAGAAGCAAGAGAGAGGGGGCGGGTGGTGTGTGTGTTGGGGGGGGGGGGGGGGGCGGCTGCCTGTGGAAACAACCGGCTCTTCCAGGGAAGCGGAGCGGGACCGCCGTGTTCCCCTCGATTTGCACCGTCACTCGGGCCGTTGGGAAGGCAGAGGGGAGGCGCTCCGCGTGCCTCCTTGTACCTGGATCTGAGTGCAGAAGTGTGTATGAATGCCTGTGCCGCTGTGTGAGTTGTCAGGGCTTTGGTAGCGTCCGGAGCGAATTCGAGGGGGTGGGGTGACCTCCAAAAACTCGCAGAAACTGGAAGGGGGCGAGAGGAGGGTACATCCCCTTCCTCGGAAGGACTTGGAAGACTTTGACTCTCCCCTCCCCCCCTTTTCCGCCCCGGCTCTTCTTTTGTTGTCAAGTCCTTTTGATAAATGGTGGGGCTGGGAGCGCTGGGGAGCTGGGAGCCGGTCTGTACCCGCGCTGGGGGGCTGGGGGCGGGGGCCGGGCCTTGAGACCCGGTTTCCACCCTCGCTCGCCCGGCCGGTGCCCCGTCGGCGCCGAAGTCGGGTCTGGGACCTGCCCTCGGGGTGCTCGCGTTCTCCACCCTCACCACCCCATTCCTCCCTCCCTCATTTTTGTCTGTCTCCCACTCCGCACAGGTACCGAGAACTTTCTAGGGGTGAGTTTTAGAATTTCTCATAGGCATTCTTCTTACGCGTTTTAATTTTATCCCTTGATTCTTTAGGTTGGTAAACTTCATGGGATGGTAACTTGACTAAAGACAATCTGGAGAAGCGGGGAGTGAGGCGGTGTATATATGAGGAGTTTGTCGGTGTATGTGTGCGTGTGTTTAGGTGTAAGAACACACCTCCGTTCAAGGGGCTTTGGAGTGTTTGCCGGTGCGACAGCGGAGGAAGGTGAGTCCGTGAGACTGTGGCGAGGCCACATGCGAAGTTGTGAAGGCTGTCTGAAATAACCTTTGGGGAGCGAGTCCCAGGTGCCGGTTTCTGACAACCGGACGGTTCTGTCTCTGCAGAGCAGACCCTTTGAGGCTGCCTGTATCCTGCTGCTCTGTTAGCGTCTGAGTCACTGGGTTAGTGGTTGTCGAAGTGTCGCCCAGATCAACTGTAGATCTCCCAGCCCCGCGAGCCCAGCCGTGGGCCCCGCGTCGCCGCAGCCTCCCGGCGAGGCCCGGACACAGGATGCTGGGGGCGGCGTCCAGAGATGGAGGTGAGGTTACCGCGGGGGACCCTCCCTTCCCCCCTCTCCCAGCCCTCCAGCCAGCCGTCTCCAGACTCTGTCCTTTCCCTCTCCTGGAATTCCAGCAGCTTTCTTTTTACCCCCGGCAGCTGGGGGAACCAGAGAGTGGCCCCTGTGTCCCTTGGAATGGCGGGCCACGGTGTGGTCGCACATGCTCTAAGGCCTGCACGATGCAGCGCGCGCGCGCGGATCTTGGTCTTCGCGCATTCGCTCTTCGAAAAATCGAACTCCGAAGGTCCGAGCGCACGGGGGCGCCTGGGGGTCTGCACTCCCAGGGTTTTCGGGAGGCTGCAGCCTCCGAACCTGCGCACCTCGAAGGGGAGGTCAGATACCCGAAGGCCGTGAGGCCGCGGGGGTTGGGGGGGGGGGGTTATTAGTGACTCCGCGCTGGGCCTAATGCCTCCAACCCCCAGCGGTGATTGGCGTGGATGTCCCGTGGATTTTATTTGCACACAATGGAAATGATTTGTTTTCTCTAAAAAAGGAGTGGGCTTGGCAGATATTTGAGGAGGGGGTGGGAGGAGAAGGAAAGAGAGAGAGCTGAGGAAAAAAGTTTGAAAATGCCTTGAACTATTCACTGTCGAGATGGCTAATCAGTATTGAGGCCGGAGGGCAGGCGGGCCGCCTTTCACCGCCGCTTCCCTTTCATCTCTGGCTCGGCGGAGGCGCTCAATTAAAAGCCTATCAGTTTGTAAGTAAATCAACGCCTATCAGAGTTGTCACATCAAACAAAACGATTATTATTGCAGCCCGCCTCCCCTATTAATCTCCCTCGAAGATAATCCGGCTGACAGGTCAGGCCCGGCGAGCTGGAAAGCCTGGCCCAGAGCGTCCAAACAGTCCTGGACTGGCGCGCGCCCCTTGGGGCACCCCCTCTTCCCCGTCCCGCCCCGCCTCGTGGTCCCCCGGGAGTGGGGAGAGAAAGGGCGCGCAGAGGCCACTGGACCCAGGCCCGCCCCTCCGGGCTGGGAGCCGAGCCGAGATTCGCTGGGCTGGTGGGGGACGGTCCCCAGCGGCACTAGCCTCCTCTGGGGCCGGGGAGGTACCAGGTTTGCCTTTGCCAGCGCCTGGCCTGGTCCCTGGGCCTCACCAAGGCCTGCGCTCTTCTCGGCTCACCTCTTCTGATTCTTCCCCCAGCCCCTTGTCGTTTTTGTTTCCTCTTTTGACTCTTTCTTGGCTCTCAGCCTTTTCTTCCTTTCCCCTCTCTTCATTTATACTTCTTCTACTAGCCAGGGAATGTTTCCTGTTCTCTCTCCCTCCTCTCACTATACGGTATATACCACTTCAGCGCAACCACACTCTCTGAAGCAGGGCATTCTCAGGGCCCGGGTTACTTCTCTGCGGCAGGGTTGCCTCAGGAGTGTGTGCAATTCCCTGGAATTCAGGACCAAGTCCTAATTTCTCCTCAAGCAGGAATTGTCAGAAGTTCTGCGCCTGTTTAAGGGTTGGGTGTATTTGGAGGGGTGAGGGGAAAAAAAAAAAAAAAAAAAAAGACCAGGTGGTGAGATGGGTGGAGGGTCGCAGGCTCCCTATTCTGGAATTAGCATTTGGTGTTGGAATTTCACAGCTGCAGTGTTTCTGACCTAGCTGGTGGCGTTGCCTGGGCTTTGCAAATATGCGGGGGAGATCTATGGGGCATCTGGGCCTCTGTACTGGGTATGTGAGGGGGTGCCTAACATTTCATAAGTAAATACGCCCAGATAACTGCTTCTGTAGCCTCAGCTGGCCTTCCAAGGGCCGGGCGCTGCTTGGATTCCACACGGGTGTGAAATCGTGGCCTTCTTCCGTTTGGCCTGTGACTTCCAGTTTTGAGGTGCCTCGGAACCAAGCGAGACCCGCCCTGTTCTTCGCTTTTACTCCAAACCGGTAGGCCTAAATGCGCACTGCTCCAGCCTGGTGGAGCCAGAATTAAGGTGTACTTGAAGTGTCCAAGGGGGCGGGGCTGCCCGCAGGACCTGAGGCCCTGCTACCTGGAGTGCTGGCTTCAGCGCTTCGGAATCTTCACGCGTTGTCTGGGAGAACCCCCAAGGTGCGGTATTGTTGCCTGTTCCGGCGGAGACTCTCCCAGTAGTCGCCCCAAGGTCCGAGGCAGCGGGTATCCCAATAGAGCCCACCTCAGCTTGCTGAGCGCCCGTAGCTGCAGAACCTGTGGCCCCTTCCACGCGTTTCCGAAAGCCCCCCATTTGCTCACATTTTCCACTGCCAACCTAGTAGTAATATTTATTTCCTTGTTGTAATCCGTGCAGTGGCTCAATTATCTGCGCGTCTGCTTTTCTTAAATGTATTTATATCACTTCTGCCACGCCGCAGATATTTAAAGAGGTACACATACCGCGGCACACCTCGAAGATGCAGAACTCACTCTGTCTGTAGGATATATTCACTGGGTAGTTATTTGGACGTAAGCGCTATCTCGAGCCCAGATTACACCCAAGCAGAGGCTGTAAAATGACACTTGCTCCAGAATTTTCCCAACTTAACTATATGTGCACACACCGAGAATTTAATACTATTTTATATCCCTCTACAGATCTAAATATTCAGATGTTATGTTACATGCCCTTGAAGCCGGAAGCGATCCTGCAGTTCACATTGGACTTGGAGCTGTTTGTATAATTTTCATCACCCTGCACTTACACATGAATCTTAATCTAATAAATTCAACCTTGTCATTTTTAGAATCGACGTAATTTCTCTGGCTGCGGGTGTGCTGCCTGTATCAGAATAAATCCAGCTCTCAGGCATCCAGCAGGAAACGGCTCCCGGTTCCCGGGTGTGGAGACGCCCCATCCACCCAGCGCAGGACGCGAGGTGGCTCCCCGTGCTCAGAAGGCTGCAGGTCTGGCCTCCGAGGGAGGCTGGACTATCAGCGTCCGCGGCCTTATTAGTCTCTCCCGATCGGCAGTGCCCCGCAGCCCCCACCCTCTGCCGGTGCTTCGGAAACCCGCCGGGGCCGAGTCCGCCCGGGGCGAAAATTGAAAGCAAATTCCACGGCAGACGGAGCTCGAAGTTTCTTCAAAGCAAGTTTGCAGCAGAGATTCGGCGGTCGCTTTGAGACGACAGCGCGCTTTAGGGGTGTGTCCGAGCGCAAAGTGGGGAGGTGGGCAAAGAGGGTACCTGGTGGCCGAGCTTGGTCCGCGGTAAAACGCTAAGGAAGGCGCCTCCCTTTCCTTATTTCTCGCCAACTTCTCGGGCCCTGCCCCATAAAAAAATAGTTTCCAAGGTGCCGCGGACTCCCAGGATGCGTTTATGGGAATCGCACCAGGGAGGAGGCGACTTTGTAAAAGTTGCAGAAAGCTTTGTCCACAAGCGTCCGCCCAGCAGGGGCTCAAGAAAGTTTGGGACCAACTCGAGTTCTCCCGGGCAGAATGAGCCCCCCCTGGAGAGTCCCCTGCCCGGCGCTTTCCCCTCACCTCGAAACCGCACGTAAATAACCTCCTGCTGCCTGCACTGCAAACTTCCCCGCGCGCTGCTGCGGTTGGCGGGCGAGGCCCGGACGCAGAGCCAGCCCGCAAGGCCGCTCGTCTGCCTGCTCATCCCAGCCTTGAGAGAGGCTTGCGCGGAGATGAGAGGATGAGTGTGGTTCTGTCTCCCACTGGGCTGCCCACTTGGCTGCCCAGACCATCACCGTGGACCTCCCAGAGCAGCGCTTCCCCTGGGGAGCGGTGGTCTTGGGGGGCTGACGAGGGCGCAAACTGCGCGCGCGGGGGGAGAGCGGGCCGCCGGTCTCTCCGCGGGGCCTGTCGCCCGGCCGGCCGCGGCGGGTGAGTGATGAGGGCAGAGAAGGGCGCCCATAAATCGCGGGTGTCAGGGCGAAAAACTCTCTTTATTGTCTGCGTGATGGATGGGCCCGGGGACGAGACACCAAATACTTCGTATCGCCTTTAAATGGGAACACATTTTCCGCGGCCATAATTCATGTTTTTTAAATAGAAAGTTTGAAATGTTGCCTATATTTCACCGGCCCTGACATATTTATGAATCGCTCCCTGCATGCAAATATCATTATTTAAAGCGCCAGGGAGAGCTCAGGGGAGGGGAGGAGGCGCGGCCCCCGGGGCGTGGGGGTGGTGAACCGGGGAGAAGCGAATGGATTGGGGGGGGGGGGACACACCATCGCCCTAAAGTGCGGACAATGAGGCGCAGAGGAAAGCCGCATCCGCAAGCCCAGCGCCCTGGGGGGCTCGCCCACCGCCGCTGGATCCCTCACAGCAGCTCCGGGAAGTTTGCACGGCTTGGGATCCCTCCCCATGCCGAGAGCCCAGGGGGCATTTTGAGTCCGTCTCCGAGACTCTGATTCTAGCCACCTCTTCCAAGAAGGAAGTTTTGTTTTTTTTTTTAATACTTTAACAAACGCAAATAATAACAACCAAAGTGTTTCATGTTCGTTGCCATTGCATCGGTTTTTATTGATTTTCATTCAGCAAACCTAAGACTGCGCGCCCGGGCGGGGCGACTGTCAGACCGCAGTCACCTCGGGGAGCGGGTGGGGGAATAACCGTCCGCTGCCGCGGCCTCGACCCGCCCCCACCCAACCAGCTCGTCACTTCTGAGACACAACAGAGCCTGCGCAAGACGCGGGGACACGAATGATCCGGTCCCCAAGCTCTGGGGGCTTCAGTCCCGCCCCCTCTGTCACCCGGGTGCTGTGCTGGGCTCCTGGGTTCTGCGTCCGCCCTCCCCGAGTCCCACAATCAATACAATCGCTCTGATTAAAAAAAAAAAAAAAAAAAGCCGGGCACGTGCTGTCAGCCTTTCCCCTACCCGTCCAGCCTGGGAGGGACCCACACCTGCGCCCTCTCTAGCCGAGTCTTTACCTGTGCGGTTCCCCGCGGCGCCTGCTGCCGCGCCGGTAACGCAGGAATGGAAGGGAGGGCGGGGGAATGAAAGGGACATAACGTACCACCCGGGACAGCCAGATACGCAGACCCGGGGGCCTCCTCTCCGGACTGGTGGTGGGGCCCCGGCCCTACACGCCCTAGGAGCCGAACTGCGCTGGGCAGAGCGGGCCGGGGGAAGGGCGAGGGGAATCAGCCTCCGGTGGGAGGGGCGGGCCTAGCGGCACTTCCGCCGGGGGCGGGGCCGCGGACTGCAGTGCCGGTCCCACCCCTCCGCTCCGCCGGCCCGCCCCCGGCTCGCCGGGCTCCGCCCCCGCCGACTGGGCCGCGGGATGTCGCGGCGAGATCCAGCGCCTTGGCGCACAACCCAAGACTCACAGGAGGACAGTGGACAGGTCCTTTCCCCCTGCCTAACGTTGTATCTGAGGATTTTTAAATCAAAGGACTACAAGCACATACCCCGGCCCAAACTCTCAGGTAAAACTTTGTCGAACTTTGGTCTTTTGGTAGTCCCGAGACCTGACTGGCTCAGGGGTTCTCGAACATTCTGTGGTATCTGAGACCAGTCATACCTCAGACAGCAGGGAAAACATTTTCGTGCCCATAAGGTCCCACCTGTCTTTCAGGAAGGTTAAAAACAAAAGCTAACTCTGTTAGAACGGTTGTTTTCTGTCGGACACTAACATTAACTCAGGTAAGTACCGTGAATGGCCTGTTTTATAAAGAAATTGAGGCATGGTGAGAAGAAATTGGCCTTGCCTCGGGGCGTCTCATCCGTATCCTCATTCCTCCTTTCCATCAGACCCGCAGCAACTCAACTCATCACTCTTGAGGAATCTTGCTGGGCTTTTACTTACTTTGTGGGGGAGTGTCTGCTGTCTTGTTAACTGCATCTACCTGCATCTGAGGCCTTGCTGAGCAGGAGGGGCCCACACAGAGGAGGAGAAAGGAATAAATAAAGTGGGCTCTGCTCAACTCTTGGACAGCTCCCAGTCTGATGGGGAAACTGGACCTTTGAGCTCCCCTCCTTGTTTCTCTTCTAGCTCTTCAGCAGCCAGAGTGATCTTTAAAAATTGTTTTAAAAGGCAGACTAGGTTTCTCCTGTCTCCTTCTGCCCCGCATTCTGAGTTTTTGCCACCCGTGGCTGCATTTTGGTTACTCAGAGGTGCCATATAGCGTCTCACCTCAGGACCTTGCTAAGGCTTTCTCTTCTATCTAGAGTGAACTTCTGCCCTCCTCTTCACCTGGCTCACTGCACTTACCACATGGGATTTTCTGTTGAGAGTCTCTCTTCTTCACTGGATGGTAACTTGACAGGGCAGGGACTGGAGCTGTCCTTTCAAGAAATGAATGAAGAAAAGGGCACTGATTAGTACCATCCGCTGTGCTGAATGAACAATATCTTTGGGGATTCACTTCACTTTTGGGGGTTACCAGTAAGCATTCTTTGTTGTCTCATATCTTGGGTGTTTTTTTCAGTTTAATAAGGGAGATAGCACAAACTTACGGAAAAGTAATGACTATTCTGAGCCTTTATATTGTAAATATAAAACAAATCAATGATCAAGGAGGTTGGGGAAGAAAATATACCAATATCTATGGTTTTCCAGTTATTTATTTTGGTTTTCAAAGTGCATGATGTGTTGGTTGACACAGTTTAATGGAGACATTCCTCCCCCATCACTGCTTCTTCCACCCTCCATGCTCTTATGTCCTAAGGCTCTAGCCTGGGCTCCTTCTTTTTCTCATTTCACATATTACTGCTATGTGTTATTAGCCCTGTATTATTAGTCCATTATTATCTTCTGGCTGAGCTGCTACAGCACGAACCTTCTAATTATTCTGTGTATCCTTGGCCTCACTTGCCCCTGATGTATTATACATCCTGCTACCAGCTTAATTTTCTTGCTCTCATCATTCCTTGGCCCCCAAATATTCAGTGACTCTCCTCTGTCCACGTGTAACACTTCACACTTTGTAATTTAGTTCTAAACTTCTTTTAAACCGCTTTGATTAAGTTGCATTTCAAAGTTATAAATGATATCTATGTTCATGTCAACCAGCAAAGCTCTCAAGATACATAAAGAAAAACATGATCTCACCCATTTCCTCTCCATTTCCCACCCTGTCTCCTGAGATATACAGTGTTAACAGCCTGGGGTGTAACTTCTGTCCCTGCACCATGCTCAGCATTCTCATATAAATTACACTCAAATGTATGGGGCTCTTATGTTATTGCTTGTTTATACAAAATGGTTATACTAGAGTTGTCTGCAATTTGTTCATTCTTTCTCAGTAAAAAATGAGTCTATAGATAGAGAGCTAATTTATTCCTTTTTTTAGCTGCATAGTACAATGACTTCTGATGGAGTTACCTGATAAACCCATCCTAGCTTCCCGTGTAGTTCAGCTGGTAAAGTTGAACATATCATCCAGTTGAAATCGTATTTAATATTTCTAATCTACCAACACCATAGTTCAGCCTAGCCTACCTTAAACGTGCTCAGTAGACTTCCGTAAGTCTACAGTTGGGCAAAATCACCTAATACAGGTATATTTTATAATAGAGTGTTGAATATCTCATGTAATTTATTGAATACTGTACTGAAAGTGAAAAGAAATAAAGGTTGTACGGGTACAGAATGGTTGTAATGTATCAGTTTTTTCCCATTGTGATCGTGTGGCTGACTGGGAGTGGCAGCTCACTGCTGCTATTCAGCATCAGGAAACTATCATACTGCATATCAGTAGCCTGGGAAAAAATCAAAATTGAGAATTCGAAGTATAGTTTATACTGTTTGCCTGTCACTTTCATACCACTGTAAAGTTGAAAAAATCGTAAGTTAAACTGTTGAAGTCAAGGACCTCCTGTATTCCATACAGTGGATATACCTCACTTAATCAGCCACTTCCCTGTTGATGGTCATATAGGTAGTTAACTGAATTTCTTCTCTAATATATTTTTTGTGTCTATATCCTTGAAATCAGTTGTTTTACTTCTATAGGATAGATTATCAAAAGCAAAACTGTCTACACCCCAGTCAAATCTAATGTTCTCTCTACATGCTCTGTGTTTTTCTGCTCCTCTGTCCCTTATTCCTGGAAGGCCCTTGTTCCCTATGCTTATGTGTCCAACTTCTGATCCTAAAATGCCCAAATCTGATACCACAATTTAGTTAGGTTATCCAATATCCACCTCCTTCCTTCTTCCTCAGCTTAACATTGTAGCAGTGTGCCTGGGTTAGGCAGTGGTGCAAAACTGGTGGGAGCCAATCATGACAATCTTGTTTTCATTTTGTCTGATTATTCTTGCAGCCAGAAATGGTTATGTGACCCAGTCTGGGCAAATGAAGCACATGTAGCAAAGTAGGAGGGGGAGCTTTGGAAAACATTGTTTTCTTGATCAAAGGAAATGATGTAGTTGTTTTGACCCTTCCTGTTCCTTTCTTTCTCCTTTCTTCCTTTTGTGGGCTTAGATACAACATCCAGAACCATAGCAGCCATCTTGTGACCATGAGGAAAAATCCAAGAGACTAGCAGAGAGAGACTTAATCCTGATGTCTCTGAGACACAACAATTTCTAGGAATCACCTGCCTCCAAAACTTTTGTTATATTAGAAAAATAAAATCCCTATTTGTTTAAGTCAATGAAATTTTTTTTAATATTTGCATCCAAGCATATCATTTACCTGTCTCACCTGTCTAACCTTATTTCCATTTGGTGTTACCACCATTGGGAGCTTTCCAAGTGGCACTGGTGGCAAAGAACCTGTCTGCCAATGCAGGAGACTTCAGAGATGTGGGTTCAGTCCCTGGGTTGGGAAGATCCTCTGGAGGAGGGCACAACAACCCACTCCAGTATTCTTGCCTGGAGAATCCCACGAGCAGAGGTGCCTGGCGGGCTACAGTTCATGGGAATGCAAAGAGTCAGACACGACTGAAGAAACTTAGCACAGCATGGTGCTACCACCGTTGGAATGTCACACAGTGGTCCAAAACAGTTTTAGAAGCCTGTTAGACACTTGCTTTCAAAGGGTCTTGAGGTATGGGTTTCCAAAGTCACTTGGGAGTGAAGTTTGGTTATACTCCTCACCCTTAGTGTTATCTCCTTCTTTATGCCTAGCATCTGAATCCTGCTTCCTGCTTGTTGGAATAAAGGACCTGTTTCCAACTACAGATGCTGAAGGGGTCACATCCTCCTTCTCCCTGTCCCTGACAGTTGAGGCTCCTCAAGAGGTGAGCAGAGGTTTAGGGTGGATTATAAACCCTTCTCAGCAGCAGTATTGAACCCAATACAATGGCATTAATTGTCTAGGGAGACAGTGAAGCAACCGGCCAGTTGCTGCTGCATCCACTGTGATAATGGCAGCTGCTCAGGCAGTGTCTAATCAGACTGTTGAAGTAGTATGACCAGTGACATCCTCCATTCCCGAGCCCCTCTCTGTACCGTTTCCTAAGTCTGGGGCTCTAGACCTTTTACTGATTTTCTGAGCTTCCTGATATCCTTTTGATAGGTTTCTTTTCTTGCTTAAATTAGCCAGAGCCAGTTTATATCACTCACAATCAATAATATATGTTGGTTTGCCCTAGCCTGGCTCTTGGATGGCTTCTAAACAGATCTGATGGTGACTACTTTTCTCCCTCCCCGTCTTTTTTAAATTGAAGTATAGTTGGATTATGGTGGTGTGTTAATTTCTGCTGTACAGCTAAATCACTTAGTTATTCACATATATACATTCCTTTTTTTAAATATTCTTTTTCCATTATGGTTTATCCCAGGAGATTGGATATAGTTTCCTGTGCTATACAGTAGGATCTTGTTTATCCATTCTAAATGTAACAGTTTGTATCTACTAATCCCAGACTCCCAGCCCATCCCTCTCCCTCCCCTCCTCCCCCTTGGCAACCACAAGTCTATTCTCTATTTTTGTGATTCTGTTTCATAGATAAATTCATTTTTGTCATATTTTAGATTCCATATCTAAGTGGTACCATATAATGTTTGTCTTTCTCTGCCTGACTTTACTTAGTATGACAATCTCTAGTTGTATCTATGTTGCTGCAGATGATGTAATTTCATTCTTTTTTATGGCTGAGTAATATTCCAGTGTGTGTGTGTGTGTGTGTGTGTGTGTGTGTGTGTGTATTTATGACATCTTCTTTATTCATCTATCCTGTGATGGATATTTTGATTTTTTCAATGCTTTGGCTATTGTGACTAGTGCTGCTGTGAGCATATAAATGCATGTTTTTTGTTTGTTTTGTTTTTTGCAAAAAAAAACCTCCACTCTTTATTTCAACCTTTATCCAAAAATGTAACAAATGTTAAAAATGTGTAGTCTTGAGCTTTAGGTGCTGACCTCCAACCTCATAGGCAAGTGAGGAGAGAGAGGATAGAAGTTCAGAGTTCCTCCCATTCCTGGAGAAAAGGGAAGCCCAGGTGGGGTACATGATTAGAAGACCAAGGACCTATGGAGAATGGGGCCCCCTCTCTTCTGGCACCAGACCAAGGCCCCACGCACCCCACCCTACCCCACCACTACCCATCCTCTTCAATGGAGAAGTCACACAGTTCCTGAAACTTGTACAGGAACGCGGTATGTGGTGCACGTGGCCAGCAGCTAGCTCACCAGAGAGGGTTAGAGCCTGGCCCCCTGCTTGTCAGCAGGCAGGATGGGGCATAACTCAGCTTCCTCCTCCTCACTCCCCTCCTCTTTGCACTCTTCCTCAGAAAGATCATTGCTTGTAGTAACAATGTGGTGCCGCCCAGTGATTTGCGTGGGGCCAGAACCTGACATCAGGCAGAAGGTTATGGGTGGTTGGAGCTGGAAGTCATCCAAACTGAACATAGGTTGGCAGGACAACTTGAGGTTGGCCACAGGGACTTCGATCTCCTCGTGGTCATGGTTCCGTGCTACGACTTCTACCACATTATTCTCTCAGTGAGGCAGAGTATGGTCAAAGCTAGCAGGAGCTCTGTATCATCCTCTTCTTCTGCCTTGAAGCTGAAAGAGTAGGTGTGGCCTGAGAGCTCACAGCCAAAGAAAAAACAATCCATAGTGACTGGACCAGGACTCACAGACCGCCCTTCGACCCTCCCCTCCCCCACCCCCCACCCCAGACTCCACTCTCCTGCCTCAAAAACACCAGGGCAGCAGCAGCACCAATGGCCATGCTGCAAGGGCTGTCTTTTTAAATTATTGTTTAGTCCAGATATATGTGCAGAGTGGGATTTCTGGGGTATATGTAGTTCTATTTTTAGTTTTTTGAGGAATCTCCACACTTTTTTCATAGTGGCTGCACCAGCTTAGATCCCCGTGATGGTGATTACTTCTTAGATGTGCCCATGGGCTCCTCGGGTGATACTGGTGACGACCCCAACACTAAGCAGTCTGACTGAATGTCTACAACCTCACCAGGCAACAATTTCAACAGAAAAACTGGTAAGTTCAGTAATGAGAGTCAGGCCAGAATTGAGTAAGAAAACATAATGTTCAGATGATTTTATAAGATGCCTACTTGGTCTTCTACACTGTCCTATGTAGCCTCACAATGTTTCATTATTTACCTCTTACCAAAGCCCAGTGAGAATAAAATGATTATCCCCTTCTGGCTTGAGAATGTACAGAATTTCTCCCCTTCACTACTAGTTTTCTCTCCCCACAAGCCTCAGTGGCACTCAGTGAGTCTGATTAAAGTTTCTAAGGCATCAGAGATACTGTCAAATCAACCACCTTAGGTGACAATCAACTCTCATTCTTCTCAGCAGAGTTCAGTAGCTTAAGTGCCTAGCACTTGAGTGCTCAAAAGATGTTTGTGGAATGCAATCAATGGCCCAATGGCATGGGAACACCTCTGGGCTACGTTTCCTTGGGCAAGTGGTGGCCTGAAACATTTGAGGTCTTGTGTTTGAGTACAGGGCAGACTCACGGAAGTTGTTCAGTCACTCAGTTGTCTCCGACTTTTTTTGACTCTATGGACTGCAGCACGCCAGGCTTCCCTGTCCTTCACCAGCTCCTGGAGCTTGCTCAAACTCATGTCTGTTGAGTCGGTAATGCCATCCAACTGCCTCATCCTCTGTCGTCCCCTTCTCCTCCTGCCTTCAATCTTTCCCAGCATCAGTCTTTTCTAATGAGTTGGCTCTTTACATCAGGTGGCCAAAGTATTGGAGCTTCAACTTCAGCATCAGTCCTTCCAATAAATATTCAGGCCTGATCTCCTTTAGGATTGACTGGTTTGATCTCCTTGCAGTCCAAGGTACTCTCAAGGGTCTTCTCCCAACACCACAGTTCAAAAGCATCAATTCTTTAGTGGTCAGCCTTCTTTATGGTCCTATGCTCGCATCCATACGTGACTACTGGAGAAACCATGGCTTGTTAGGAGGTTTTCCCTCCATGCTTTCCCCAGTCCCTGACTTTGGCCAGGGTGCTTCATGTCTCAGGGGTCAGTGTTTCTTCTTTTCCTGTTTCTATTTCTAGCTTTACTTTTTCCATTTCTTCTCCCTTACCTTTTCCACAGCATTATTTAAAAGCACAAATGATGTCACCCTACTTTTGTTCTCTGCAGAGTCTGCCGTATACACCAACGATATTCAGTAAATATTGGTTACATTAACATATCTTCAAAGGTTTTTCTTTTGCTGTCCCCACCTTTGCTGCTGAGCCTTCTTTCTACCACGGGACTCTTCTGTCACATTCGCCAAGTTTTGCTTGTAGAGTCAAAGGCCTTGCCATATCTTCAGTTTCCCTGCCCTGCTTCTTCAGAAGAAAAGGGAGCCTTTTTGCCATTTGCTGGTGGGGGCCTGGCCTTTTCAGCAAGGATGGTGGGATGTGGAGGTGAGAACTGGAAGCAATGGCCTGAGGAGCTGGCTGATGTGGGGAGACTTGTCCCCCATCAGGCTTGAGAGGTGGGGAAATTGGGGAGTCTGGTGAGGATTAGCTTTGCTGGATTATCAGCAGCATCTTCAGCCTCCTCCCCTTTCTAACTAGCCATCAAGTTGTGCAGATTGATTTTCCCTTTGACATGGGAGCTTCACAAGCATTTCTGGAATAAATGAATGATCTATCCCTTGCAGAACTGAAGTATGAAATAAGTCAGCAAACATGCCAAAAGGAGGCTGGAGGCTATGGAAACCAATGTAGATTGGCTCAGAATATCATGAAAATGAAAAAGTTGAGGGACAAGGGCTTTCTAGGGAGAATGGTGGTCCCCCTACCCCTAGGTGCTTCTTCTTCAGTCCGCCTCACCATCTAATAGCCTCCTGAAGTGTCTCCTCTCAGGCCTACTTCCCCAAAACTGCTTTAATTGGACCTTCTGTTGCCTCAAGCCCTCCTGGGTGACCGTGTTCTGCCAAAAATAAAAAAAAGAAGAAGTTTTGTATGCATTAGGTCCTCCCCTTCCACCTTCTTACTGCCCACGCAGACTGGCATCCAGCCAGAGTGGGATCTTCTCCCTCACACCAGGACACCCTCCTTGGTCTCATCTTTGCTTCTGAGGCTCCCTTTTGTAGTATGCAGCTTCCCCTTCCCCTACCTCCATCAGAGTAGATCATAGTGCTTCCGTGTGGTGGGTGCCCCGGGTCCAGCTGCTTGATTCCACACTGCCACACTTCCTAGATTGTGTGACTTGGGGCAGGGTTCTTAACCTCTCTGAGGTTTCAGTTTCCTCCTGTGCAAAATGGATGTAATAATGGTACCTACCTCATAAGTCACTGGGTGAATGAAATACAACAATGCTTGTGTGTACCTGGCACATAGAAAGTGCTCAAAGTGGTTATTACTATTATCCCCCGGGTTCTTTCTTACCTTTGAATTCCTGGAGTACTGTCTGGGCCACTTATCTGGCACTTAATTATCTACTAATTGATGATATCTTTTATTAGCTATTCTTATCATTTAACTTTTGTGTGTGTGTGTTCAACTTCCCAATTAGATTTTAAGCTCCTCTAGGGCTGAACCAGATGACTTTTCTGGAAGCACAGAATCTTAACCACTGGACCACCAGGGAAGTTCCACAAATGAATACTTACTAAAACAAGGGATAAAATATCCAGTGCTTGCATAGCCCTTTCGTAACCATGATTTCCCTTACATCATCACAATAATCTTATAAAGCATGCAGTGTTATTTTCATCTTCTAGATGAAAATAGGTTTGTATAGAGGAAGGTTTGTAGAGAGGAAGTCACTTGAGTTCCAAAGGTCAGGGCTTTTTCCTGCTTCACAGTGGCCTCCTTCAGGTTTCAGAAATTCTGGCAATGGCTTCCTCTTATGCTCTGATGCCCAAAGATGTCTCTCTGGTAGCCTAGGTCAGTATCTCTGACAGCTTTCTTTCCACGGGCCCATGGAGAGAGCCATTTGATGTATTTCATGAAATGGAAAAAGCTGATTTATGAAAGAGCAGGGGCATACACACACCCATGGATAATTTATGTCACCTAGGGACTTTCCTGGCTGTCCAGTTAAGGACAGTTAAAGGTCTACCCTTCCACTGCAGGAGTTGAGGGTTCAATCCCTGGTCTGGGAACTAAGATCCCACATGCTCTGTGGCCAAAAATAAGTAAGTAAATAAAAATTTAAAAATGCATGTCATCTAGAAAGCAGGCTGTAAGGTGTTTATGTGACCAACATCTGGTCACCTAAGGGGGTGGAATTATGAGTGATTTTAGCTTTGTTCTTACCTGCTTACTGTAGTTTCTATCGCATACACTTATCACTGTTATGCTATGCTGTGCTGAGTCGCTCAGTCATGTCCAACTCTTTGTGATCCCATGAACTGTAGCCCGCCAGGCTCCTCTGTGCATGGGGATTCTCCTGGCAAGAATACAGGAGTGTGTTGCCATGCCCTCCTTCAGGGTGTCTTCCCAATGCAGGGATTGGACCCAGGTCTCCCACACTGCAGGCAGATTCTTTACCATCTGAGCCACCAGGGAAGCTGAAGAATACTAGCGTGGGTGGCCTCTCCCTTCTCCAGGGGATCTTCCTGACCCAGGAATCGAACCCGGATCTCCTGCATTGCAGGCGTATTCTTTACCAATTGATCTGTGGGGGAAGCCCTTATCACCTTTATAAACAGAGGTAAAACAATACGAGTTCTGTTTGTTTAACGGAGAGGAGGCAGCGCTGTCAGAACTCGCTTTGCTCCCTTGCCCTTTCCAGTTTCCTTTTACTAAAACCTGCTCCCCATCAGAGGCAACCTCTTTCCTCTCCTTCCTTCCTCCAGGCACTCAGCCAGGTGGGCAGAGGCCCATCCCTCATACTTAATTAGTCACAGGTTTGAAATGCAGGGGAGGGTTGGAGAGAGAGGAGTGATTGGTGTGGGGTGGGAATTTGGGGATTCTTTTATCCCCTGCATCTCAAAGGCTGACAGGCTCTTGAGGAGTGGAAATGACTGGTAATTAGTGAACCTTCTACGCACGCACTAAAGACGCACTTCACAGTCTGCATGACCTCTGCAGCCGGGTGAGGCTTTGTTATGTAGATGCTCTTAATTGGGTGAGTCACTTACTGCAAACAGCTTTAGGAGAGAGCACCCTGGGCTGTTTCTGGAAGGCTTCCTACCAGAGGTTCTGACTCTGGAACTGGGGGCGCTGGCAGCAGTGGCCTCTTAGAGGCTCCACTCAGACCGGTAGAAGTGGTCCCCACGTCTGGGAGTCAGCACGGTGAGCCCTTAGGGGGCATGTTAAATGTTGGCCTTCATCTTCTTCCTGCCCCTGTCCTTCTCTCCTTCCCAGTTTATAGACCACCTCCTCGGGGCAAGGCTGAGAGTATTTTGACATATAAACTGGGTTCCCTACAGTTAAGGAACTGACCACCTAGTTGGGAAGATTGTGGCAGAAATAAATGTATATAACAACATCAAGTTGCAAGCATCAATGCCAAGCACACAGGAGAGCCTTTTAATGATGTTTCAGACCCCAAAGCAGTCATTGAAGGTTGGAACATTGGAGAACACTTGTCAACAAGGTGAGCAGCCCTTGGAAGTGGTTTGGGGAGAAGAATTTCCCAGGACAAGGAGACTTTATGAACAAAGGTATCACCAGGTCACTGTCACCCCATAGTCAGAGCCCCCAGCACTCTGAGCTTGGCTCGGATGTCAGGTGCATGGAGTGCAATGGGCGTGGTTCACCAGGTCCTCAAGTGTGCTGCACTTACATTATTGTCACATGCTGCTGTTGATTCTAGGATGTCCTGTCTGCTGCTTTTCAAAGAGGAGGGCACAATGTATGTAGACTTTATTATTTTAAAAATTGAAGTATGATTGATATACAGTATTGTGTTATTACTGCTATACAGTAAAGTGATTCAGTTATACATATATATAGTACATTCTTTTTTAATATGTTCTTATCCAGTATGATTTATCATACGATACTGAATATAGTTCTCTGTCTTATACAGTAGGACCTTATTATTTATCCATTCTATATGCAAAAGCTTTCATCTGCTAACCTTAATCTTTTATACCATCCCCCCAACCCCCACCACCTTGGCAATCACTGGTCTGTTCTCGATGTCTGCGAGTCTGTTTCTGCTTCATAGATAGGTTCAGTTGTGTCATATTTTAGATTCCACATATAAGTGATATCATGAGATATTTGTCTTTCTCTGACTGACTTCAATTAGTGTGATGCCCTCTAGTTGTATTTATTTTGCTACAAATAGCATCATTTCATTCTTTTTATGGCTCAGTAGTATTCCATTGTGTATATACACCACATCTTCTTTATCCATTCCTCTGTTGATGGACATTTAGATTGTTTTCATGTCTATTGTGAATAGTGCTACTATGAGCATTGGGGTGCATGTATCTTTATGAATTTGTAGACTTTTATATGCATCAGGTCCCTCTGCCCCTTCCCAACCTGTTATTTTGGTGAATCGCATCATCTTGGCTCCCTCACCCCTGACTCCCAAACAGACATCAACTCTTGGCAATTGGGCTGCAGTCTTTTTTCAGTCTCTCCTATCAGGCCCCCACCACCCTTCATGGGGGGTGGGAGTGTACTTTTAGAGCCTGTGAGATTTTCCTATCCCTGCTTTCCCCTCCTGATCTGTCCTTCCCATTACTGTGAGACCAATGGTCCTCCAACATGAACGTGTTGTGTTCACAGTGGGATCTGTTCATCTCTTTATGATTTGGCCTTTGCCTACTTCTGCTTTCTTCCTATCTGCAAGATCACCAGTGACTTCCCTGTTGTTAAACCCAATGGTGACTTCTCTGTCCTCAGTTTACTTGACCTTTAGTAGCACTGGACAGGTTAATCACTCCTTCTTCTTTTCCAATATTTTATTTACCAAAAATTTCTAACTTATGAAAAATTTAAGAATAGGATAATGAATGCCCAGTACCTTCACCTAGACTCTTTAGATGTTAATGTTACCATGTAACATGTCATTTTCTCTCTCTCTCATACACACACACATATTTCCCTCCAACCCCAAATCATATGCAAGCTGTAGACATCTTGATGTTTATCTTAATTTCTTCAGCTCACATCTCTTAAAGAGAGAACATTCTCTTATGAAACTTCAATTATCACACCTGAGAAAAATGATGTTAATTTAATATAATCAGTTATATCATTAAAAGTTTCTGATTTAAACATTCCAGTTATCTGAAATGTCTTTTTAATTTTTTCCCCCAGTTCCAAGAGCCAGTAAAAGATTGTGCGTTGCTCCTGGTTGTCATGTCTCTCTAGTGCATTTTAATCTAGAACACTCAGCCCCCCTTTTGGCCCCATGATATGACATTTTGGACAGTCTAGTCCCAAGGTCTTTTTTTTTACTTATTAAAATTGAGATATAGTTCATTTGTAATATTATAATAAGTCTCAAGTGTACAATATAGTAACCCACAAATTTAAAGATTATGTTCCATTTGTAATTGTTAAAAAATTGACTGTATTCTCTGTGCTGTACACATATCCTTGTAGTTTATTTATTTTATTCATACTTGTTTGTTCCTCTTAATTCCTTACCCTGATCTTCCTCCCTCCCTGCTTCTCTCTCCCTACTGGTAACCACTAGTTTGTTCTTTTCTATCTGTACTCTGTCTTTTTTTTTTTTTTTTTTAATATTCACTAGTTTGTTTTATTTTTTTAGATTCCTTAGGTGAGTGATAAGGTACAATATTTGTGTTTCTTTGTCTGACTTATTCCACTAAGCATAATACCCTCCAAGTTAGGACCGTTGTCTTAAAGAATGTTCCACTTTTTGATTTGTCTGTTTCCTCATGAGTAGATTCTGGCCACACAATTTGGCAAGAGCAGCATGTGGGTGGCGTGGCATGTGCTTCCCCTTGTATCACATCAGAGGTGTGTGTTGTCGGTTGTCTCATCACTGGATGCCAAGTTGAACTCTTGGATAGGTGGTGACTGCCAGATCTCTTCAGTGTAAAGGTACGCTCTTCCCTTTGTAATTTATAGGCAATCTGTGGAATGGTACTTTGAGACCATGTGAATTTCCTGTTTACCCAATGCTTTCAGCAGCCTCTGCTGATCCTTGACTGAGTTGGTCATTATGCTGGAACTCCATCCCTTTGATCACTTTATTTCTCTGGCTTCTGGCGTCTGACTTGCTTTTGGTTTGTCCTTACCTCTCCAGCTGCTCATTCTCAGTCCCTCTGTGGTTCTTCCCCTTTACCTTGACTTCTAACTGTTAGTACTCTAGGGCCCAATCTTCAGATCTCTCTCCTCTCTTGTGGCTTTAAATGACATCTAAAAGCTGAGGACTCTGAAATTTCTAACTCTGGTACAGATCTCTTTCCTTCGCTTTCATATGTTCAACTTTCTCCTTGACATTTCCACTTGTCTGTCTCAAAGTCGTATCAAACTTCTCAGGTCAAGTGATCCCGATTCCTTGCTTCCCTTAATTTGCTCATCCATTTCAGTGTGACAGCTCCATCCTTCTAGTTGCTCAGGTCAAAATCTTGGACTTACCCTTGACTCCTGTGTTTCTCATACCCTCCATGTCATATCCGTCAGGAAACTCTGTTCATGCCATCTTCAAGATGTATTCGGGTGCTGTTCCCGTCTCCAGGATTCTTGCCATAGCCTGCTGTTTGGTTTCCCTGCTTCTGCCCTTCCCTTCCCTGGTCCGTTGTAAATACAGTAGCCAGAACAATACTTACAAAATGTGGGTCCTCTGCTCATGCCACCGTATCCCCATCTTGGAGTGCAAGGCCAAGTCCCAACTTCAGTCTGTCAGGTGATAGATGATCTGCCCCCCATCCCCACCCTAAACCCTGCCCTGTGATTTCATTCACTGTTATTTTTGCCCTTGCTCACTCCACTCTAGCCACTCTGACGTGTTTGCTGTTTCCCAAACCTGCCAAGGCCTGCTTGGCAGGGACTTGGCACTTGCTGATCTGGCTGCCTGGAACATTTTTCTCCTAGATGTCCACCTGGTTCTCCCTTACTTCCTGCAAGTCTTGGCCTAAATACCACTTTCTTAGTGGGGCTTTCTGATCACTCTATCTACCCCTAACACTTTTCTTTTTTGTTGTACCATGTGGTGTGTGGGATCTTAGTTCCTTGCCAGGGGTCGAACCCATCCCCCTGCAGTGGAAGCGTGAAGTCTTAACTGGATCACCTACCCTGGTACTTTTTATCCCCCTTCTCTGCTGTATTGTTCTCTTACTTAGCACCACCTGACATATTCTGTATTTTCTTTTTTATATCTACCTCCACTAAGGTCTTCCCTGTAGCTCAAATGGTAAAGAATCTGCCTGTAACATAGCAGACCTGGGTTCAATCCCTGGGTTGGGAAAATCCTCTGGAGAAAGGAATGACAACCCACTCCAGTATTCTTGCCTGGAGAATTCCATGGATAGAGGAGCCTGGCAGGCTACAGTCTATGAAATTGCAAAGAGACGGATACAACTGAGTGACTAACACTACCGCTACTACTACTGAAAGTAAACTCTGCAAGAGTAGAAACTTTATTTTCTGTACTACCTTGTCCCGACATTAGTGTCAAGCATACAGCCAGCACTCAATAAATATTTTTGAATAAATGAATTGAATGAATGAATTTCCATTACCTCAGGATAAGCTGTAACCCTCTGAGTTCAAGTAATCAACCAGATCCCTGGTCAGGGAACTAAGATCCCACACGCCACATGGTTCAATAATCTGGGAATTCCCTGATGGTCCAGTGGTTAGGACTCCATGCTTCTACCGCAGGGGGCACCGATTCGATCCCTGGTTGCGGAACCAAGATCCCGCATGCCATGCAGTATGGCCAAAAAGAAAAAAAAAAAACCACCCTAAAACAAATAAGTACCAAAAATCTAAAGTGTCTGTATTCTTTGCCTGCCAGTATAGCTATTACAGTAGATGGGCAACCAAGGTGTGTCTCAGATTGGGGTTCAAGGCTTAGATCACAACCATGAGATGGAATCCATGAATCTAGTATTGGTCTAGCATGTGTCTCTTGTGAATGCACTTATGTCTATTTGTGTGTGTTTGTGTGTTTTTGTGTGTCTGTGGGAGTCTGTGCCACTGTAGTCATGTATCAGTGATCCTTCTGTGTTTTCTTCTCCAAGAAGACTGCAGGTGCTTCATAGGGCTGTAGAATGTCTGTGTGCCTGTGACTGTCTCTGCTTCTGGCTGCAGCATCTTGAAGCCTCAGCCCACCTGTGCTCTGAAGCTGAGGAGCCATCTCAAGCCTGGAGCGGCTGTCTTGGGTACTCATCTTTTTGGTTGGGATATCACTTTACCCTTGGAAGCACTTGAGTTCAGGTTCACCACGCAAACACAGCAAAGTGAGAACACAACAAAACACTGAGAGAACACTCAGAGCTTTTGCATTTGCTGTTCCCTCTGCCTGGAAAACCCTTCTACCAAGTCTTCTCATAGCGGGCCCCATCTTACTCTTCAGACTTTGGCTCCAATATTGCTTCCCTTAGAGAAGCCTCCCCAGAACACCCCACAGCCATCTGAAGCTGTGCAGTTTGTGTCCCCTCAAATTAGCACCCTGTCCCCACTCTTTATCACATTGTCTACTTTTGTCTTTATAGCACATGTCAGTGCTACCTGAAATTATGTATTTCACATACTTGAAATTGTATAATTTGTCTCCTTGTTACCTGTGTCTTCCATGTAAATCTCTTGGGAGTAAGGACTGTATTTGTCTTGGTCCTTATTTTACCCCTAGTGCCTGCCATATAGTAGGTGCTCAGTAAATTTATTGACATTCTCTCCCTTATTTTGGGGAGCTGTACCTACTTATGTGTGTGATGTGTGCAAGTTGTTCAGTTGTGTCCGACTCTTTGTGACCCTATGGACTATACAGTCCATGGAATTCTCCAGGCCAGAATACTGGAGTGGGGAGCCATTCCCTTTTCTAGGGGATCTTCCCAACCCAGGGATTAAACCCAGGTCTCCTGCATTGCAGGTGAATTCTTTACCTGCTGAGCCATCAGGGAAGTCCTACTTAACTTGTATTTTTATTTTACTAATACATAGTTTCTTAGATTCGTTAGTTTACATTTAAGGAAACTGAGGATATTAGGAGTGAAAGATTCTGCATGGGCTCCCAGCTGGCTAGTACAGAGCTAGGTCTTCAACTCCTAGGCCAGGGTGTTGGCCACTCTAAGGCATGACCAGCCCTTCATCTGACCCTCAGCACCGGTGAGGTCAGGTGTAGCTGCCACCTGTTTGGCCCCTGGCTCAGAGCTGCAGAGAGAGCTGGGGTTCCTTTCAAAGAAGTGAGAAGAGATGCAGAATTAATATTGGTAAATTATGCCAGAACCCTTGCATGCACATTATTATTATTGCCCCCATATATTCTAAAATAATCCCTGTAAATAATTATAAAAATAAATCTCAGTGACAAATTCTTTCTTTTCTTTTCTTCCCAGGAACACATTTATTCATCCTAATCTCTTCATGGGTAGGACAAATTGGAGCACTGGGTAGTGAATACAATTTGCAAATAGGCAATATAAGTAGAGAGAAAATTAATATGTATTCCTCAGCACTCTAAAAGGAGAGGAAGAACATTAATAGCCATTTCCTTGCAGATATAACTTTGAAAATGTTATTTCTGATCCATCAGCGTGGGGCTCCATATGAGGAAAATGGTTACAACGTGACAAGAAGTGATTAGATGTGAAATGGCATCTTTCTGGCGCTCCTCCCGTTTCTTTATCCTGTTCTTATTGGGACTTAGGAGGAATTCTGTTTTATTTTGTTAAGAAGATCACAGCGCTGGCCTGGGGTCTGCTGCTCATTGGCTGGGTGACCTTGGGCTATTTCCTTTTACTCTCTCAGCCTTGGTCTCCACATCAGTAGCTGGAGCAGATGACTTCTGAAGCCACAGTGAGTTTGGATGATTACAAGTCCTCACTACTTGAAGTACCTGAGAAAAATAAGAGATGCTAGGGCACCACCTACTGAATCAGAATCTCATTTTCTGAGTTTCATATACTTTTAAAAAGTGATATGCCTGACATCTCATAATTTTTTAAAAAATTTTTATTGAGGTATAATTGATTTACAGTGTCATGTTACTTTCAGGTGTTGTTTTTTGTTTAGTTGCTTAGATGTGTCCCGACTCTTTTACAACCCTGTGGACTGTAACCTGCCAGGCTTTTCTATCCATGGGATTTCCTAGGCAAGAATACTGGGGTGGGTTGCCATTTCCTCCTCCAGGGGATCTTCTTGACCCAGGGATCAAACCTGCGTCTCCTGCATTTGCAGTGGATTCTTTACCACTGAGCAGCCAGGGAAGCCCAGTTTCAGGTACGCAGCAAAGTGAATCTCATATGCAAATACATACGTTTGCTCTTTTTTAGATTATTTTCCCATATAGGCCATTACAGAATACTGAGTAGAGTTGCCTGTGTTACACAATAGGTCCTTATTAGTTATATATTTTATATACAGTAGTATGAGTGTGTCAATCCCAGTCTTCCAGTTTAGCCCTCCCTCCTCCTTACCTCCCGGTGACAGTAAGTTTATTTTCTATATCTGTAACTCTGTTTCAGTTTTGTAAATAAGTTCATTTGTATCCTTTTTAAAGATTCCATATATAAGCAATATCACATGATATTTGTCTTTCTCTGGTGAGTTCTATATATATTAATTGAAGTTGGGGGAAGTTTTTCCTCTAAGTGGCAGAAACTTGCCAGGCCAAGCTGGGATTCTGGAAGGGTCACTGGGCCTTAGACTTTGCTCCCTTCTTCCCCACTGGCCAGTATAAAGTTCAACAGTGTCGCCTGGTCAGGGATTCCTTTCCCTTTCCAAATCTGAATCCCTATCGCCACATCAGGGATGACTGTCTCCTGAGCTCAGCTAAGGATCTGGAGTATCTGGCAAGTTCCAGGCAAATTGGGGAATATGATTTGTTTTTCACTGCTGTCTTCAGGATTTGTGAAAATAATGGTAAGACATCAGTACATAGCAGTCTCATTGGTAAATTTTTATTTTTTCCCTGCTGGTCTCCTCCTATCTTGTCTCTAATAACAGAAGTGGTAAGTGCAGGTTGCAGAAATCACAGAAGGAAAGCAGAAGCTCCTTCCCACACCCCTTCCCCAAACCGGCTCCTTTCTCTGCTCCTGGTGGATATTTGCACTTTAGCAGAGAGCAACAACAGAACCTTTTAAGATCTAAAGAGAAGGGAAATCGGAGATGCTGAGAATTAAATATAGTAATTATATTTAGGATACTAGTAAATAATAACAATAAACTAATATCTGCAACAAATACTCATGCCAGACATTATGATGACATTTAATATACATGAAATAAATGAATTGTTGAGAATAGGAAAGCAGAGAGGTGTTCTGAAGTATAGATCATCCTCAAGTCACCTCACTAGTGTGCACAAACTGCCCAGAGGGCCCTGGAAACTCCCCTCTTTTCTATACTTCCCCAACCCCTTTTAGGCTGAAATGAATCTGCTTCAGCAACAAAGAGCATTTTGTATGCAGACATCCCGCTTTTTTTTTTTTAATTGAAATCTGAATGTGGTGAGTCTGAACTAGGGGCTGGGGTGTGATTAATTACAGCAGCCATCTTAACCTGCTCAGAGGCTGGGCCTGAAAGAGATGAGGTGAGGTCAATCAGAAATTTGGTTAAGGATAGGGAGGAATGTAAATAAAACCTTGTTAACTGGCCCCTGTCTTTCTTTCCGCTGCTGATGCATGGAGTTGGAAGATTTAAGGAATCAGTTCCTGTTTCTCTGGTTCTGGCCGACCCTAGAATCAACTCCCTTGATTGGAAATAAACAGGATTTTCCTTTCTGTCCCCAGGAATGTGACGGAGGAAGGACTCTAGGGGAAAAGGCCTCGTCTGCCAAAGAAGAAGAATAATAACAAAGATGACAGTAGGAATAAAATATTGCCCTCTTCATCAAGGGTGATAAGGAAGTATCCAGTTATATGTGTTGAGCCTTCTCACTCTCCATATACATATGTTAGAACTTTAGAATTTAGCCCAGGTTTGATTTGAACTTTCTGTCCTGTGGTCGTCTTGAGTGTACTGAACAAATTGGGCTACATGTCTCACCTTTGGTTTCAGAAAATAGGACCCCAATTACAGCACTTCATGTTGACCTAGTACCTTAAATGTCTGAGTATGAACCTCTTTCCTGGAGGGTGTGTCTGTGAAATGTGTGCCCCCAGTGCCTGGCATGGGGCCTAGCCTTTGGAAACTAGGGCAGAGGGACTGTGATATAAATGGGTGAGGCAGGGAGTCCTCCAGCTCCCTATCTCTTGGCTGAGGAGTGGGATGAACCCCGGATGACTGCATGAACCTTTCCTTCCCCTTGGTGCTCCTGGGGGCAGGGACAGGAAGTTTTATGCAGGGAGAAACCCCAATAAGACTCAGCCTCTCTGTTGATTTCTGCAAATGCCTCATGTTCCAAGGGAATCATTTGCCCACTTCTGGGCCAGCTGTATATGAGTTTGCTCTCTCCCCTCCTAAGGGGAGGTCCATGTTACCTGAAGAAACTTAACCTTTTGCTATTTCTATTAAACTTCCCTTTTTGGTTAAGAAGGTGATGAGGTAGAAGAATGTCCCTGCCCTGATCACTCTTCCAGTCTTCCTTGATTCAGATATACAGATACTTTTTCTCCTTCTCCTCTCCCTCCCGCTCCTTCTCCTTGTTCCTCTGTTCTGCAGACTAACTTCCCAAAGCTGACGGTAATAAGGAGAGGTGAATCCAGTCTGTTCCTAAAGAAGCCCTCCTCCACTACGTTAAACAAATTTTCACTCTGCTGAATAACTTTCAGTAGCTCCCTATTGTCATCAATTTACGTTTCTAACATTAAAGCCCAACTTTAATATGAGCTGTCTTGAACTTTGTTCTTTGTGATTTCCCAATGCTCTCTCCCCGGAGTCAACTGGCCTTCCCAATGTATTCACTTAGAGGAGATGAGTGGTTGGAGAGGCATTTAAGGCAAAACCAACAACTAAAAGGTAAGCAGAGGATGAGACAAGCAGAAAAGGGGGCAGGAGAGGTAAAGGTTGATGGGATATAAAAGGTCTTGAGGGACATTGGTATGATGATTTGGGGCTCAAGACTTTGGCTGTATTATTAGATTGGGAGGAGGCCATTGAAAGATTTCAGGTGGGGTCAAATCCAGCTTTTAGAATGATAGCCCTGGGGCTATGTAGAAAAGGGAACTGCAGTGAGGGGGTTTGGAAAAGTGCCAGAGACCCCTGCTGACTTTGGTGTCATTGGTGGATAGGGTCTGCAGAACAGACTTTCTGTGCTCAGAAGACACAGCCATGTATGGAGGCAGGGGTATGGATGAAATGACCTTAGGCACCCTCCTCCTGGTGGGAGGGAAGAGTGGGGTTCCAGTTTCATCTCTGAGTAGGTTTCAGTTTATTTCCACATGTTGTCTCCTTTGGGTCAAAGCCCTTTTAGGAGGGCCAAGGGGAGAGGTCCCCAGGGAGGGCAGAGTGTCACTTCCTCTTTTTCAGGCAGGAAAGGCAGACAAAAGCGGACAATGGACCAGAGAGGGTGCGTCCAGCAGAGAAGGAGGGAGGAGCCGGAGGAGCTGGCCCAGGGCAGGAGGCCTTGGAAGATTCCCTTTGATCCCCCTTATCTCTGGAGGGCAAGCTTGCTTATTTGGCCAGTGGGGCCTTTTGTTACAGCATTTCCTGGAGCCCCCCAAAGTAAACACAACCAAGTCTGTGTTCTTACAGCTCTACTGTGTCTGCTCCTTCCAACAGAGAGAAAGGGCAGGCGGGTCAACCCTCAGAAGTCACCCCTACTCATCAGAATGCTGACAATAAAGATGCACGTTACAGTGCATTAGCACCACGCCTGAGAGACAACTGTGATGGCCACAAAGTGCTGAACCACCATCATAATCACCATCATCAACTGAACAACTAGGGCTTTCTAAAATCTAAGGTTTAGATCTATGGAGTAATAAAACAGGAACAATGGAAAGGCCTGTGAACACCCTCTTTGATGGAGGTGGGAAGCTATAGTCATCAATACGTCTACTGAACTGAGGTACTTGCAATGCCCATGAGACCTGGAGTCTGGTGTGGCAGGAGTCAGTTTTCCCTTTTCTGTTCAAATGGTGCCTGTGCCCACTGGAAGAAAGGAGCAGGGTGGAAAGGCTAGTTACTGCTGGGCTGGCCCTCAGTTGCAATAGGGGATGGGTGATACATGAAATTGAACTGGAATCTGGTAATTTTTTTTGCCAGCAAAAGTCTGTCCAGTCAAAGATATGGTTTTTCCAGTGGTCATGTATGGATGTGAGAGTTGGACCATAAAGAAAGCTGAGTGCTGAAGAATTGATGCTTTGGAACTGAGGTGTTGGAGAAGACTCTTGAGAGTCCCTTGGACTGCAGGGAGATCTAACCAGTCAAATCCTAAAGGACATCAGTCCTGAATATTCACTGGAAGGACTGATGCTGAAGATGAAACTCCAATACTTTGGCCACCTGATGCAAAGAACTGACTCATTTGAAAAGACCCTGATGCTGGGATAAATTGAAGGCCGGAGGAGAAGGGGACCACAGTGGATGAGATGGTTGGGTGGCATTAATGCCTCGATCAACATGAGTTTGAGTAAGCTCCAGGAATTGGTGATGGACAGGGAAGCCTGGCATACTGCAGCCCATGAGTTTGCAGAGAGTCGGACGCGACTGAACTGAATAGCTTTGTGCATCCTGGTGATGGAGGTGTGAAGGCAAAAACAGGCATGGAGAAAATTGGGGCCCTTTCAGTGGAGGACAGGCACGAACTTCCATCGGTGTGCCCACAGGGTCTAACTTCACCCAGACAGGAGGCAGCAGAGGCCACCCCGCGCTTCCAGATGCAGGGAAGGCGCGTGGGGAGCTGACTCCTCCAGTGACCTGCAGCCTCACAGCTAACGTCTCCCCGTGAGATGAGAGTATAAACCTGGGAACATCATTTGACTTTTCTTCCCGGGGTGTCAAGTGGGGTGCTACTAGCTGAGCCAGTGCTTTACTTACAGAAAAATTCCATTTCCTCCTGCTTCCCATGCAAACGGAAACTCCATCAAGTGTCCTTCCAATCTCTTAACTATCCCCCTTCCCTCATCCCCTCAAAGCTGGGGAGAGGAGTTTCCACCAAGACGCCCCTCCTCCCTGCAGCTGAGGACAGTTATGTAATCTGGATTGTGACACAGAGGAAAGTCCTAGCTAGCTCTCCACGCTCCTGGCTAACGGTTCAGATGGGGAGCTAGTGATGGGAGACCTCCCCACTCCGCTATCCTCCAGTGCACCCCCACCAACGCAGCAGGGCTCTGGGCGTGAGATGGGGGACCTATTCCTGTTGTCTTGAACCCTCCTGACTCCCGGGGTGGGGCACCGAGAAGCCAGGTGGTTCCCCCGCCCCCCCGCCTAGGTGGGGGCGCAGGAGCGGCGGGCACCTGTTGCGGCGCGCCGGGCGGTGGCTGAGGCTCACCTGCGCGAGGCCCGGCCCAGGGCGGGCGGCGGGCGCAAAACTGAGCCGAGGTTCCGACGCTCGGTCCGCGCCTCGGGCTTCCGCCGGGTCAGCTGACCGCCCAGTGCGGAACTAAGCGCCGGCCGAGAGCTGCCTGCCGCCACCGCGCTCCTGCTCGGCACTCGGTACCGCGCGCCCGCCCCGTCGCCATGGCCGGGCTTGTGGTCAGTGGAACTCAAGTAAGTCCGCTGGGGCCACCCCGTCCCCTCCTGGGCACGGTCGCTCTGAGGAGGGAGCTCTGGGGCGAGCGGCGTCCAGAGGTCAGACGGGTGCTCCCTGCCCCACCTCGGGGCTGCGTCCGCAGCAGCGGAGTGAGGCAGGCCTGAGGGGAGCATAGACGCGGTTTTGCGCCTGGCGCACCCCCTGGGTGGGAGGAGAGGGGGGAAGACCCTCAGGTCTCCCGGACCCCTCCAGCCCCAGCGCTCAATGACCAGAGGCCAGCCTGCGGACTTCTCCATCAGGTGGAGTGGGCACCTCTCACAACCCACGGTACTTTTCCGAGCCCACAAAAAAGTTGTAACTTCTTTCATAATCTGAAGGAAAAAAGGAACCTTGTTAAAAGAAACGTTTTAATATATTTGTCTTTACACCAATGCAGTTGTAAAATAGAAATGGTAGTTTTAGAGTTTTTCTTCTTCCCGACAACGGAGGTAGGAGCCTCTGAAAGACACTGAGAATCACGCTGCGGCCGTGCAGGCGCTGGGCTGCAGACTTCGCTGCAGACTTGCTCCTGTTCCTAACCCTAGATCCCTTACCAAGGACCGGTAGAAGGCTGCAGTGCTCCAGTTTTATTTCAGCACCTGACTTCTTTAACGGGCGTCCTTGGGGATGGCAACGCTCTAGTTTCCACCCGGGGTGATAGACACCCAGCTTTACTTGCTGTCAGCCTTGCAGTGACGCTTTAGTTGTTTTTAGTCATTGCTGGAGGGTTGGACTCAACTACTGGGGGGCCAGGTGCCTTTTACTTGCTGGAGAAGCCAGGTGTCCTTTATAAGCTCTGAAGGAGTCCTCCTCCTCCCCTGCTTTTCCCGGATGCCCTAGAGAAATGGTTCTGAGGTTTTGCAGCTCTCCCCTTGGATGGCTTGAGGCAGGAAGTGTCAGGCACAATTAGATTTTGAGATTACTTTGGGCTTAGGGAATGTTTCTCCCTTCTTAGAGTTCAGGAGTTAGCAGGCCAGGGAGGTACTAGCCTGAGAAAGAGGTTAAAATGAAGTGTCTATTTTAGCTGGCAGGGAAAAGGGACTTTCTGGGAGTTAATAAGGCTGCAGAAGGAAGGGCTAGAGGAAAGGACCTCTTCCCAAGCCGGGTCCCTGACCCTCAGAACCTAGGTCTCTGCATTTCAGAGCCAGGAGTCTCTGGGTGTAGCTGCTTCCAGCTTCATGGAAGACTTGACATGGGCCTGCCAACCTTCCTGTGCTTCCCTTCTTATCCTCTTATCCACAGCTCAGTTTTATTTATTAGTTTTTCTCTGAGCCCGTTGAATTTAGCCCATCCCAAACAGCCCAAGGGCAGTGACCTGTGAGTGAGGCATTTTGGTCCCTTGGGGACTGTTCTAAACAAATGGAGCTGCCAGGGGAAGAGCTGAGCAGGCAAGTTGGGGAAAATGCCCTTGTGTCACAGGTGCCCTGTATTCTAAACCTCCAAGGTCAGTGAATCTGAGTGGTAGCTCAGGGCTTTAGGTCTTTCTAACGTTCTGCCTCTAGCAGCCGTTATAAGATGTAGCACCTTGAATGTATATCACATGGTCCTTCTCAAACTTGGGATCCTTCTAAAGGGTGGGGGGAGGAAACCCACTTCCCATGAGCCAACACTGTTACTGTTTTTATTTCAATATTAAGTATACAATCACAAAACCAGATAAAACTTTTTCTAAGTTCATATTTAGAGAGCTATAAACCCCCCAAAAGGGATGACTTAAGTGTAAAAACGAAAACAATAACACCCATAAAATTAAAATAGACAATGAAATCTATGATATTTGCTGAAACTCGGTCACTGCTTTTGATGCTGCTGTGGCCTGATGGCTGTGGCCCTAAGTTTTAGGAGTTGCTCAAACCTGTAACACCACATGCTTGGGGATGTTGCTGTCCTCCCTCCATTTTTCTCTGTACAGTGGATCTGACTCCATTTGGCCTTCTGTTGGCATGAATGCATCATTTATATTCAGCATGAAGGCCTCAGTCTTCTTCACTAGCTTAGGACAGTTATAGTAATGGCATTAATACAAATGCAGACACAAATGCAGACTTGGAATTGGGATACTGAAATCTTATACTGGAGAGACATGGGAATAAAAAACCCCTTCCACAGGGATACTGGTGTGATTCACTAACTACCTAGTGGCCACTTGCCAAGGACAAGGCTGTGGGCTTTAAATATGTTAACTTATTTCATTCCTGTAACATAAATAAAATGAGGATAAAATGTGACTCATGGGCTTATTTAATGAGGATTGACTAGTTAAGTATCAGTAATCTCAGATAAGCACATGACACCACCCTTATGGCAGAAAGTGAAGAACTAAAGAGCCTCTTGATGAAAGTGAAGGAGGAGAGTGAAAAAGTTGGCTTAAAGCTCAACCTTCAGAAAACTAAGACCATGGCATCTGGTCCCATCACTTCATGGCAAATAGATGGGGAAATAGCGGAAACAGTGGCTGACTTTATTTCTTGGGGTTTCAAAATCACTGCAGATGGTGATTGCAGCCATGAAATTAAAGATGCTTACTCCTTGGAAGGAAAGTTATGACCAACCTAGACAGCATATTAAGAAGCAGAGACATTACTTTGCCAACAAAGGTCCATCTAGTTAAGGCTATTGTTTTTCCAGTGGTCGTGTATGGATGTGAGAGCTGGACTATGAAGAAAGCTGAGTGCAGAAGAATTGATGCTTTTGAACTGTGGTGTTGGAAAAGACTCTTGAGAGTCCCTTGGACTGCAAGGAGATCCAGCCAGTCCACCCTAGAGGAGATCAGTCCTGGGTGTTCATTGGAAGGAGTGATGTTGAAGCTGAAACTCCAACACTTTGGCCACCTGATGCGAAGAGCTGACTCATTTGAAAAGACCCTGATGCTGGGAAAGATTGAGGGCAAGAGAAGGGGATGACAGAAGATGAGATGGTTGGGTGGCATCACCCACTCAATGGACATGGGTTTGGGTGGACTGTGGGAGTTGGTGCTGGACAGGGAGGCCTGGTGTGCTGTGGTTCATGGGGTCGCAAAGAATCGGACACAACTGAGTGACTGAACTGAACTGACTAGTTAAGAACTAGGTGGGAGGCTTTTAAAAATATGAGTTGTTACATTATTCTTAACACCTTTTGGAGATGGTTAGTGTTTAACTAGTTTATAGAAGAAGAAACAGAGTCTATGAGTTTGTGACCCATCCAAGGTAATGCAACTAGTTAAGTAGCAGCACAGGGATGCTGATTCATGACCAGAGTTCTTTCTATTCATGGAGCTGCCAGTACTGCAAATCTAAAATTAAGGATGCCTCACCTCCAAGTGGGGGCAGGCATCCTGAAATAAACTCCTTTCAATCTGACTGCTGACAACACTCCCCCCATCCCAAAAATCTGTGAGCCAGACACTATCCCAATTGCAAAGAGAAACCTTCCATGTCTTGCAGTTTGGTAATTTTCTGCAGCTTCTGCTCAGAGGAGCTGAGTGTGTGTACATGTAGAGATCCTGCCAAGATATTATTTTTCTTTCTGGTGTTACTCTCTGTAGTGGTCTTGAACTTGATATGTTTTCATTTCTCTGATAATGGTGTCCTTTTCTATTGTAATTCCACATGGTCGAAGTCTTGGGGGTACATATTACATATGATAGGCAAACTAAAAGTATGAAACTTGTTCTTCATTTCACTCAAAATCAAGATAATTGACTAAATGCAGTGCCTTCTCATTTTGGGTGGGATCTTGCTTCGGTGGCATCTAAATCTGTTAAGCTCTACATCCCTTCTCTTGTTTGGTGAAGACACAGACTATTTTTGGTCTGGCTCTTCTAGTTTCCTGTTTTACATTAGGTTCCCATGCTTCAAGAAGTCTCCTGACATCCTGAGATGTAATGTCTTCCACTCAGGAGCACTTCTTAAATAAGTCTCTCCTCTCATTATGAGTGTTGTTTGCCGTGCCTGGCAGTGACTGCTTACTGCTTTTAAGCCTTTTCCAGCCAATTTGAACCCTTTAGCATGGCTGACTTAACTCACATGTCAAAAAGCTTACAGTTTACTATGAGGGTGGTCCAAACATAGACACGGCTTATCAAGTTGGTGTTCTTAGCAAATTTTGGAGACTTGGTCCTCATCTCTGTGAAATAGGAGCAAGTTGTGCTTTGTTTGGTTCTCCTGGGATACTGTAATGTTGTTGTTTAGTGTCTCAGTTATTTCCAACTCTTCTGCGACCCCAAGGATTGTAGCCTGCCAGCCTCCTCGGATTTCCCAGGCAAGAATACTGGAGAGGGTTGCCATTTCCTTCTCCTTGACCCAGAGATCAAACCCATGTCTCCTGCTTGGCAGGCAGATTCTTTACCGCTGAGCCACCTGGGACACTCTGTGATGTTAAGATCATGGAATAAAACAAGCTAATGGAAGTTTTGTCAGACATGTTGTGAGTGGTTGAATGCTTCATGGTGGTAACTGTCCTTAATGTTTGTTTGCTCTGAAGTGGAATTCTACAGAAGATAAAAGGGAGCAAATATTCCTCTTTCTGCAGACTCTAACACTCTTCTGGGACATTCAACATGGCATCATGAGGTAGTTCTAGATCTTTCAGCTAAGAAGACTCATTTTGAAGCCAAAACATGATGATAGATAGCTGGCATTTGTTGGTCAAGAATATCCACATTGTCATGTGCATATTTAAGAATTCCATGGCCTCCATATTGGACGTCCTTATTCCTGGTGCAGAATGTGGTCCAGACTCTCCTTAAGAAGATGTACTATGCAGGGCAGGCCTCTGGAGTCTTAGTTTCCTCATATAAAGTGTGAGGGATTTTGACTGAGTCCCTGCTAAATTTAATCCTTTGTAACCCATGAGGAAAGAATTCAGTTTCCACATTGAAAACTCAGCCTCTCTGCTGCATATATAATGGAGATCTTGAATGCTTTTGTTATGTACAGAATGGGTAAGGGATAGGTTTTCAGGTGAGCACCATGGGCCTAGGGGTCAGTGTGAACATATAATGCAGAAGCAGCTACTGATGGTGAGCTGCTGAGTGAAGTCCCTAGATTCTCCAGTCTCTCTGGAGAATCCTTTATCTCTGTTTGGAAGCAGAACTTAATTTGTTACATGAGGAGATAGATGGCTCTTAGGTAGAGAGGGGAGAGATTACCAAATTGAACTTACAGCCCTTTAGTTTTTAGTCTATATCTTCCTGAGTCAAAATTATTTTATTGGAATCAGCTATTTTTTTTTCTGTCTTTTCTCCCCATTTTGTATCTTCCAGTAATGAAGTTACTGAAGAATAGTGAACACAGGATATTATATTGTCAGCAAATGGTCCCCATTGGATAGGAAAGGGTTGAGAGATGACTTGAAAAATTGAGGGTGCCAGGGTGCAGTGAGACTTGTTTTAGGTGGAGCCATATGAAAGTGCAGTTGTATAATTCTATGATGGTCAGAGTATTAGTAATTCATAACCTGATTTTAACCATTTTAATGTAATACTGAAGATGCAAGATGGCCACCATATTCTTATTCTCAATTGGGAATCACAACCCCTCCATCCCTACTTCCACCCCCTTGGACACCTCTCATTCCAGGACTTCTTGTTTGTATGTGGAAGAATGAAGGTTTGCAAGGCGAAAAGGATCAAGGCTGTAGCCTTGTAATGAGCTGGAATTTCTGCTGAGCAGTTGAGGATAGGCTCCTTTTGTGGGAAAGCATCATGTATTGTGACCCACTGCTGACTGGTCACTGGTTTGTCTTACTAGTTTTGGAATTAGTTGCCAGTCCTGCCCTCACTGCTACCTGTAAAAATAGGTTTCAAACCTCGGTGCTTGGAGCAGTGAGAAAGCCCTCTGACCTCCCAGTCTGAAATTCTGGGATCAAATTTCAGTTCAGCCTCCTAATATTTGGGCATACACTAGGTAAATAATAATGATAAAAGTAAGTAAAGAATGCTTAAGGGACACCTCTGCCAGCAGAATGGGGCTGACTGCCAGGGGCTCCCCGGAGGACAGTCTTGAGAGCTCTGGCCACCCGTGGTTGCCCTGTCGCCTGCAAGTCGGCTCTGTTCAGAGTTCGGAGGACGTTTTATACACGGTGGTAATAGGATGGGATTGGCGGTCTGGGGAGGTTTTCTTGTCCAACCCTATTTGTTCCAGCACCCTGCAGGTTGAATGCTGGTAAGTGCATCTGCTGTGTCTTTTATGAGGTAATGTGCATAACAGGGTATTTGGGGGAGGGGGCAGCGGAGGAGAGGGAGCAGGAGAGCCAGAGGGGCAGCTGTTGGGAAGGCCCCTGAGTGGGAGGCTGATTGCTGTGATTATATCAGCATGCTCTGAGGTTGGGGTTTTTTTTTGGACCTCTGAATCCGGCCAATTTCAGTCCAATTTCCCTTGTGCCGGGATTAGTCTCCATCATGCTAAGTGTACCAAGAAAGGGGAGCTGTTGGCAGAATCCCTGAAGCCAAGTCCCAAAGCTGACTTGATCAGGCAAACAGCCACAAATGGGGTCTTCCTGTGTGCGGAGCGCGTGTTTCAAGTTGCGGAAGCAATCATCGGATCAGTGACGCAGGGCCTTGAGCAGCTGGGTGATTTCCGTTGGCCACATTGTTTCTGTTCCATTTTAATTTCCAGGTGTCCTACATAGGCCAGGACTGCAGAGAGATTCCAGAGCACCTCGGCAGGGACTGTGGACACTTTGCAAAGAGGCTTGATCTGAGCTTTAACCTTCTGAGGTATGTAACCTTCATGAGACAGACCAGGCCTGGGAGACCCAGGGCCCATGGTGAAGGCCTGCAGATAAAAGCCAAGCAGCCCAGGTCTCCAAAGGGACCCCAAAGGTGTGACTCTACTTCACAAGGTCCTCTGGCTCCCCTCTTGTGCCCACAAAACAGTGAGTGTGAGTGTCCTCTGGCTCACGTGTGTCCCTCCCAGAGGGCCATCAGTGTCACTTTGTTCTTTTCCTTCCTCCCTGAGGCCCATGCGTCATGTTAGAAAACTCTTGGAGAGGAAGAGAGAGAACCAGCAGGTGTGTTGGGGGCCTTTAGGGATGCTTTTGTGGATGACCCCGTTGCTCAAAGATTTGCTGAATCCCAGGTAGAGTGTATGTGTTCTTCTTTTATTTTCTTTGCCTTTTTATGAATTGAAACTTTAAATATTTGTGATGATGATTTCTCCCAGATGGTATTTCAAAGTAATTCCAATGCTGTTGGCATGGGGTAGGTGGGAGGGAAGCTCAAACAACTGTTCCAGACTTGGCAGAGAAGGTAAGTGCAATTGTATATATTATTCCAATGGAGAAAATGGAGTTATTTCTTCCTAAAAGGTGCTGAATTGTAACTGGTTTGGGGACTCTGGGGAGGGAGCTGGAAGGTTCTTGGAAAGCAGGTGTCTGTGGGATAAATGGGCGGGGATCTGGGTGGTGGCTTTTCCTAAGGAGGTGGTTCCATGCAGAGCTTTCTCCTAAGTGTCTCCTTGAGAGCCATGCTATCCTCTGATGGAACAGACTGTCTCCAGGTGGAAGGATAGATGAGGAGCTGGAGTCCCACCCCAGGGCTCTGGTACTTTACTTCCTTCACAGTGTGGAGTCTCTTCTCTCCAAGGCAGGACACTTGGGCATTACAGATTCCAGCGAAGATGAACAAAGCTTGGGGCTTTAAGGCACCAGAGGGTGGAAGGGACTTCCAGCAAAGCCAGCAGAGCTTCATGGGCTGGTGCTTAGGAGCTCACGGCTGTGCTGAGATGCGTCGTCTCCACAGGAGGGGCGTCCAGGGAATCGTGTTAGAAGGGAGTGGGTGCAGTATGCTGCCTGACTCTCAAGAGGTTTGTGGGCTTCTGAGAAGACGTGGAAACGGAAAAGTCACAGAGTAATACAGAGTGGTGAGAGGGTGCCAAGTAAACTCGGACTCTGAACAAATGAAGGATGGTTTTTGGTCCCTGCCCAAGAAGGGGACAGAAGACAGTCTCAACTGATGGTGCCTGAGACACGTGTGCGCCTTCACAGCTCCCCAGCGTAGACTTGGGCAGAGGGTTCTTCTCATGTGGCGGGCCTCTGGGCGTTGGGGCTTTTGACTCAGGCAGTGGCTGCCTTGCTGCTGGGAGCCCGGATGTGGGTTTGAGGAGGCTGGGCCCTGGGAGGGGGTATGAGCAGTCACAGGTCATGGGACTGGGCTGTCAGGTCTGAGGAAACAGAGCCGTCTTTGTCACATTATGGGACCCTGCCTCTCTGATGAGAAGGGGTTCTTGGCTCTGAGAGGCTGGATCTTTAAGGATTTATCATAGGAAATGATGGGGCCTGGAGGCAGGAAAATTTTGTGAAAAGGAGGTTGGTTTAAAAAAAGAGAGGAATTAAGACTTTTGTTAACTTTTTGTTGAGAGAAGAGTTTTTATAAGTGTCAAGTTTGAGGAATGATCCCTCCAAAGATCTGGTCCTGAACCTGTTCTTACTTGTGCTGTGGTCAATGTGTGAGTTGTAGCTGGGTTGGGGCAGGGATGAGCCATGGAGGGGTGAGGTCTCATGGAAGGGTTTATATTAGGACTTGGGTATGCTGGAAGGAGTTACAGACCAGAATGCAGGAGAGTAACTCTGACTTGATGTGGTTATGGTGAGATTGACTCATCTTTGATGGTCTTATTTACCTAACTTGGGGGCAAGGGGAGGTGGCACTGTTTCTCTTGGGTGTCAGAGGAAGATGTAAGCTTATTGCAGGTCCTTTGCCTTCAGTTGGATAAAAATTCAAAGATGGTTTAGACGCTTACCTAATTCCTCTTTGGGGAGAGAAAGGGAGAAGGGAAGAGAAAGATCATGAACTTACCTTCCACACAAGTGGGAATGTGATTCCTACCAGGCTGAAGGGATCATCATATCCAGAGGAAGTACTGCGGATCCCCGTCCCACCTTTTGTAAAAGGTTTCTTCCCAGTCCTGTCTTGTCATTTCCACGGGATTTGGTGGGGAGCATATCACCCTACACTTGCTCTGCACCTGGATTTACCATAGCTTGTGGTTTTAACTCTCTGCTCTATCTTCTGTTCTCCCTCTTGGCAGCCTGTCTGGTCCTACTCTCGACACCCCCTTCATCTCCCTTGAAGCTCAGTACTACATTACCGTTTATTACGCCAGTTCAAAGTGTACCAGGAGAGGTAGGGTGGTAGTTTTGCGTGCAGCAGGAGATGCTGGGATAGCGTTGTTCCTGAAGTCTTCTGGGTGCTCCCTTGCCCTGGAGAGTTTCTCCCTGGCTGTTCCTCTCATCAGGATCAGGTCTCCTGCATGTGATCAGGTGCCCGTCTTTCCCAGCCACTTTCTCTGCTTTCCATGTCCCTTATCTTCTTTTCAGGGTTATCCTCAGAAGCACAAAATTCTTCTCACTTTGTTATGTTTGGAAGAATCACCCTTCCCCCCCCCCCCCCCCCCCCCCCCCCCCTCCCCAGCTCCTTCTTACAGGACATCTCTGCAGTCTTCCTTGTCTCATCCATAGAGTCATGTCAGGGTGTTGCCTTAAATGGAGCCATAGCTGCTAATACAAATTTTGCTACTCCCATAAATCACAGAATCAGCTGCAGTCTGTTTGTGCTTTAGACTGCAGCTTGTTTTTAGGCAAGGAGTTCTGCTTATTCATTTAAAAATATTTAATAGTACACATGACACAATCTTTAGAAGGAACAAACCTGTAACCAAGGAAAAGAAACTCTCCCTTGCATTTATGTCCTTTGCCTCTTGGGTCCCACCTGCACTGGTAACTACTGGTAGTTGATCTTTGTCATCCTCCAGAGTTAGTCCATGTATACACTAACATGAGAGTTTCTCATGGGGCCAGATTTGTATTACTTCTTGCCAAGATGTTAGTTAAAAGAGAGACACTAGGCTTCAGTTAACCACTTACGATCAGGTCATCCTTCTCTGTTGTCTTGCTCTTAATTCAAAGCCATTCACCATCATTGTTAATTTCATTCATGAAAGTGATGTTTCTGCTGATTTGCTCTATGGCTACCCATTCATGCTGGAGGGGAGGGTGGTTATGGATTTATAAGCTCTGAAACATTATTTTTTTCTTCCCATTACACCTCAGGGTTTTCCCCTCTGCATTAGCTATGAATCCATCCCTCCCTTGATTGGGTTGTACAGTAGTAGACTGGTTACTTCTCTATGCAGAAAGTCTCAGAAATTGAGGCTGTCTTGCTTCTGTGACTCTGTCCTGGGAGGATGAAAGTCCCTGGACCCAGTATGTTCCCTGACAGGTTGGAAAGAGAAGCAAGACAAAGGTCCAAATAAAATTCCTGACTCCCTTAAAAGACTCAGACATACCTACTCTCTCAACTCGGATCTCATTCTTCCTGTTATGACTGGATGAGACCCAGGTGAGCCACAAAGACAATGAACTGGGACCAGCTCTCTGGACATGGTTCCCAGGGGTAGGCAGGGTCCTGTCATCTCCCCTATAATGGCCACAGAGGGTTTAGGAAGCTTATTAGGTAACAGCCCAGAGGAGTGAACTTGTGTCCCTTGCACTTGGATGCATTAATGATCACGTATCCATCCAGTGTTTATATCTACATGAGAGTGTACTTTAGATTTTATTTTTTGAAGACAATCTGCTAAATAATAAAACCATATTTCCCAGTGGAAATATTGGGAAAACCAGAAGGGTATGACTGAAACCCTCTTTCTCTCAAATTTTCACTGATAATCTTACCACCCAGGAATCTCCATTGTTAACATTTTATTGTCTTGGGTGTTTCATTTTGCCAAATATCTTTTAAATGATGCTGTTGCTTACATTGTGTTGGAAACATATTCCTATCTCAATAAATACTGCATTATAGGTTTTAATAGTTTCTTAATTCTTCACTTCAGTTCAGTTGCTCTGTCGTGTCCAACTCTTTGTGACCCCATGGACTGCAGCTCACCAGGCTTCCCTGTCCATCACCAACTCCCAGAGCTTGCTCAAACTCATGTCCATTGAGTTGGTGATGCCATCCAACCAACTCATCCTCTGTCATCCCCTTCTCCTCCCGCCTTAAATCTTTCCCAGCATCAGGGTCTTTTCCAGTCAATCAGTTCTTCACATCAGGTGGCCCAAATATTGGAGCTTCAATTTCAGCATCAGTCCTCCCAATTCTTATTTCTTATTGTTGGACAGTTAAATTGTTTCCAGATTTTTACTGTTATAAATCTCTCTTATAAATTTCCTTGTGATACTCACTGATGAATATCTCTGATTAGTTGTTTGGGGCAAATTCTTGGGGACAGAATTGTCAGAAGGCCTTAATACAGATGGCAAGTTGCCCCCGAGAGGTGATACCAATTTATGCTACCAGGAATATTTGAATATCCATTGTCCCAAACTCTTCCTTTAACTATTCTTGTTTGTTTTTTCCTTTTGAGGTTTTCATATTTTGCTTCTCTGATCAATACAGAGAATCCTCTGCCATCACCAGTGCTGGTTGATCAAGGAAAAGAGAACTTGGTAATAGTTTGTCGCAGCTTTCATTTTGCTTCTCCCTGAACTGGGAAAGGACAGTATTCTCTCTGGTGGCCTGTTTCTCTCCCCCATGGGCCCTGAGTAGGTTGCCCACTGAGTTTGTGAACACAGTGGGCAGAGCAGAATTCCCATGGCACACAGTGATAAACACACCTGTGTCAATATGACAATGAAATTGAGAGGGCTTAGCTGATCTATGGAAACAGTAAACTTACATTTTAAAAATTATTGGCAGTTGCATCTTACTTAGCATCACTCTGGTAAATGTACTGGATGGGAGAATTGCTTAGGAGAGAATGTCTTAGGTGAGAGCTTGCTGCTTCTCTGACTTTGTCAAGGATGACAGTGATGACTGGGGACTTGGGCAGCTCCAGTAAAATTGTGGCTCTGTTCTTCCCACCAGACAGAGAGGTGGACACTAGGTGTCAGTTCTTTGAGGATGAACATACCACCACATCTATGCCTGTTTACTAACAGCTGGGCAGAACTGGGCCTGTTAGCTTGCTTCCCAGTTGGAAAAATGGGCAGTGTAATGAAAAGAACCAAGGCTTTGTGGTCAGACCATCCTGTCTTGAAATCTTATGACTGTCTTTCACTAGTTGTTTAACTGCCCTTGGGCTACTTACAAAAATGTTGAATGTGTAATTGTATAAAGTGGCAGTTTAGTCATTCAGTCATGTCTGAGGCTTTGTGACCTATGGACTGTAGCTGCCTGGCTCCTCTGTCCATGGAATTCTCCAAGTAAGAATACTGGAGTGGGTAGCCATTCCCTTCTCCAGAGGATCTTCTTGACCCAGGGATTGAACCTGGGTCTCCTGCATTGCAGGCAAATTATGTACTGTCTGAGTCATCAGGGAAGCCAACTGTGTAAAGTGCTTAACAAATTAGTCAAATAATAGGTCTTAAGTAAGCATAGCCAAGGTTAGTTCTTAAACATGGCACTAATGAAGCTGAAAATCCACCCTTGACTGTCCATAAGGGCCATTTCACTCTCTGATAGTCATTGGGATTCCTCACAAACATTCAAGATTTCCTCTTTCTGCATGTGGTATGTTTGCACACCTTTGTACCCTTTGGTATGACCAGTGGGCAGAAACTTTAAGAGCCAGCACATAATTTGCAACTTTCTGCTTGCTATGATTGTCAGTCTTGGGTTCTGACCATAAATGGCCAGAATCCATTGCTGATCTATGTTGGACATAGATTGTAAATGAGAAATTTGTGTCGTAAGACAGAATATTTAATATAGCGTAGCCTAGCCTCTTCAAACTGGTACAAATACCTTGGTTTGCCAACTGTCTGACATTGCATAAACCCACTTCATCTGACACACATTTTTTATCATTCCCAACTAGAAGCATTCCTGTGTTCAAATTACAGTAGGAATGAGTAAGGGAGAGTTCCCTGCCTAGACTCTTAGGAGAACAGCTTGAAGGGCATGTTCTGTTGGTATTGGGTCTTCATCAAACCATTTCTTTGCCATCAGGGGCCTTGTTCATACTTGTTTTCAAAACCCAAACATAGTGGTCTTACTTGGGGAACTCATTGATATTGGACTGGGGGTGGCAACAGAGCTCTTGTTGGTGAGACTTGAGAGGAAGAGATGATGATGGGAAAGACAGGGTTTAGTAAGAGAAACTGTTAGTGAGTTTTCACAACAGTTCTAGGGTCTTGATAAGCCCTGAGTGATTACAGGAGGCAGGGTCTACATATTAGAAGCTGTGTTCTCTCTGAGCTGGTCAATGCTCTGAAAAGTAGCCCCCCACACCTTTTTTATTTGGTTCTAAAAATATCATTGGCCAGTCTAGTGTCTCTAACTACCAGCTGAACATACAGTCAAAAGGTGAAGTGGAAAATGAGCTGGCAGGTAATATTTAATGTCTCAGTAGCAAGACTTATATTTCCTTGACTTACAGCACTTTCTGAAGTGACCTTTGTGACTGTGCATGCATGCGTAGTTGCTCAGTTGTGTCAAACTCTTTGTGACCCTTAGGACTGCAGCCTGCCAGTCTCCTCTGTCCATGGGATTTTTCAGGCAAGAATACTGGAGTGGGTTGCCATATCTTCCTCCAGGGGATCTTCCCGAACCAGAGATCGAACTTGGATCTCCTGTGTCTCTTGCATTGCAGGCAGGTTGTTTACGCTCTGAGCCATCGCCATCGGGGAAGCCCTTTGTGACTGTGTTATTACCAAAAACAGCTTCAAGTAAAACAGGGAGGGAGGGAAGATGGTGAAGGGAGTGGGTAGCAGGCCACTGCAGAAGAGGTTTATATGGTACTTTCCTGCCTCTCTCCCCTCAAAATGTCCTGACTTTGCAGATTTCCATCTATTGGCCAAAAAATGGGGGCGTTGAGCCATAGCATATAAGACCGAGCTGGGGAGGCGGTGGGCGATCGGTGAGAGTTGTCCGAGAGGCCACGGGGCTCTCCCCAGGCTCAGCTTTCTCAGAAGCGGTGCTGCTCCGTGCAGCTCTGCCTTGCAGTGTGGTTCAGAAAGGGCTTTCATAAACCTTGTCTCCATGTTTCCTACAGGGTTGCCTCCAGGATGAGAAATTCCTAGACATTTTCAGTGAGAGCCTTTTATTTCTCATCTCACCCATTTAACTCCTTCAGAACTCGGGTTTATTTTTTATTTTTTTCTTCTTTTTTTTTTAGCCTCATGTTGTGGCATGTGGGATCTCAGTTCCCAGACCAGAGATTGAATCTGTACCCCCTGCTCTGAAAGTGTGTAATCTTAACCACTGGACTGGAAACCCAGAATCTTGGGTTTCCTTTCTTTGTCACGTTTCTCTCCCTAAGCTGTTTGGAACTTGCCCTCCCCCGCTTCTCTCGCCTCTCCCTCTGCCCTGCTCTCTGCTCTGAGGTCATCATGTGCGCGTGGTGATTGTGATGCCGCTGTGTTGTCGGGGTGGCAGCAGGAGGCAGTGGTGATTTGAGGGAATGGGGGGTGGGGGAGAGGCAGGTGAGCTTAACCCTCTCAGACTCTCTACTCTCTGGTCTTGCATCTTCTAAACCATGAGATTCTATCGCGTTGATGGGGTGAGCATTTAGTGGGTGAGGCCTGGAGTGCTCAGTGTCTTTCAGGGTGTAAGACAGCTTTGGACAAAAGAGCCTTCCCTCTGCCATGCCAGCTGCACCATGTCGAGGAGGACCTCTGGGTCCTGTCAGAGAGAGCTTGGGAACGGCTCGCTTCATGAGAGAACGCAGCTTTGTAGATCAGTACCCAGAGGTGACTTGCTGGGTTGTGTAAAGGAGTCCAGGGACAAGGGATCAAATAAGTGATTCCAGTTATCACGTTTATTTTCTTATTAACACAGAACCAGTGACATGGAGTACTTGCTACATGCTGAGTAAGGCTGGGCAGAACACCTACTGGGTGTCAGCTCATTCAGTCTTTCTACCAGCCTTTTACATATGGAGCCACTGAGGCCCAGATAAAGGAAGAAATCTCCCTCAGACCACACTGATGGTTAAATGGGAGAGCTGGGATTAAATGGCTCCTGTGGTTTGACTTCAGCTTTACAGTTATTCTAGATTGCTTCTCATGATTTAACTCAGTGTTTTCTTTGAAGATGGGCAGTCATTTTCCCCCCCTGGAGGGGGGTTTGTTTTTTAAAATCACAAATGACCTGTAGAATTCACAGAAGCAGGATCAGAATGGCTCCTACAGCTCCAGGTTGGAGACCAAAGAAGCCTTAGACCTCTGTCTGTTACATTTCCTTTTCTCTCCAGTTTCTTCCAAGCCTTCCTGATGTACAAAGACCTTGTGAGGCCTGGGTCGGCTGGGAGTTGAGGGTTCCCAGAGACCTCATCCCTTTTATTGCCACCACCTCTGTCCCACCCTGGGTGTGCCTTAGGTGGCCACGGCTGCTGTCAGAGGAAGAAGGGGCTTAGCATTTGCCATGGCTCTGCTGTTGCAGCCTCGGGATGAAAAACCTTGAGACAGATGACTGTGTGTGTGACTTTTGGTTCTGGAGGGAAAAGAAGGGGTGTGTGTGTGTGCACGCGCCCACGCGCATGTGCGTGCGCTTGGACTTGGACTTGCACTCACTTGCATGCACACACCCACCCTGTGAAAAGTCTTGCTCCTTTTGTCTCCTCAGGGACTGCCGTGTTGGTGATTTCAGCTGTTCCTGCCCCTTTATGATGAAAGGGGAGCGATTACACTTTTTTGCTGGGTGTCTGTGTTTAGTTGCAGGGATGTGATAACTACAAATGCTCCCTGGCCTAGACTTTCCCCATAAAAGCTCTCTTCTGTCCCAGCTGCTTTCTCTTCGCCTTTGCACTCTCACCCTCTTCAGTGCTGCAGCACAAGGTTGCTCAGGATTTTAAACGAGGGAGAGACATACACACATGCTCAGGTTTCCTTTTAGAGTTTAAAGAAAAAGACACCTCCTCCTCCAGACCCATCATTATGGGGATCAGCTATGTGCCCCCCACCTTTGCACCACCTCCCTTAAGCTCCTCTCTGAGTTTATACAGAACCCAATTTTTCAGTCTCTTGGGTGTCTGCTTTTTCTCTGATTCTGAAGAAATAAGAGACGGGTAGAGCAGGGAAGACCGACAAAAGAGCTTTTTTTTTAAAAAAAAAAAAATCCCTGAACCATTTTTGAGATAAAGCAAGACTTACTAAAAACAATTGGAGAGGAGGGTGGGGAGAAGGGGGTGTTAACCCCCGTGCACGGCCTGTATTCTGCAGCTGGAGAAGTGTTTTAAGAAAATGCACCATTGTTAAAACTTTTTTTTTCCCCTGATGGATTTATTTATAAGGTAGAGAAATATTTTCCCCATAATTGGGTAACTCTTAATAGTAGCAATTGCATATTTATCAGTGTGAGGGGCTGTTATTAATGTAACTGTCAGACCCAAACACATTTCTGCATTAAATCCATTTAGTATGTGCATTATTCGGGCTCGAATGTCACCGGGACATCAAAGCCCTGTAGGCATGGAGAGCTCAGTGCCCTGCTGTGGCTGAGGAACAGGCCCTTGATCAATAAATGTAACATGTTAATGCAGAGCAAATAGAATAAAAGATTTCTTTGACAAGACATGAAAAATCACCTTGTGGCAGCTGGCATGTGATGCCGTTTCTGGGGAGACACTAGCAAAGTTGATCTGACAAGTAAAGAGGAGAGATGATGGTTGTAAGGTGCTTTTGTTTCAAACTTCTTTCTTGACCTGTCAGGTTTTGAAGGCGCCTCAATGGCTCTTTTTTGTCATGTGAAAATTGTAGTCTTAGGTAGTTATGAAGCAGTTATCTCTTCTCAAATTGTGAATGCTGCTGTTTAATTGATTCACTTAGCATTTGAAACTGTCACGCATTAATAATTGCGAAATCCTGTAGATACTGCGCGAGTATGTCATGCTTAAATGTGTAGTTATCAGAAAATTAATATCCTTAATGAACCGGTGCTTTCAAACTAACATTGCATGAAATCTCTTTTGCCCTTTCATTTGCCAAAGCCACATCCGCCAGTTTGCCGAGAATCACCTCTCGACAGTTTGGTTTCTTGATGCCCGACAAATGCCAGCTTTGCTGTGGGTACATCGCATGCTCAATGACAATAAATATAGTAATTATACTGGAGTTAGTAATTAACATAATTGTAGTCAATTACGACAAATACAGTGCAGAGCTAAATAAATGAGAGGGGAGAAATTAGCAGGCTAATTGATTTATCTGTACTTGGCTTTCTATTACAACTGGCAGGGCTGTTTTTCTTGGGGTGGGGGGAGAGGAGGGGCAGAAATCCCCACAAAGATTGTTTACAAATAACTGATTTTGTTTTGAAGTTGCTTTGTCTTTTGACGTATTATGCATCACCCACCCCCCCAACTCTGCTTACAAGGAGAATAAAAGGAAAGAAAAAGAGAATTTAAATGCCAGGGGAACATTTTGTGAATTTAGCTACATCCAGCTGAATGCTGCAGCTAAGGGGAGACAGGATTTAGCTTTTGCTAAGTCTTGAGGGGTTGTGTTTTCTTCTCGGCTATTGTCCTGGTAAAAGAAAGTTTGAGTGTGTGTGTGTGTGTGTGTGTGTGTGTGTGTATGTGCATGCGCGCGTGCGCGTGCATGCACGAAATCTTGTCTCAATCAATGATGTGGTCCTTTCCTGGAAGATACATTTGGGGATTATATGTGCTTGTTAATTTGCTCAGTTTTGTGCTGCTGGCTTGGGGTAGGAGGAGGTGGACATATTTTACTCGGTTCAAACACACTTGCTCTTGTTATGCTTTTTTCTTTGGGTACCCAGAGAAGGGACGGGGAAGGATCGGCCAGTGTTTATGGAGAGGCTAGGGGAGGGGCTCCAGCAAGGACCCACTTTCTCCTTTCCACATTTCAAGCTTGGTTGGGATCCTGGGCTGTTGTACTCCTGAGGTTGCCTGGAAAGTTGTGGGGTTTCAGTGCGCGTGTGTTTCGAGCTGGTTTATTCTGTGCTGCCCGGAGCCCTGGTTAATGATGTTGATCATGCGTCTCTGTTCTTTGTTCACCTCTTTTATCAAGACTGCTGTTTGTGCCTCTCAGGGAAAACCTGTACGTGTTTTAAGGCTTGGGGTCACATCTCAGCACTGTTTTTTTTTTTTTTTTCCCCCTCGCAACTTTTAGAAACAAGATTTTTTCCCTCTACATTTTGATACAGGATGGGGACTAGCAGCCAGAGATTTTTAAAGGTTGGTAGTGCTTAAAATCTCACCTTGGTCTCACCAAAGGTTAAAATTGAGTGTTTTTAGGACATGGCGGTGCAAGTATTCAGCATCAGTTGTAACCTTATCAAAGCCCTGTTAATCCCCTGAAAATGAAGCAGTTTAACAAATTAAAAATGTGTTTCAAAGCCTTTTACTTTGCTCTTCTTGAAGATTCCACTGGATAGGTTCTGAATCTGATAGGAATGGGAGTCAGAGGCAGCAGTTTTATTTGTATGTAGATGGTACATGTAATCATGTGTGACCAATTCAGTCTTTCTGTTGCGGTAAGATGCTGCCTATATTTTGGAACACCAGAATGTACTCGGACACTGCTTAGTGTGGTCATTCTTCATGTGCACTTCATTCAGAAATCAATATCTGATGTGAAATATTTATATACAAGGAGTCATTTGAATTATTTAATGTTTGCCAGCATAATGGCCTTCCTGATGAAGTCTCAAATTATTTTAGTAAATGCATGGACCTTTGGAGCAGAAAAGACTTTCACAGTTAGAGGTGGGGGATGACAGTTGGAATGTGAGCGTGATTTAGTTTGGTATGTGTTCAAGAGAAATTGATGATTTCTCTGTGTTGCTTTGTTTACCAAAAATAGATAATTTCCAGATACTGTATACCTCCAGAGAGAGCGGTGAGCACCTGTGAGAAGCAGTGAGATGAGAGAAAATGGGTGAAGAAAAACTCTTTTGCTGTTGACCACTGTCAAAATGTGGCATTTGTAGTGTTGTTGCTGTCTGTAGTCTCTGCTCGGCTGCTAGTTCTTATACTCCGTCTTTTCTCCTTTTCCAAACTCAGATGTAGAGCAGATGTGAGTGGAGCGAGAACATAGGATGGTGCAAAGGAAGCCTCTTTTCATTTTTATTATTTTACAATTAAAGTTGCCCTCATTGGAGCTAACTTTTTTTGCCCTTGTGCTGCTTAAAGAAATAATAGCACAGGACATAATTTGGATTAATTCTTTTCAAACAGAACGCTGTTTGCAAAAGCTCCATTTTTCTAAGACACTCTTCAGTTTCACCGAGGCAGACTCCCATCTACATGTTTAAATATATGAGTTTTGAGGTGCCTTGATCCTCAGAAATTCTAATTAGTTTTTATATTTGTTCTGCAGCAGCTCTGGTGATTGGATCTGCTGAAAAGCATTTTTTGTGGGGTTGATGGGGCAGGAAGCAAGAAGGGATGAAGTCAAGAGCCTTTCTTGTCAGTCCGCCTTGAGAAGCTGAAGGAGGGGGCACTTGCCTGCTTGGCTGTCAGTCTTGGGGGTGCATTGGAATTGCCTGGTGGAGTGCAAATTTTATTTCAGGGACTTATTTTTCAGAATGAATTTCTTGTCCTTTCTAACTGCATCACCGTGGTAGCTCACTGCCTCTGCATTCGAAACCTCCCAAGAGCAGGGAGCGATGAAGACTCAGAGAGGGCCTGGGAAGGCGGGCTGTCTTCACCTGTGCTGACAGCCGAATCGTGAGTCTGTCCTGGTGGCCCTTGCGAATGCTTCCCAAATGCCTGAGCTGGAATCATATCATAGAAAGATAACCTTCCTTCCGGTTGCAATTGGATGTAGCAAACCAGCACCCTGAATTCTGTTCTTGGAAAATCAGGCTGACCTGGGGTATAGAGCAACGGAGGCCACCAGAGACTCCTGAAGGTCATTCTGTCCAGTGTCCTTTGAAGGGCACTGCATTTTTTCCAGTCCACTCTGTGACACCCCGGGAGAATGACTGTAGGGGTAAATTTAACCATACAGTGGATGGTTTTTCTTATCTTCTTCCTCTTTAGCTGGTGGGTGGAAGTCAGGCCTGGGGTACATGTTCTGGAGAATGCCAGGAGGGTTGCAGTGGCCTTTCTAGCTGCCATGTATGACTGGATTCCTCCATGGACGCACTTGAGGGCCAAGTGACTTCCAAGGTCTTTGAATGGCTCTGACGGCCATGACCTAGATGGTCATGTAGCTGAGTGGAGGTAGGGACTGCTCAGGATAGCAAGGGTTCCCCAGAGCTGTCTGGAGATGTCTGCAAGGGCTGAGGACTTGGGTCATTGTTCTTAGGAAGTCCCTTCTGTTCATTATAGATCTGTAAATATTCAGGGCATACCTGGTTTCCCAGCACCTGAAACTTAAAGATGTGGTGCTTCCGCTGGCAAATGCTCTCATATTCAGTGTGGAGAGAAGACTAATTCAGGTGAAGTTATTAGAACAATGCAGGGCCACAGCCAAACCTACCAGCAGCTCTGAGAACTTTGTGGTTCTTTTCTGTTGGGAAGTTTGTTGACGGTGAGTTAGCTGCTGGTATAGCTGCTTTACAATATTGTGTTAATTTCTGCTGTACTGCAGAGTGAGTCAGTTACGCATATGCATATATCCCCTCATTTTTGGATTTCCTTCCCATTTAGGTCACCAAAGAGCCTTGAGCAGAGTTCCCTGTGCTCTGTAATAGGTTCTGATTAGTTACCTGTTTGATATACAGTTGTCTATACATGTCAATCCCAGTCTCCCAGTTCATCCCACTTCCCCTTCCCTTCCTTGGAGTCCTACATTTGTTCTCTAAGTCCGTCTCTATTTCTACTTTGCAAGTAAGTTCATCTGGTTACTTCTTCAGTCCTCATGGCAAGCTAGGTGGTCTTCAGTTTAAAGTCAGGAAATGTGAGTGTGCTGAATTTAAGGGACTTTCCCCACAGTACACAGCTGGTCGGGGAGGAGCCAAGGTCCAGACGCAGTTTTGCACAACCACGAAGCCTACCTCCTTGGCTCCCACATTGTATTGGATTCCATTGTGTTTCCCACAATTCCAGTCGATTGTGGTCTTTGAGACCTTTGCCTGGTGAGCTGGTGTAGGTTGGTGACTAAATGGTAGAGAAGCGGAAAATTGTCTTCCAGGCCAACAGGGGATAGCTCTCCCTGTGTTCTTGCTTCAAGATTGTCACTGGTTTTTCTTCCCAAACTTATATTTGACCTTATCGTGTTTCAGCGTAGATAAAACTTTAGGCAGTGAATCTTTACATCAAATGCCAGTATTTTAGAAGTCTAGAAAATTAGGTTGGGTTAACTTGTCCTGTTCCTTTAGGAAGATCAACAACAACAAAAATAGAGCAAACTTCATTGTGCTCTAATAAGGGGGCTCTGGGGGTTGAGCCTCCATAGCTTTTGGATCCATCTCAGGTGTGAGTTCTATTGCTGCTGCTCTTCATCCAGGCAACCTTTCAGGAAGCATGAGTCTCTGTTTTCTACTCAGTTACAGGCAAAGCATACTATTCACTTTTTTTCTCAGGAAATCTCTGAGTGGCACAGGAGATAGCTTATATGGATGCAAATGCTTTGTCAATCACTAAATACTATACAAATATGGTGCATTTTCCCCCCAGTTTTATTGACATATAATTGATATCAAATTGCATTAGGTGACGATCTACAACATAATGGCTTGATAAATGTGTATGTTGCAAAATGACTACCACAATAAGTTAACATCATATAATGTATTGCATGATGCATTATTGTTATTGTAATTTTAAAATTTTGAATGAGAAACTGAAATTTTGCTAGTTTGAAGCTCAGAATCTTTGTTGGAGACCACAAAGTCAGGGGACTTTTGGCTGGAGCTGCTTTGGTGGAAAAACAGTGAAATCATGAGACAGGATACCTAACTGTTAGTCTTCACTCCATCACAGATGATCTATGACCTACTGAGCAAATCATTTAATCTGTGTTGTGACTTTCCAGACAGGGGATAATGGTACTCACCTATCAGAGTTTTGAAGATCAAATGAAATATTGAATGCAAGAAGAGTTTTGTTCCTGTGGGTTGTGGACCAAGACAGCAATTATCCCTGGAATCATTAATTTCATTTTTGATACTTCTGGTTTTTTCAGCTGAATCATCTTGGAGAGGATTTTGCCTAGGTTCATGTGGCATTTGCTATTTGTGACTCTTGTGCAAATAAAAGGGAGATCACAGTCCTATGGTGTATTTCCTTGCCAAGAGCATGTGACTATTTTCCATATCCCTAAGTTTATCCTATCTGATTTTCTTCTTTTACTAAAAGTTTGCCTTTTCTGTTATTTCTGATCTGCATTGATCAGTTCTATTGTAACTAACAGTTTCTGTGTTAGCTTTTTTACAAAAAGGGCTTCTTAGAAGCCTTGTCCCAGAAGTAATTGTAAAATTAGATGGTGCATGTTTAGATAGTGCTGAGGGAGATAAAAAGTGGAGATCTGAGATTGATCTACTATTAAAAGAAGACAGTGCTTCTGAAGTATAAACTAGTCAGATGATAGAAAAGGTGAGGAAATGAGGAAAGGAACATGGGTCAGGCAATCTAGACAGCAACTGCTTTGGATTTAGCAAAGAAATTTCTGTTGGCTGTACAAAAGCATTTTTGTCAGTTTTGTCTGCAAACTGTGTCATGTTGAGCTGTCCACTGTTCAAACATTCCTTTCTCCCACATACACAAGTACTAATGATGTAGCATCAACTAAGTTATTTAGTGCTTACCATTCTATCTCACTGAACCTTCCCAACTTTATGATTTAAAAAAACTGTTTACAAGTAAGTCAAGGCTTAGATTGGTCAAGTACCTCCCCCAGTGTCATGTAGTAAGAGTGGAAGCAGGATTGGCCTGGACTGCCTTTATAACAGCCCTCCTCTCACCCCGTGATACCTTGTGCTGTGCTTCATAGGCCCAAATACCATGAGAGGGATAGAGGTAGGTAGGTTGGTTTAATCCAGTGGTTTTTAAGAATGATTTTTCTAGTGGCAGGATCCTTGTTCCCAAAAATTTATATAGACTGTTATGAAGTAAAATGGTTTTAGTGTTTTTTAAAGTGGGCCAGCAAAAAGCAGTGAAGCTGTTCAGATAAACCCTGGGTTTGATATTGAGGTGAGAGACAGAATGCAATCTTATACTTGCCACAGTGTTCAGATTATTCCTGCATTTGGTTCAGAGTGTGCATGATCGAAATACTAATTCACTCAATGAGTAGTTGCAAATGGTAACAATTTTCTTTTCCCCTTAAATTTCACCTTGCAAATAACAGGAAATTTTTTAACTAGACAATTGTAGGAAGAAACCTGGAGATCTGTACAAAATGAGTTAATTTGTCAGCACAAGATAATATGCTGTTCTGCAGTGTGTTGAAATTTAGTATCAAACGTACTTGAAAGAACATACTGCTCTTAAATTAGTAAAAATTGTTAAAGTAATTTAAAAGTTGAATTCAAATTAGTCATTTGAAGTAACTCGGAAGCCCCTTGTGGTACTCTAGGGTTCTGTGGAACACAGTTTGAGAACCACTGGTCTAACACTTTCTTTTGACAGAGGAAATTGAGGTCCAGAAAGTGTAAATGGTGGGTTGCTGCTCGGGAACAGGAAATTGTGCCAAAGAAATGTTTACTTTCTAAAACTAGCTCTTCAAGTTTTATTTCTGGTTATAAAGTAATCATTTTATAAAAACACAGGGAAAATATACAGAAGGAAAGTTTTAAAAGCCACAGGCTTACAGCAGAACAATAAACCAGTATTCCACTATTAACATTTGATCTTGTAAGATTTTACAAAAAAAATTTTCTTTTTTTTTTTTACAAAATTGGGTTTCAGGCTGTACATACAATTGACATTTGAATGACGTGAGGGTTATTCCATGTGTAACTTGTAGTTGACTAACCGTATCCAGAGTTCCTCTGCATCCTGGGATTCCACCTTGGCATATTGTGTGGTAATATAGTTCTTGCTACTGAAAAAATGCCCAAGTATAAGTGGACTCTGTGCATTTCAAACCTGCATTGTGCCGAGGTAAACTGTATAGACCTGTATCCTTTTTTTCTCAACGTTATACCCTGCGATTCAGTTTTCTTGAATAATGTGGTTTTCCAGTGATTACATAATATTTTTTCACAGATGCACTGTGATCGTGCCATTCTCTTTTTGGTTGACGTATATTTATGTATTGTTTTCCACCATTTCATGTCAATAAGAAATGCTGTGATGAATTGCTTTGCCTATAAATCTTCTGTTTCATCATCTTCAATATTTCCTTAATATAATTTCCAAAAGAATAAAATTACTGAACTGCACTAAAGGTCATTAAAAATAAGTTCTTCCCAGAAGCTCCTATCTGACCCTTCATCCGTCTCCCACAGGAGTGTCTGGGGTGTGTTTCTCTCTGCCTAGAGGAGGTGGAGGAGACATCAGATTGGGAGGGGGGCTCAATGGGTAAGAAGAGCATCTTGACCTCAGCCTGTCCACGCTTTGTCTTCACAGGCCAAATACTTTTTGTGTGCTTAGACTGGTTCAGATGTGAGTAAATCTGGAATCTGCCTAGTGTCTTGGAAGTCCAGCTCACCTCTGAGTCCACATGTTGTTCCTGCTCCTGCAGGGAAGCTTCGGAGGCCTCCGTGGGGCAGGTCTTTCTCAATAGGGTGTCAGGTGGCCCCCAGAGGTGGCCAGGCTTGTGAAGGAGGTAGAGACAGGAACCCAAACCATTTTCAGCTTTTCCTTTGCAGATTCAACCTTTTAAGCATACCTACACTTACCTGCAACGGCAATCGTTTTGCATTTTAATGACAAATCAAGTACGCTAACTTGCATTTGAAACGAAAGTGCCTTAAATGTCTCTGGCTGTCAGAATGAGATGTTAGGAGCTTGATGAAAAGCGAACAAAGAAGACAAAGTATGAAGCCTAGATACAGTGCAAAATGAAATAAAACCTTGTATGGCCTGTCAGGGGTGTCAGTTGATATTCATATCTAAAGCACATTATAGCATTACTTTGCAGCTCATAGCTTACTCATCTGTCTTTTTTAATTCATCACATTCGAGCCCACATCTTTTAAGTCTCATGTGTCAACAATGGGAGAAATCTGTTAATTGACAAATGAGTGTCACAAATGTGAATTGGTGCCTTTACATCAGCGGCAGGTGTAGTCTCTTTTGTTTTTTGTTGGATCTATTATTGGCATAAGCCAGTGTAAGACATCTGTCTTTGTCGGAATGAGAAATGACAGGCCTTCTTGGCTGTCATTGTCTTAGTGCGTGCTCATTCTGTGAGATACTGTATAAAGATAAAATGTCAGTTAAAAGAATATGAAAAACTATCTGGAGGAAGTCCTTAAATTACTCAGAGAGGGGATCCGGGAATTGGGACTGGAATTGAAATCCGAGTGTTTCAGTTTGTATCTATCATACCTATTTAAAAATAATATTTCCTGAGTAACAGGATGAGGTTATCAGGCATTTAGGAGGATGTTATGTTGTGCTGGTATAATTAGCTTTATCAGGTGAGGAGAAAGTCTACCTTTGCAAGATATGAATTTATTTATTATCAGGTCATCTCTCAGACAAGTGCAGAATTGTCTCAATAAAAACACTCCAGGTAGGATTCTGGGCATTGATTTGCATGTGTTTTGAGATATTGAAATTGTTCCCCTCCAATTTCTTTTTCGGTTATATTCCTATCTGAGACTGATGAGAAGCATAATGAAATAAAAAGCAGCAGTTGTAGAGTGATGAGACAATTAGTGGGGAGAAAACTGTTAGTTTCATAGAGCTCCTGGTGGGTTTAGAGATGCAAGTGAGTCTGGACACCTGAGGCTGTGTTGTTAACGCAAGTTATTGCTGGTAAGAGAGGGTGAGAGAGGAGGTGTAAGGTCTGAAAGTGGAGGAATGCTCCTGCTTGCTCTTCTGTCAGCAGGAGCTAGGGACCCCCTGGGCGTTTAGGGCTGGTGAGGACAGGATGATCTCAGCCGAGCGTGTCCTGGTAGTAGAAAGGCTGGACTCTTACGGCATGCTTCCCAAACTTGAGTATGTACACAAATCCTTGAGAGTCTTGTTACAACACAGTGTCTGATTCAGCAGGTCCGGCCTTGGGCCTGAGCCTCTGCATTTCTAACAGATTCCTAGGTGACACTGACCTGCTGTTTTGTAGACTCGGCTTGAACGTCAAGGAGTTCAGTTCATCTGCTCACAGACCATCTGGTGGGCTTCTGTAGACAGCGTGGAGTTCAGAGGAGAGGCAAGGCTTCAGTGCTGGGATGAACTGGACTGGTCTGAATAATTTCTACATGGAGAAGTTCTTTTTCTGTAGAAATGTTTCCAGCCCCTTCAGAGGAGGCCCAGACTCACTGGTTTTTCTTGAGCTCTATGTGACTGGGGGACAGGACTCTGAGGCCAAGGTGCCCTGCCTTCTCTGAAGGGTCAGCACTGTGTGCATGTGGGCATGCTTGTGTGCACACGCTGTGCACATAGGCTCACTGTTGTGTGGTTGAGGGAGGGCGTGGACTGAACCTTATGTGTGTGTTGGCAGAAGTTGTGTGTTTTTGTGTGCACCTTGTAGTGTTTGGGGGGCATGCAGCAGGTCTGAGTGTACACTTTCTGTGTGTGACATAGAAACGTACATGTAAGTTGTATGTTTACATACCAGGCACGTACCAAACTATGGGAGGGGGCGTGTGTGTGAGAGTGGGTTTTCTCTGTGGAGTGATGGGGCTCCTTAGCTGCTGACGCATGTGAATAACCAGATCAATGGGGCGTGTGTAGGGAAAGAGATGGCAGGGGGTCTGCTGCTGGAGCTGCGGCCTGGTCCTTTGGTGGCCGTAGTCTCTGGTAAACGTATTTGCCTCCCAGGTTCCTCCTGGCCCACTGCCGTGGATGCTGACTGCATTGTTTATTTTCAGACGGAATAGACTCCAGGCAAAGTCAGACAATCCTACTGGGATCTGGGGAAGTCCTCAAATTATCATTGGAGGATCAAGGAAGGGCAAATTACATAGGGCTGGAGGACCAGACTTGCCTCCCTTTTCTTTTCATTTGAGCTACAATTATGACTCGGAGCACAAAGCCACTTCTTTTCTTTGCACATAAACTAATAACAAACTAATGAGTAATTGGGAGGATGAAACAGCTGTTTTTCTGAGGAATGTCAGAACCTCAGGAAGGCCTACCGTTCTTTTTCCAGTCTCTTCTCTCCTTCCCCCCAGGCCCCTGCCTTCTTCCTTTCAAATTCTATGTATTGCAGACCCTTTCCTGGCTGACCCTTAAATGCTCTGTTCTGGAGGAAATTTTAATTTTGTTTTTTTTTTAATTGAAACAAGGCTTACCTGAAGGGAGTGAGGCAAGCCAGAGAGAAGGAAGGGAAATAACCCATCTGAATAAAAAGAAGGCCCATAAGTTGCACCCCAACCCCCTTCGGGATAAATGAGAATGTTTTTGTCACATGGAGAGAGGCCCATGTTGCTTTCCGTGGAGGTGCATTAGCGAAAAAGAAGTTGCCTGAGCACAGAGAGTATATTTGTGTGTCCATGCACACGTCTCCCCATTTGCCTTCTAAAAATGGGCAAGGCACGCACATGGATCTTGTGTTTATCCACATACACGTCTGTGTGCGCAGACACAGGCCAGATCCGCACAGACATCTTTTTGTCTGCATGCTGGGGGGCTAGGTACATAAGAAGACCGTTTTACGTGCCCGCTCTTGGTTTTTCATTGCTGGTTGTCACAGAGAATCTGAAACAGACAAAAATTTATTGGGTAGTATTTAGAAACATGTCGGTGGTAACGACTGCAGCTCTGATTTCAATTAACACCCACTAAATTTAGGCTAATGCAGTGCATTTGTAGACCTGTTGAATGTGCTTGGCATCACGTTGCAAAAACCTAAAGTGGCCACAGTTTAAAAAACATTTCAAACTGACCCCCACTCCTGTGTCTGCTCCCCTCCCCCACCACTCTGGCGCAGAGTGTGAGCTCCTCTGTGAACCAGAGAGCCTTCGAAAATCTCTTACTTTAGGTTTTTATAAAACGACCTTTCGATAGAAGTGAGCACAGTTAAAGTTTTAGCGTCCTATCTTGCTTAATGAAATACTACTTTGGAGTTCATAATTCATCATTTCTAACACCCCGCTCACCCCCTTTTCTGGCTGTTTGGGTGAAAACAGCTGGAGAAGTGCTGCATTTTATGATTAAGGCACTAAAAGATTAGCCGTAGGCACTGCCCATCCACGGGGCTATGGAGTTCAGGCTGCTGACAGCAGATCTGTTTTGAATCGGAGTCAGATTAAAGTGAGTGAAAATCATTTGGGGGCTGAGGGCTCGAAAGGTCACACGTGTAATGAATTGTGGGTGCTTGCCTGGCTTCCCAGGCGAGAACCGTGAGCAATTATTAAATGCCATTGTGCATTGAGAAGGGTTGGTTGGTGGTGACTTTGAAACTTTCCAGAAGCAAGATTGCAAAAGGTAATAATAAGGCATTCGACAGGAGAGGATTTGGAGGGTGGTTGCCTTGTGTATTTGGCTTTATTTGGGGAGAGGTTTTTGTTTCCCTCTCGTCTTGCTCTGAGTCTGTAGTGATGCTCCTAGCAGTTCCAGGAGGTGGGGTCCTGCTTGGGTATCTTTTTTATTTGACTAGTTAAGTTCCTTCAGTAGCTCCCTACATTTTCTAGGTGCCATGGGAACTGGTCGTTTTGCCTCAGCCCTCAGCTGTTCTGTAGTTATTACCGTGTCTTTATGGACAGTCTCCTTTTCATCCATTGAAGTCACCCCAGACTACCTTGGCCAGCTGTGTGGGCATCAGGGACTATCTGATAAAGAGTCCAAAGCTCTTTCCTCCTGAAGGTGAGGGCAGTTGCAGTGCCATTGTGAAATGAGACTGGACCCTACCTTACCCCCTTCCCCGTATTTTCCATCTCAGGTGGTGTGGCTGAGCTCGGTGGACAGATTCCTTAAAGATTCTTTGTCAGAGACAGGGAATGCCCCTGCCTCCTGTGGAATGAACCCTTCTCATACTGGGCCTGGATCTTTCCCACTTCTAAACCATTCTGCCCTTCGTGCCTTCTACTGTTCTAGCATTTTGGAAACCCAGACGTAGATCTCTCTGGAAACATCTGCTCTGCAATGGAAAGCAAGGTGAAAAACCAAACAGAAAACAAAATTTAAATGATTAGGTTTACTGGGTGACTGTTTTTTCTTTCAGTGGCTCAGTCAATTTGTTCAGTTACTGAATGCTTTCTCTGTGCCAACTAGAAGGCTAGGCATTAAAGATATCATGAGGACTGACAACCCTGTAGAGGAGACAGATGTGGAAATTGGTGATTACAACCCACTGAAGTGGTGAAATATTGAAGGATGTGCAGGGCACTGACCACGTGGAGGAGGGGCAGCTGAGCCATCCTGGAGGTGGTGGAGGAAGGTCTCCCGGAGAGCTGTGTGTCTGCGCTGTATCTGGAGAGATGAGCAAGGTGAGCCACTTGGGAGGGCGAGGAGAGATATTCTGGCAGAAGGGTCAGTGTGAGTGACAGCAGGGAGGGTGGAGCAGCTGGAGCTGAGGTTTGGCTCACCAGAGTTGCTGATTCCCCACTTGCCATTTCTTGGGTGTGCTTGATTCTGTGAACGTGTACTGAATGCTTATGTTATCCTGTGCACTATCCTGGGTGCTTGAGCTACATGAGGGAATGAAGCAAAGACTTCTGCCTCTGTTTTCCCTTCTTTATTTTCCCTCTAAGAGTTCCGCTACCTTTTGCCTTCTTCCTTCATTGATAGGGAAATGTGACTAGTCAGGGTAATGAGAAAGAGGAGGGGGAGACAGACGGTGGCTGCTCCATCAAGTCTATAACGTGATGGGTTCCTGGAAGACATCACACCTTGTTTGGATAAATTGCGGGGACAAGAGGTGACTCTATACCAGGCATCAAGGTTGTAGGTTCATTACCTCTGTGGATTCAATATGGCTGTCTGGTAACTCCGTTGTCTGTTGTCCTTACTAAGGTGCCTGCCACTTACTCATACTTAGGTACAAATAGCTGATAGCAGTGTGAAAAATCCCCAGGGAGTATCACATGTTACCTGTGATGAATCCTAATGGATCAAGGAGTAACTGTAAAGCGTCAGGCATGTTGGACCAAGATGAGGATTTGTTTTTAGGAAGGGATGGGAAGGTGCTTGGGGCATTCATAGTAGCCCCAGAGAACTTTACATAGATGGTTGTTGCTCTCCATCACACATAAATTCCGTTTTTCTTAGTTGTCTTTAGATAATTAGTTTTAGTGCAGAGATGGAGAGACAATTTATTGGCTGTGGCTCAAGGATGTAAAGAAAGACCCATAGGAATCCAGCACCACCTTTGTTACTGTGTGATCATTACACATAGGTGGTAAGACAGCCTTGGTCTCTATCCACAGAGATCCTTCTGGAAGGAATTCTTCCAGTAGGTAGATGAGCTTCAAAAGACACCAATTGTGACCAAACCCACACCTGAACTAGCAGGAGGCTCTCCCCTGCCATGGCCCTACAAGTTCTGTGGCTTTGGGTTGAATGTTCCTTTGGCTTTTGAGGTTGTGCAGTTAAAGTGATAATTTTTTTGGTCCAGTGAACTTGGAGGAAAGGAAAGTTCTCTTCCTGTGGGTGAAGGCTTTCACAGAAGGTCTTTGGGGGAATGTTGGGCCTGAGATTTGGGAGGGGGTAGGGTAGAGAGGATGAATGCCAAGCCCCAACAGGGGTGGTGTGGGGTGGGGTTGGGTGGGTAGGTAGGGGCCAGCCTGCATTATCGGTCTGTGGCGCCCATCCAGCCTGTGGCCTCTTGCACACAAAGCCTTGGTTCTGATTAATGGCATCCGTGTCTGGGAGGCATGGATTGTATTAGACCTTGTTTAAAAGTGCTCGCTATACATTCACTTCCCCTGGAAGTGCACCAAAATAGGATGAGAGGGAAAAAAAGGGAGCAAGAGAAAGAGCCTGCATTTGGAAAGGGTAGAAAGGAGAGCTTTTTTCATAAATGCTTTCTGTGACTTTTTGTACTCTTCAAGGCTTTATCTCTGCAGGGCTCCTACGGGAGAGCAAGGGGAAAAAGTGAAGACAGACGTCTTGGGAAAGAAAACAGGTTTCCCTGCCAAAACTGGGAGATGGTGCTGGCTCTCTGGGCTTTTTAGAAACTCCGAGAAATCTGCTGACATTTTAAAGGGGGGGTGGGTAAAGAGAGAGATGATTTATGATGACATCACATGTTGCCCAAGCAGATCCTGCAAGAGGAAAATGGCTTTTATAGAGAGCATGTTGCAATAAAGAAACAGTGAGTCACTGGGGGAGCATCATCAATTGAAATGCCTTCAGTTATTTGCCTTAACTCTCCTGCTACCCCCACCACCACCCCAACCAAAGGCCTTGGCAGCTCTTAGGGCCTTGCTGGAAATGGGTTGAGAGAGCCTGAACCCAGAGTGCCTGCTGCCTTCTGTCTTCCCAGCTTTCCTTTCTGATGACTCTGATTATGTCTGATTATGTTCTTAGCTCCCTGTGGGGTAATGTGGGTGTGCAGATGTTGAACTGATCGCCTGTGTGTGTGTTGGGGGTGTGCTGACCCTATGTGTCAAGTGGTGGGTGATGCAGGAGGATGGTGGGGTGAGAGGAGCCAGTGACTGTCTCTTTTCAGGAGTAGCAGAACGATGCTGGACTTTTGTGGAGGGCTGAGGGTTGTCTCCATGCTTGTTCAAGGGAAGACCCTGGACACGGGCACTGGAGTGAGGGATCCAGCCCTGGGGGTCTGGGAATCATGGTAACTGCACTTGCACCCTCAGGCAAGGTTTGCAGCCTGAGAGTTGTGTTGTGTGCTATGGCTAGTCACCTGCAGGGCACCTATCCTGGACCTTGGCATCATGCCAGAGTCCAGAAGACTTGTAGTCACTCCCCCCCTGCCCTCCCAGCTCCTGGTTCTTCAATACACTTCTCCCCTTGATAGACATTTTCTTCCAGTTCCCTCAAGAGGCCAGTATTGTCTTCCTTCCTTTTTTTTTTTTCCTTTTTTAAATTATTATTTTTATTTATTTGATTGCACCAGGTCTTAGTTGTGGCACACAGGATCCTTCGTTGCAGCTTTTAGTTGTGGAGTTTTTGGTTGTGGCATGCAAACTCTTAGCTGTGGCATGGGGGATCTCATTTCCTGACCAGGGGTTGAACTCGGGGCCCCTGCATTGGAAATATAGAGTCTTAAACCACTGAACCACCAGAGAAGTCCCTCCTGCCTTCCCTCTGCCACCGTCAAAACATTCTGAGGACCAGGTTGGGAACCCTTTCATATTAAGGGCTGTTTGACAGAATGGGTTCTACTACCATGCATTTATTTGCATTTTAGTGAACATAAAAAACTAAAGCTGGGGACAGAAATGATCTTGAAGACATTCCAGCTTTCAGGAATAGGGGCTGGGGGAATCCTTTGAGATGTCAGAGGTGGTGGGGGGTAGAGCAGGTAGTTGGCTGGGCCAGCTGTGGTATAGATGGTGCCCTTCCTCCGCTTGAATAGTATGCCTCCAGAGTACATGAAGTTGGGGAATCCTTCCCAGGAGGAGGAGAAATCACTGCCTGGTGATGCTGAGGAGACTGGCAGGTCCAGGCCAGGCCCTGCCCTGCTTTTCCACACCAGGAGAGGATTCAGTCCAGTTCTGGGGGGATCTCTGAAGCCTGGGGTCTTCCCTGCTGAGTCACCAGCCCTGGCCCAGTGCACATCAGTGGTGCAAAGATGCTGCTTTTCTCCTAAGTAGGCTGGGTTGGTTCGTGAGCCCAGATATGCTCTCTGCCTTGAGCAGTGAAGTTGGCCTCATAGAGAAGTGGCCTGATCATGATCTCGTTCTTGGTGTCTGCTGGAGACGGGCATTTCCTAACTGCCTTTTTAACAACTGCAGATAGTGGTGGTAATGAACGATCCATCGTCCCATTTCCTTCTTCCTGCCTTTATCGAGGTCTGGGGAAACAGCAGTAAGCAAGACACAGTCTCCACATTCAAGAAGCTCATCTTAAGTCTTGAGGGTACTTTATTTCCTTCTGTTAAAGGTACCTAATTTCATCCAGAGACTTATGGTTCACCCTGCATACATGGTGGGGGTTGGGGGGGAGTTGAACTTCTGCTCTGTGCCAGGCATTTGAAAACTTTTAGCCACCCTGTAAGGTCATTTTTATTATCTCCCTTTGATCTTAAATAAAAATAAAAACAGGTAAAACCTGCTTATGGTCTCACAGCTCCTAAGTTGCAGTCAGTGCTACAACTGGGTACTGTGTGTTCCAAGCCTGTGCTCCCTCTCACACCCAGCTCTAGATAATGGTACACATATTGCTTTGGGGTCTGCTGTTTTTCACTTAACATGTCAAAAGCATTTTTTTCCTGTGTTTCTATAGTACTCATGATAATCTTTTAAAATGACTACATGATTTTTCTCCCCATGGTGATGTTCTCTAATGTAAACCAGTTCCTGGAATACTGAATGTTTATTTCTAATTTCTTTGATGTTGGAAATTGAGTGGGGAGTCCTGAGATTACCCCCTTCCACCCTTGGTTCCCCCAAAGGAGCAATAGGGCTGGCATAGATGGAGCCTGGGGTGGGGGTCTCTCCACAGGCTTGCTTGGGAGCCTGTTGTCCTCCCGCTAGCGAAGCTGTGTGGAAAGAGAACTTGGCTTCTTGTCCTGGATGCTCTGGCTTCTGGCTCAAGCCAGACTTCCTCTCTGGGCCTTTCAGAGATCCCTAACTTCACTCTTTTCCCCTGGAAGATCCAAGACCATCCTGCCAAACTGGTTTTCTCTCTCACATCCACTTGCCCACCTTATTCCCTAGGTTCAGATCCATTCTCTTTACCAAGGATACTCCCTGCCTCCTCCTTCCCTGAGTCTTCTCTACGCAGCTCTGTCCAGCCTTTAGCCCTCAGCTCAACATCTATAGCCTCTAGCTGGCCCTTCTGACAAAGTTCATTTTACCTCAAATCAAACTTTCTGCAACCCCACCCTTTCCTACGTGACACCAAATTATATGCTGTCACATGAATTCCTTGTCTCCTCAAAACTGGGTAAAGAAGGAGGCAAGCGGGTCTCACAGTCATGTTCCTGAATTCCTTCTACTATTGTCTCACTTAATCCTCCCAAGAGCACTGTGAGGCGGGATTTGCTATCCCTACTTCACAGTGAGGATAGATTAATACTATCCCAGACAGGGTGAGAGAAAATGAATGCCCTGTAAGTGACACAGTTCCCAGATAGCAAGAGACCATTTCTTTAACTACATCTTCCTCCCCCTTAGTGATCAGCAGGCAGTGCAAGACACGTAGTGGGTGCTCATTAAATGCCTGGTGAGCTGAATTGTTGGACAGTTTCCTTTGTGGGGATGAAAATTCCTACCGTGCACTGCTGAATCAGGAGGGAAAAATTGAGTCAGCTGTGCATGTGGCGTGTGCTTTTAATTTCAAACAGGGATCTCTGCAGTTTGGCAAGGGTCAGGCATTGACAAGAGGTGCAGAGGAGGGAAAAAAACATCTTGAAGCTGCCTTCTGCCCTGAGTGAGAGCAAAGCCCCACATCTGTTCCTCGTCTGGGCCCCAGTTCCCCTCTCTAGCTGAGGTCCTCACCATAGGCAGGGGGAGTGGGTGTGGTCAGACCTGAGAGTTGAATGATTTGAGCTGGGGCCTTGAGGGCTCCGGGGATATTCTGCCATGTTGGTTGGGTGTCAGGTTGGGTGTGCCCAGCATGGGGTTTGGTATGTGTGATAATTTTAGGGTTTGTACCTTCTGTTCCCCATGGTGGACCAAAGGGGAGCTTTTTGACCATCATACATTTTGGGAAAGTTTGGAAGTGCTACAGGTCTTTCCTCTTGCTGTGACTTCATTCTTTGATGTAAAACCACATGAGAGGACCCAGTGAGGGGTGTATAACCAAGTGGGGGCTGTACAAGTGGTACACGCCAAGATGGAGGTGAACTGGGGCAAATATCAAGGTGAGGGGAACCAGGATTGTACACCAAAGGGGGGCCAACGTGAAGCTTTTTTGCTGGGACCAGGATAGCATGCTGTGATGGAATTACAGAGGATGGCTGCCGAGGCTGTCAGTGCTGGGCCATGGGAGGAGGCAGTGCTAGAGAGCTGAAGGAGTCATAGCGAGGGGCATTCTACGAAGAGATGACAGTCAGTGTTTGCTTGGAAGTGCCAAGTATCCAAGGTTAAATGCTTCCTTGGTGTCAGGATTTCTCAGAGGCTTCCATGCCAGTCTTGCATTGGAGTCTCTAGGCTGTGGATGAGCAGGCTGCCCTTGAAGGTGAAGTTACAGAGGTTGGGTTCAAATCTCAGCCCTGCTTTGGCTTCTGTGATATTGAGTAAACTGTGGCTCTGATTCTTCATTTGTGGAAGGCTGGTTATAGGATTAAATGGGATGATGCTTGTAAGATGTTTATCATAGTGTCTGGCTTATGATAACTGTTTGGTAAGTCTTAGCAACTGGTGTTGTAGTTGTATCATCTCACCAGTGACCAAGGAGGATTTTCCCCTGGAGCAGTGGTTCTCAACCTGCATTCCTAGACCATCAGCATCATCTGGGAGTTCATTAGAAGGGCAGATTCTTGGGCTGTACCCCATTGAGTTTCAGATTCAGTATGTCTGAGTGATGCTGATAACTCCTGGTCTGGGGACCACACTGAAGAACATCCCTTAGCACTTGTGTCCCATGTGATAGACTTTAGAGTGTGCAGTTACATTGCCCTCTGCTTGCACTGCACTGCCATCTCTCCTGGATGGTTAGATGATGAATTCTTTTTGAAATCAAGGATTTTTGGTGATCAAAGCAGGAAAAACCTGGTGGCAGGATGAAGCCTTATTTAGAGGGAGTGAGGCAGTGACTGTTTTTGCTTTTAAAGCTAGCCTTGCTTGGCTGTGGAACAGACTTACCACTGTCGCAGAGACCCTCTTTCAGGTGAGCATGGCAGCTTGGCACAAGCGCAGTTTGCCTTACACCTCTTTGGGGGGTGCGCAGAGTGGGACGTACCCCAAGCCCCTCAGTGTGCTGCCATTTCACTGTGTAAGGCATCTTATTTTCTGGGAGGCTGCTCCCTTCAGTTGGATTGCAAGACCCCTCTGTATGTGTGAGTGTGTGTGACACAGTACTCAATTCACTTAATCCACGCGGTCTTGAGAAATGGCCCTGAGTGTCTGTACTGGTGTCATTTCCTATAAGAAATTGTTCCCGATTGTCTGTCGTTGGCCATGTGTGTCTCACCACAGGACAGATGTTGCTTCACAGTGCTGTCTGCCAACCAGACTTACGCTCATTGAGTGTGGCAACTCATTCCTTTATCTCTAGCACAGCACCTGGCACACAGTTGTGTTCGAAAATCTCTCTTAAGACGCCATAAAAGTCCTCTGGGGATATCAGAGTAAGATCCCCATGTGTTTGATGGGGTCCTTGTTGCCTAAAGCTCAGCTTCTCTGTACATTGGAGCCAAATCAAATCTTGGAGACAGAATTTGGGTGAAGTAGAAAAGGATAGCTTTATTATTACTATGCTAGGCAAAGGGGGACCCAGTGGCCTTCTGCCTCAAAACTATGTGTCCCTACTTGGAGAGGATAGTGAGAAGTTTTATAGTAATGCTTCAAAGAGGGAGTGATCAGCTTGTGGACATTCTTCTGATGGATTAGTGGACAGGTAAGTAGGAGTCAGCATTATCAGCCTTCAGGTTCCATCTGGTCCAGGGTCTACATAGTTGTGGGCAGCATACCATTGTTCACAGTTAACTTCTCGCACCTGGAGTGAGGTTTCAGTATCTGTGAAACAGCTCAAAGATATTGTCGTGTGTATCCTTTGAAGGGGAACCAGGACCTTGCCCCAAGGCCGCACTGTTGTTTCTCTTGACTGTTTCTCTCTGGTCTTGCATCTACTCCCTAATTAGCAACTGCTTAAATCTGCCCATTGGAACTCAGGGAGGGTCATGAAAGCTGAATGAAGGCTGTTTCCTATAATCAATGAAATGGGGGACATAGGCGGGCTTAGTGCTCAGGAACCCCAAAGCGCCCTGCTCCGTATCATCCTTGGACAGAAAGAGACCTCTTGGGCGGGGGAAGTGGGCAGTTCTGGTTGGGTGCCTAGGGGGTGTGGGGCTGAAGATCCAGGAGGCTGTGCCTCTTAGGTTTTTAAATTCTGGTCCTAAATGCTGTATTTTTGTGTTTTCCGGGGAATTGATCCTCCTGCCAGCTTCAAGTGGTCTGGGAATGACCATGGAGCGGTGGGTAGTCTGACCGCTGTCTGTGGGAGCCATGGCCTAGGGGGGACTGGAGGACACTGGAGCCTGGGTAAAGTGGCCTAATGAGAGAATAGGAGCCATGCTAGGGTAAGCCAGGTCTTCTCTGTTTTCCAGTTTCCCTGAACAGTATAAATTTTGAGAACCTGGGACTGCTTCTGAGAGAGAATTGGATCACCAAGTCCTGGTCATTAGGCAAGTAAGGTAGTCTTTTTCCTAAAGAAACAGGCAAAGAGCTGATCATAGAAGCCCATTGTTTCAGGTAATTCATGGTTTGGTATCTGGGCTCCTTTGAAGTAAAACGAATCCAAAATATAAACCTTTCTTCTCATAATAGAATCCGCTTGTGTTATTTAAATCCATGGGTTTTACATTACAATAGTCACCCATCAGACTTGGAGAGAAATGGAACTTTCTTTGACAATGCGGTGTGTGGTGTTCTTGCTGGCTTAAAATTAAACCTAATCGGGAGGTGTCACTGAAGCCTGTGCTGAGTAAATGATGGAGCATGAAATAAAATGATTTATACAACTTTCTTTTCCAATAGGCAGTGCTTTTTTAATGTTTTTCTCCTTCTGAAAGAAGGCGTGGGTGTTGAAAGTGATTTTTGATGATGTTTTTCTTAAGTGGTCCAAGACCACAGCTTTCTGAGAACTGCCCACCCCCACCCCGCTGCTTTCCCGCGTGGTTGACTCTCGCTTGAACTTTCTCAATTTGCAAGCATTAGAATGTTCTGACAACCTCAGAATTCGCAAATCTGGCCCATCACAATGGAAATAGGAGCCCAGCCTTTTGGGAATTACTGGGGATCTGAATTTAAAGTGGTGTGAGTCAAGGCTTGTTCCTGCTTATTGGGTTTATGTTTCAAGACCATTGTGTTAGGGTTAAGTTGACTGGTTGTGATGTCCTCATGATAGGTTAATTAAAAAAAAAAAAAAATCTCTGCTTGTGAATGTGGTCCCCAGATAGGAATAGATGTGTTTGCACACGTGTGGACCCAAGCTCAGTGAGGGAATGTGTGTCATCCGTGCAGGGTGAGGGTGAGGGGTAGAATGTGCTCTACCGTCTGCGGCCATACCACCCTGAACGCGCCCGATCTCGTCTGATCTCGGATAAGCAGGGTTGGGCCTGGTCAGTACTTGGATGGGAGAATTTGCCCTACCTTCCTACCTAAATATGTGCAAATTCAGCTCATCCAAAACGGATGGCATCCGCCTCCTTCTCACATTTGTTCTTGACTCCTTTATCTCAGTTACTGGTGGGTCACTTTCCTCCCAGTATCCCAGGTTCATGTTCCCAAACCTTTTAAGAATTGCTGAAGTATCTTGGTTGCTCTGCCTGCCCACATTTCTTTTCCTCTCCAGATCTTGTCGACAGAGCAGGAATGGTCTGGAGGCACTGTCTGATCAAAGTCTTTCACTGCTTGAAATCCAGGCCAGCTTCTCAGCCTACAAGGGACTTTTCTAGCTTAGTTGTTCTTTATCTAAGTTCTGGCCAGTGACCTGACAGCCTTGTTTTCCCAGTTCTTGGTCTTTGTGTTGTCCTCTTGTCTGTTACGGCTGCTATAATGGAATAACACAGACTAGTGGGTTATACAACTGATTTATTTTCTTACAGTTCTGGAGGCTGGAAGTCCAGAGTCAAGGTGTTGGCAGGCTTGATTTCTCCTGAGGCTCCTTGACTGCTTTCTCTTTGTGTCTTTACATGGTCTTCCATCTGTGTGTGTCTGTGTCCTCTTCATTGGAGAACACCAATCATACAGGATTAGGGTCTATCCTAAAGACCTTATTTTAACTTAAAGACCTTTAGTTAAAGGTCTTAAAGACACCACCTGCAAATACAGTCCCATTCTGAAGTATCGTACCAGGAAGTGGTTAGAATCTCAACATAGGGATTTTGGGGACCACAACTCAGCCCACTGTACCACTGTCCCGGGAAAGCGCATTCCTTCACCTATCAAACATCTACATTTTCAAGACTTATAATCTGAGTGTCTCATCTCCACAAAATTCTCCCTAACTCTGTGCATCATGGCTCTGCTACCTCATGTGTCTCCAGGAGCCCCTCGCTTGAGCCAAGTCCTCGCATGCAGTGGCTGGCATGATGGCTGGATTTCTGCTTTCTCCTCCTGGGGACATGAGGCTTATGTAACTCCTGGGGTCTTGCTGTCCCCACTGTGAGCGGTCCCTTCTGATGGAGCAGTGCCTGGCGTGTACTGCATGTAGCTACGTGTATAATTCATAAGAGAGGACTCATGTCACCCAGGGCGTGCTGCTCATTTGCAAGAATTATGAGCTTTGACAGAACTCCCTGTCATGGAGGCCTTCTTGTCACATTGGTGGTAATTACTATTCCTTTTCTAATTACTTATCTTATCCACCATGGCCCCTTTCAGCTGCTGCAGAGGAGACGCCCCTGTCCCCTCACGCAGACGCAGACGGAAGCTGGGTTACTGCCATCACTCTCCTGAGGCCTTCTTTCCCTTTTCTCCTGTTTGTCTCCCTTTCCCCTTTCTCTGGATTCTGAACCATGCCCCCTTTAAGAAACCAATTGATTTCTCTTTTTTTTTTTTAAAAACCCTCAGATTATTTATTTGGCTATGCCGAGTCTTAGTTGTGGCATGCAGGATTGTCAATCTTCGTTGAGGCACATAGGATCTAGTTCCCAAACCAGGGGTCGAACTTGGCCCCCCCGCGTTGGGAGTGCAGAGTCTCAGCCATTGGGCCACCAGGTTGGCCCACTCCTTTGATTTGTAGAGCTTTGTTCTGAAGGGCCAGAGGGCAGCACAGTTGGTCCTTCAGCCTCAGCATGCCATACCTGCCTCAGAGCTGCCTGCCTTCACCTTGGGGAAGGCAGCCTCTCCCATGACAGCCTGCCCTGAGTCAGGTGGAGAAAAATAGCAAAGGGAACATCATATTTAAAGAATCTGAATGTGCTGAGTGGATGCTTTGGAAACCGAACCTCAGGCAAAAGGTCCTTGGTTCAGGCTTGTGACTGATGTGGCTTCATGTGCTGTTAACAACCAGGAGATTGAAGACCCAACCAGGCTGTATTTTTGCCTGTCACCAGAGGATCTCCAACCCTTTAACTATTTTAGTTTTAATATCTGATTTTACTTGGGTTCCCCTCTAGAGTTGCTTTCCTTTGTCTCTTATCGTGTTGTTTAGTCCGGAAGCAGTGTCCGACTCTTGCAACTGCGTGGACTGTAGCCTGTGAGGATTTCCCAGGCAAGCATACTGGAGTGGGTTGCCATTTCCTCCTCCAGGGCATCTTCTTGACACAGGGATCAGACCTGTGTCTCCTGCAGTAGCAGGCAGATTCTTTACCCTTATCACATTACTGTATTTAATTGACTGAATTAAGGAAGGTTTCTGTTTCAACTGCAATACTTAGCATTTTACATTCAAATGGCTGTAATACCTTTGGAGGGACCTGACTGATTTTGATGAAATACTATCCATTATGAAAGGTGTTAACGTACACGTCAGGTTTTATTTAAATGTAGTCTGCGCCCTTGAAACAAAATGACAGAAGTGTCCAAAAGACCATTTTTTTTCCAGTAATGTATATGAGATTCAGTGGAAATTGGTGCATTTTTATAAGGTACGGAGATCCTGTCCTGCCAGCATGGATTTCTGTGTAAAGAGAAGCTGTTGCTGTGTGCCCAGTGTTGGGTGAAATAGATGCACGGCTGCCTGGTTTCAGTGACTGACTTCAGCCCTCTTTCGGATCATCGCAGTCCTCCACTGTTGACCTCACTACCCTGTCTCCTCCTATGCATGTCTCCTGTGTCCCCCTGAAGCTTGCACGTATTTTCATATCTAGGCTTTCACCTTCAGCTTCTTTTCTGGCTTCTTTTGCATCTCTCTTTGGTTGCATGCCTTCAGGGACCTCCTTCCAGGCATTTTTGGTTTACTCGAGTTCTGAGGGCTGCTTCCTGTAATAGATTGAGCTCTTACTGTGTCCTTACTTGCTTGGAACTTACATTTCAGTTGGGGCAGGGGATGGAGGGTATGGCCAAGTAAAGAGTTAAGTGATGCCACCGTGGGGAATGCTTAGGTCCCTCTGAGAACATCTAAAAGCATTCAACCTTTGGAGGAGGGGAGGTTATCAGGAAAGGCACACTAAGGAGGTGTTATCTAGGTGAACTTGAAGAATCCACTCATTCCTTCATTTGCTTTATGGAGCCCTTGATGGGAGTAGGTGCCGTGCTGATGGTTGGCAAACAGCAGTGAACAAAGCAGGCAGAGGCCTTACCCTCGTGAAACTTATGTTTTAGCGAGTAGAGAAGCCAAGTAAGGTGCTATTGGGAGGTGAAGGGTATTTTAGGCAGAGGAAACAGCATGGACCATGTCCAAATCTCAGGATAAATGAGTGTATTCAAGGCACACAAGGAAGGCAGGGGCCAGATCACAAAGGGGTCTGTGAACTCTGGAGTTTGAGCTTTATTCTGAGGATGAGGGGTTGCCACTGAATGGTTTTAGGTAGGAGAGTTGGAAGGTCATGTTTGTATTTTATTTAACTTTAGTCTTTCTGATTATTATTATTATTATTTTTATTGGCTGCCTTGGGTCTTCATTGCTGTGTGCAGGCTTTTGTCTAGTTGCAGTGAGCAGGGGGCTACTCTTTGTTGCAGTGTGTGGGCTTCTCACTGAGGTGGCTTCTGTTGCTGCAGAGCTTAGCTGCCAGGGCCCTGCTGGCTTGGTAGCTGTGACTTGTGGGCTCTGGAGAGTGGACTCAGGAGTTGTGGTGCATAGGCTTTGTTGCTTTGGAGTATCTGGGATCTTCCTGGCCCAGGGATCAAACTGGTGTCCCCTGCATTGGTAGGTGGATTCCTAACTACTGTACCACCAGGGAAATCCCATGATTGTATTTTAGAAAAACCACTTTCATTGTCCTAGAGAGAGTAGGCTGGAGGTACAGTTTAGGAGATGAATTAGAAGGCTGTAAGACTTGCCTTGGGGCAGTGATAGTTTAAAGACAAGTAGGTGCATCTGAGACAGACTTTGGGAGGCAGTTTTTGACAGTATTTGAGTGGATGTGGAGGGTTGAGGCCTGAGAGACATATAACTCACTATGGGGTTTATTGATAGAATAATTGGGTTGATGGTGGTGGCATTCTTGGAGATGGGGAAGTTGGAGGGGAACAGGGTTTTCAGGGTGGAGGAGATGAAGGGGAGACGAAATTGGGACACATGGAGCTTGAGGTGCCTATGAAGACATCCAGGTCCAAGTGTCCAGGAGGCAGCTGAATACACAGATCTAGAGTTGAGAGCACAGTCTGGGTTGGAGGCTCATAGAACAGTTGAAATAGGAGGGAGTGGTCAGCAGGGTCAAATGCTTCAGAGGAAAAGTTGAGTGAGGCTTTGAAATAGTCATCGGGCTTAGCCATAGAAAGGTAGTTAGTGACCTTGGCAGGGATGATTTGAGAGAATAGTAGGCTTTTCTGTCCACATGATGTCATTTGAGCACTTTCCATTCTCTGTGTCTCCATCAGCACCATTCTAGTTCAAGCATGTTTGTATCTTACCGAGGCTTTTGCTATAGCCTCCTGATTGTTCCACCAAAATAGTCTCTATGCTGCAGAGAGAGAGTGATCTTGTAAAGAGGAAAATCTGATTATGCCACTTCCTTGCTTAACATCTTTTAATGGTTTTATGCTGTGAGGATAAAGACAAATCCCTTGACAAGCAGCACAGGCCTCCCGCCTCCTTGGTACCTCATCCTGTGTCCTTCCCTCTCTTCTTGGACAAAGCAGTTCCCTAAGTGCCTTGAGTGGTCATGTCTTCTTTGGCCATCAGGACTCTGCACATGCACATTCTCTCGACTTGGAAGTCTCACTTCCCCCTTCACCTAGTTCATTTCTACTTGCAGATTTCGGTTCCATCTGTACTTTCTTAGGGGCGTCTCCCCTGACCTCCCTCACAGGGTCAAATCTCTCTTTTGGGTGTTGTCATAGCACCTGTCTTTCTTGGAATGTGGTGACAAATTGCATTATGTTCCCAGTTCTTGCCCTCCCTATATCCATGCTCTTTGGTATGTGGTTTTGCAATTTTTCCCCCAAATATGTTCCCCTGATGCATTGAATTTGGGCATGGCCATGTGTTACATAGGTGGAGTGAGAGTATGCCTTAGAAGGCATTGCACATTCTTTCTGCATCTCTTGAGCTTTCGCCATTGCCCATCCTGAGACTGAGCTTCACAATGTGGAGTGGACCTGAACCTGTTCTGTAGTCTGCAACCTGGAGTCCAGCCTAGCCTAGCTGACTTACACTAGATTTGCAGATAGATGAGAATAAATGTGTTTTGGGGTAGTTTGTTAGGCAGACTTATCTTGGTGATAGATGACTGATAAGATAGCAAGCACAGTTGTAATTATATATCTGTATATGCATATATGTTGTTTATATCTGTTTTCCTAGAGGGCAAATATTGATTCTATTACCGTGTACTATATTTCCCAGCAATCCTGCATGGTGCCTGACACATGGTATGTATGCAACACATAGTTGTTAAGTGATTAAAGTCTGTTCAACTGAAATATGTGGTTTATGTCTTCATCTTCCATGATGATCTTAAGAGTTTATCGGTTCTGGCTAAATTGGCCCACTGCCAAAGGTATCAGGATACATTTTTGCATTCAGTTATAGTACTTTGCTAACTTGAGACAAAATGACATCTTTTAGAAATGTATGTTTCCTATAATTAAAAAAAAAAAGGTATAATGTTGGCTTAAGAGGTTATAGCGTGGGACTTTCCTGCTGGCTCAGAGGTAAAGAATCTGCCTGCCAGGGCAGGAGACATAGGTTCGATCCCTGATCCAGGAAGATCCCACATGTCTTGGAGCAACTAAGCCTTTGTACCACAACTACTGAGTCTGTACCCTGGAGCCTGGGAGCTGCACTTACTGAAGCCTGCATGCCCTGGAGTGTGTGCTCTGCATCAAATGAAGCCCCTGCAATGAGAAGCCTGCACACTGCAAGCAGAAAGTAGCTCCTACTTGCTGACTTGAGAAAGCCCATGCAGCAATGAAGACCCAGGACAGCCAAAAATAAATTAAAGAAAAAGGTTATGGTGTGAATTGTGAGGGAAAATACATCATCTGCAGTCCCAAGGCAAAAGTGAGTATGTTAATCCCATATTAAGATTTAATTTTTAGCTAGGTTGCTGTGTATAACCTTCATCATTCTAGTACAGTCGCTCAGTCGTGTCAGACTCTTTGTGACCCCATGGATTGCAGCACTCCAGGTTTCCTTGTCCATCACCAGCTCCTGGAGCTGGCTCAGACTCATGTCCATTGAGTCAGTAATGCCATCCAACCATCTTATCCTCTGTCGTCCCCTTCTCCTGCCTTAAGTCTTTCCCAGCATCAGGGTCTTTTCCAATGAGTCAGTTCTTTGCATCAGGTGGCTAAAGTATTGGAGTTTCAGCTTTAGCATCAGTCCTTCCAATAAGTATTCAGGACTGATTTCCTTTAGGATTGACTGGTTTGATCTCCTTGCAATCCAGGGACTCTCAAGAGTCCTCTCCAACACCACAGTTAAAAAGCATCAATTCTTCAGCACTCAGCCTTCTTTACGGTCCAACTCTCACATCCATACATGACTACTGGAAAAATCATACCTTTGACTAGATGGACCTTTGTGGGCAAAGTGATGTCTCTGCTTTTTAATATGCTGTCTGGGTTGGTCATAGCTTTTCTTCCAAGGAGCAAGCGTCTTTTAATTCATGGCTGCAGTTACCCTTTGCAGTGATTCTGGAACCTGAAAAAATAAAGTCTCTCACTGTTTCCATTATCTCCCCATCTATTTGCCATGAAGTGATGGGACCAGATTCAATGATCTTAGTTTTCTGAATCTTGAGTTTTAAGTCAGCTTTTTCACTCTCCTCTTTCACTGTCATCAAGAGGCTCTTTAGTTCCTCTTTGCTTTCTGCCATGATGATGATGTCATCTGTGAATCTGAGGCTATTGATATTTCTCCTGGCAATCTTGTTTTCAGCTTGTGCTTAATCCAGCCCAACATTTCACATGATATATTCTGCATATAAATTAAAAAAGCAGGGTGACAGTATACAGCCTTGACATACTCCTTTCCCAATTTGGAACCAGTCTGTTGTTCCATGTCCAGTTCTAACTGTTGCTTCTTGACATGCATACATATTTCTCAGGAGGCAGGTCAGGTGGTCTAGTATTCCCATCTCTTGAAGAATTTTCCACAGTTTGTTTTTATCTACATAGTCAAAGGCTTTGGTGTAGTCAATAAAGCAGAAGTAAATGTTTTTCTGGAACTCTCTTGCTTTTTATATGATCCAATGGCTGTTGGCAATTTGATCTCTGGTTCCTCTACCTTTTCTAAATCCAGCTTGAACATCTGGGAGTCCTCGGTTCACATACTATTGAAGTCTGGCTTGAAAAATTTTGAGCATTACTTTGCTAGCATGTGAGATGAGTGCAATTGTATGGTAGTTTGAACATTCTTTGGTGTTGCCTTTCTTTGGGATTGAAATGAAAACTGACCTTTTCCTGTTCTGTGGCCACTGCTGTGCTTTTCAAATTTGCTGGCATATTGAGTGTAGCACTTTCACAGCATCATCTTTTAGGATTTGGAATAGCTCAACTGGAATTCCATCACCTCCACTAACTTTGCTCATAGTGACGCTTCCTAAGGCTCACTTGACTTCACATTCTAGTAGGTCACTTTCATAGGTAAATTCTACATTAGAAACAGATTAAGTCTGTAAGATTTGTTGTTGATTTAAGAGCTTATTTTGGCTGAGATGAGGTAAAACATCCATGGAATTTAATATCTAAGGAGGAAAAAGGCATCTTGTAATAGGGAATGAATACAGGGCTTGGATTCAAAGAACTGTAATATACTAGCAGTGATCATGAAAAATGGTTAACATTTCTGTGTTTTTTCTCTATATTTTAATTTCATTTAAGTATAGTTGATTAACAGTATGAAAAGGCAAAAAGACATGACACTGAAAGGTGAACTCCCCAGGTCAGAAGGTGCCCGATATAGATGGGGAAATAGATGGGAAAACAATGGAAACCATGACAGAGTTTATTTTTTTTTTGACTCCAAAATCACCGCAGAGGGTAAATGCAGCCGTGAAATTAAAAGACACTTGCTCCTTGGAAGAAAAGCTATGGCCAACCCAGACAGCATATTAAAAAGCAGAGACATCACTTTGCCCACAAAGGTCCATCTAGTCAAAGGTATGATTTTTCCAGTAGTCCTGTATGGATGTGAGAGTTGGACCGTAAAGAAGGCTGAGTGCTGAAGAACTGATGCTTTTGAGCTGTGGTGTTGGAGAAGACTGTTGAGAGTTCCTTGGATTGCAAGATCAAACCAGTCAATCCTAAAGGAAATCAGTCCGGAATGTTCATTGGAAGGACTGATGCTGAAGCTGAAACTCCAGTACTTTGGCCACCTGATACGAAGAGCTGGCTCATTTGAAAAGACCCTGATGCTGGGAAAGATCGAGGGCAGGAGGAGAAGGGGACAACAGAGGATGAGATGATTGGATGGCATCACCGACTCAATGGACATGAGTTTGGGTTAACTCCGGGAGCTGGTGGTGGACAGGGAGGCCTGGAGTGCAGCAGTCCATGGGATTGCAAAGAGTCAGACACGACTGAGTGACTGAACTGAACTGAATTGTGTAGAGAAGCTTTTAATATTTCTGTACAATCTGATATAATAATACTCAGTGTTTATCTTCTGTTTGCTAATATTTTGTTTAGAATTTTTGTACTGATTTTCCTGAGAAGAATTGGCTGGAGTTTTATTGTGTCGTGTTTGTCAGGATAGTTTTCAGTGTTATCAGGGACCGAGTTGTGTCTCCCTAATAAAATGTATATGGTGGTGGTGGTGATTTAGACGCTCAGTCATATTCAACTCTTTGCCACCCCATGGACTGTAGCCTGCCAGGCTCCTCTTTTCATGGGATTCTCCAAGCAAGAATACTGGCGTGGGTTGCCATTTCCTTCTCCATAAAATATATACATTGAACCCTCCATGCCAATATGACTATCGTTAGCATGAGGCCTTTAGGGAAGCCGTAATTGTAGGACCTTAATCCATTAGGACTTGTGTCCTTAGGAGGAGGAGGTGTCAGGGAGGGCTAGATACGGAGAAAAGGCCACTTGAGGACACAGGGAGAAGGCAACTGCCTTACAAACCAGAGAGAGAGCTCCTAGCGGAGACCAGCCCCATGGCATGTCGGTCATGGACTTCTGGCCTCTAGAAGAGAGGCCAGAGAAAATACATTTGTTTCATTCCATCCCCATCTGTGGTATTTAGTTATGGCAGACTAGTAAAGTGTTACACATACTTTAAAAATTGTTCAGAATGTTTCTGTCTATTGTGGAAGAAACCATTGGAATGTCATTGTAGTTACCTATTCCTTGGAGGAATTGTTAAGCGATATCTGTGAAATATTTGCGGCCTGATATTTATTAGGTTTATCTCTGATAACTATAAATATCTTCCATTGTATTTGGTCTGTTTAGATTTTATTGGTGATTTATATTCCTAGATAATATCTAATTAACATCCTGGTTAACCAGGATGTCAAATGTATTAGAATAAAGCTGCACAAAATCTTTCAATCTATTCTGTGTCTGTGGTTATAGATACATTCACATTTTAACTAAATGTATTTTATCTTTTCTTCCCCTTGATTATTGGTTTAGTAGTTTATTATTTAATAACTTTTGGATTTTTTAGTGCTACCAGTTTTTCTTATTATTGTTTTTATGTATACAAATTCTTTTGTTTTCCTTAAGTTATTACTTTGTTTTTGAGCTGCACATTTAAGTATTTGATCTTCTTTAGAACTGTGTGTATTTAAAGCTAGAGATCTTTCTCTGAGTACTGCTTTAATTATCCTGTAAATTGAACTACCTGTTTTACATTTTTATTTTCTAGGTATTTGTGAATTTTAATTTTTCTCTCGTTACAAAAGTTGATGGAGAAGGAGTTTTTTAAATTTATTTTTTTAATTGGAGGAAAATTGCTTTACAATGTTGTGTTGATTTCTGCCATCCAGAGAAAGTTTTAAAATTTAAAATTTCTGGAGTGCGATCAGAGAAGGTAGTTGGTCTTGAAGACCTAGAATATGGTCATTTTGTAAGCTGGCACTTCAAAAAGTTGTATCTCAATTTTCAAGCTGTAGAATTAGAAATGAATGAATTTTGATTTCCTTTTGATTGATAATAGGTTACTTGTATTCCTTATTTTTGACTCACTTGATTTATGACCTGAAACTTAGAGTCAAAACCTATTTATTATTATACTGTGAACTTCAAGAGAATATATAGAAGATGTAGATTTTACCTTGAATTTACTAAGACAATTTGATTGCACTTTAAAAATACTGGTAGTAGTAAGAGTTGAAAGACTGAAGAGAGCTTGAATAATGAAGGAAAGCTTTATGCAGGAGGTGGATCTTGAAGGGTAAGTAGAAGTGAGGAGGTAGTGAGTCTGTTATGAGACCTTCTGGGCTGGGGAAAGCATGAGCAGAGCTGGGCTTAGGGTGAGCCTGACATCTGAGGGAGAAGGTATGTACCCTCTTGCCCAGGTTTTGCTCTCTGTTACTTGCCCTAGCAGTTGAGTCAGGAGCGAGAGTCATAGGGGACCAGCCATCTCTGTTCAATTGACTTATGCGTAAGCGTATTTGTGGAGGCCATCCCAACCATGTGATAAGTCTACCTTGGAACAACAGAGACAGCCCATGATAATTTGCTTTTCAGGCTGCCCTACGGGTGTGCTCTCGGTTTTGCAGCTTCGCCAGAGAGCTGAAATTGGTACATACTTCCCATTGGATAGCATTAGCTCAGTATTGGAACATTAATCAGGGAGAGATAGGTGTTTCAATGGAAGAATTACAGTGTCTGATATGTACTTGCTATATGGAGTTGTTTTGTCAGATGACCCCAGTAAATTACCCACTATTTAACAGTGAGAATAAATCAAGTAATGTGTGGTCTGTAGGAAGTGAAGGTATTTAAATAATTAAGCAGTTCTTTCTAGAGCCTCTTTATATGATATTTTCTAGACTCCAAATCAGTTTTTCTCATCCAGGCTCTGTATAATATATAGTTATTTCAAATCAGCTTTACTTACTGAGCTTTTTCTAGTAATGGAGCTTTGTCAGCAAAAACTGTGCGTACCAGCAAATGGTGAATGATGGTCTTGTGTCAGAAAGGAGCTTGAGAGGTGCTTTCTGTTGTTAGATGGATGGGTCTGGAGCAGGAGCTTGAAGCTCTCCGAATGCGATAGTTTCAGAGAAAAGGTATGTTTGAAATAGGGGGGAGTACTCCATCATTTGGAAGCTGGTATTCCACACACCCAAGCCAAATATCATATGTGCTGCCAAAACCATGGTTTCATCTTGGGTTATGCGAAGGTATTTAATATAATCTTGGTTGTGGTTTCTTTTTAAAAGAATTCTATTTATTTATTTTTGGCTGTGTGGGTGTTCATTGCTGTGCAGTCTTTTCTTTAGTTTCAGAAAGCAGGGGACTGCTCTTCATTGCAGTGCAAGGACTTCTCATTGCTGTGGCTTCTCCTGTGGAGCATGGGGCCTACGACGCATGGGCTTCCGTAGTTGCAGCACGTGGACTCAGTGGCTGTGGCTCCCAGGCTCTGGAGCTCAGGCTCAGTAGCTGGGGCACACGGACTTAGTTGCTTTGTGGCACATGGGATCTTCCTAGATCAGGGATCAAACTCATGTCTTCTGCACTGGCAGGCTGATTCTTTACCACTGAGTCACCAGGGAAGCCCTTGGCTGTGATTCCCGTCCCCCCCCGCCCCCCCCCCAACTTTCGTCCTTTTACAGCTGGTCAGGGCAGAATGGCAGGAAGTACAGCAGTTACTGAAATTATAACAGGTAAGTTTATGCAGTTCTGACCACAACTCTCCATAAGCCAGTGCTTTCCCACATGAGGGCTTTGTTGGCAGAATATAATGTATGAGTTGGTTGAACTCAGATGTCTGTTGATCTGACGCCACCCTGGACCTTGAGCCTTCCAAGGGGCTGTTTGAGGGAGAAACCTGTTTTGTGGCATTAAATGGGCTGCCTGAATTTGAGTCTGGGGATGCTGAGCTGTGTATGCTGTTGCCTCTATTTTATTGCTGAATTGTGTCTCTCAGTAGAGGTTCTTAGAGGCTATTCAACAAAGCTTACCCTGTCAGCTAAAAGGCTTTTAGGACTTCATAATCATGGCTTAGTATCTTTTCCTTTTTCTTAAAAAAAAGAAAGAACTTTCCTTTCTCCACCTTTTTGAAATCGTTAGCCTTCATGTGAACTGAAAGGGACTTCAAAACATTGGAAGAAAATAGTCTGAAAGCTCAGAGAGTGCTTGGCTCCTGGTAGGTCTGAAGACTTGATAAAGAGGCATCTTTTGCACTGACAGGTGTTTGTGTGCCAGTGTGGAGGAAGCTTTTGATGACAAAGCCACTTAGTTTTCTGTAGCTTACTCTTCCCTTTGTGCAGAAGAGTTAGGGAAACTCTAATAAAGTAACTACATAATAGGGATAAGAAGTTAGCATTGGAGTCATCTTCTTCGTTTCTCTTCTCCCGCTCATTGGTTTTTGAGACTCACTTGCCAGGAATTAAGAAAGCGGCAGGGATGAGGTGGCCGCTGTCCTGCCACTGTCCCTGTGGTTCTCGCGTGTGCTTCTATTTAAAGTTCCAGAGTCAGCAGCAGTGCCCTTCTTGAAGCCAAGGGGAAGTTTAGGTGGGAGTCAGTTGGGCTAGGGTGTCTCTGGAAAGGAAGGACCTGAAGGACTTGCTGAACTGCCATCTGCCTTGTCTCCTGGAAGCGTAATGCTTGTGTCACACTGGTTTATAGCCTGGAGCCTCCTTAACATACAGTTTACTTCCCTCTCATAGGAACCAACTGAAATTGACAAACTGTGACTGTGGTCACATACTGTCTTAGTTCTGACATGGGTCCTTCCGTAAGTCCCTCTGAGATCTGTGCACTTTCCCAGGAAGATGAATTGCATGAGTTACAGCCAAAAAACATGCAATGCTTGTGATACAACATGGCTCCTAGAGAGCGGAGCAGAACCTGCCTCTTGAAAAGCCCCAACCATGGGGAAATGGGTTGGGACGTCTTGGTTTGCAGCTGCCATCCCATGGTGGGCAAAACTTGCTGTGTTGATCCCCTTGAACTCTTAGTGGGAAGAAAAAAACCCAGAGGAATTTTAATGAAATCTGAGTGTTGTGGTATATTGTTCTCAGTGGAAACTAAAGGACTGGTAGAGAAACTTAGTGTTCAGAAACATCCATGCATGGTTTAATATGAAGAGCAAAATTAGGTCAAGCCCAGGTCAAGCTGTTCTTATGGATTTCAAGTTGTTTATTTGGGGCCATCAGGCCCTAAGACTTTGGGAGAGGAAGCTGGGCTCTGTGTGCCCCCAAACTGGTAATGGCTGATGGGTAGTGTTGTACAAAGTCAAGAGTTGGAAGGGGGTCTATGAGCTTGTTGGCGCTTAGCTTCACACTTCTCAGAGGAGGATCACAAGTCTCCCAGGCTGTACTCCTTGGCTCCTCTCACCAAGCCTTGTTAACTACCAGATGTGTCAGCTTGATTAGGGTTTGTCATTTGAGTCTAAAGTGGTCTAAGTGCTGAAACTGTTCTGTTGAAAATGGTCATTGTGGGGAAAGAAGAAGTTTTGGACTAAAGAGAAATGCTGCAAGCTTATTTGATGATGTAACAATACTGCATAGAGGAATATAAGGGTAAGGATAACTTGTATTAGCTTTCACTGTGTGTGTGGTACTGGTGCTAAGTACTGACTATATGTTCTTATTTAACTCTTAGAACAACTCAGTGGGTTATAAATAGAGGTAATAGTGGTAAGTAATAATTATGGCAATTACTGTGTCTGCTTTATGTGGATTATCTTGGGTCTTGTAATAATTCTATGAGCAAGGTACTATTATCTTTCCCATTTTCCAGATGAGTAAATAGAGGCACAAAGAGATTGTAGAAATTTGTCTAAGGAAGTAGAATATGAATCAATCATCTGATTCCAAAGATTGTGCATGTATCAACCATTTTTTAAAATGTGTATCTATTTATTTATTTTTGGCTCCTTTGAGTCTTTGTTGCTATGCACTGGCTTTCTCTAGTTGAGGAGAATGGGGGCTACTATCTAATTGTGGTGTTGGGCTTCTCGTTGTGGTGGCTTCTCTTGTTGCAGGGTGAAGGCTCAGAAGTTGCAGCTCTTGGGCTCCAGAGCACAGGCTCAGAAGTTGTGACACACAGGTTCATTTGCCCCGAGGCATGTGGAATCTTCCCCTGGCCAGAGATCCAACTGGTGTCCCTTCCCTTGCAAGGCAGATTCCAGATTCTTTTTTTTTTTTTTTTAAACTTTAAACTTTTTATTTTGTATTGAGGTATAGCCAATTAACAATGTTGTGGTAGTTTCAGGTGAACAGTGAAAGAACTCAGCCATACGTATACATGTATCCATTCTCCCTCAAACCCCATCCCATCCAGTCTGGCACATAACATTGAGTAGTGTCCATGTGCTAGGAACTTCCCTGATAGCTCAGTTTGTAAAGAATCTGCCTGTAGTACAGAGGACCCCAGTTTGATTCCTTGGTCGGGAAGACCTGCTAGTGAAGGGATAGGCTATCCACTCCAGTATTCTTGGGTTTCTGTTGTGGCTTAGCTGGTAAAGGATCCACTTGCTGTGTGGGAGACCTGGGTTCGAACTCTTGGTTGGGAAGATCCCCTGGAGAAGGGAACGGCTACCCACTCCAGTATTCTGGTCTGGAGAATTCCATGTGCTATACAGTATATCCTTGTTGGTTATCCATTTTGAATATAGCAGTGTGTGCATGACCTTCCCAACTCTCTAACTGGCCCTTCCCCCTAGGAACCTGTTTGTTTTCTAAGTCTGTGAGTCTTCTTCTGTTTTGTAAGTAAGTTCATTTGTATAATTTCTTTTTAGATTCCAAATATGAGATGTCATATGATATTTCTCCTTCTCTGTCTGACTTACTTCACTCATATGACAATCTTTAGGTTCATCCATGTTGCTGTGAATGGCATTATTTCATTATTTTTAATGGCTGAGTAATATTCCATTGTATATATGTACCACATGGTGTTTATCCTTTCCTCTGTCAATAACATTTAGGTTGCTTCCATGCCTTGGCTATTATAAACAGTGCTGCAGTGAACATTGGGATGCATGTATCCTTTTGGCTAATGTTTTTCTTTCAATATGTGCCCATGAGTGGGATTGCAGGGTTATATAATAGTTCTATTTTTAGTTTTTTAAGGAACCTCCATACTATTCTCCATAAGGACTGTACCAATTTACATCCCCACCAACAGTGTAGAAGGGTTCCCTTCTCTCCACACCCTCTCCAGCATTTGTTGTTTGTGGATTTTTTGATGATAGCTATTCTGACTGGTATCTCATTGATATCTCATTGTAATTTTGACTTGAACTTCTCTAATAACTAGCGATGTTGAATATCTTTTCATGTGCCTATTGGCCATCTGTATGTCTTCTTTGGAGAAATGTCTGTTCAGGTCTTCTGCCCATTTTTTGAGTGGGTTGTTAATTGATGTTGTTAAGTATCATAAACTTTTTGTAAGATTTTGGAGACTAATCCCTTATCAGTCACATCATTTGCAAATATTTTTTTCTAATCTGTGGGTTATCTTTTCCTTTTGTTTATTGTTTCCTTTACCGTGCAAAAGCTTTTGATCTTAAACAGGCCCCACTTGTTTATTTTTATTTTTATTTGCATTATTCTGGGAGATGGATCAAAACAGATGTTGCTATGATTTATATCAGAGAGTATCCTGCCTATGTTTTCCTCTAGAATTTTATAATGTACAGTTTCACATTTAGGTCTTTAATACATTTTGAGCTTGTTTTTGTGTATGGGGTTAAAGAATGATCTAATTTCTTTTCTTTTTTTCTTTACATGTGGCTGACCAGTTTTCCCAGCACCATTTGTTGAAGAGACTGTCTTTCCAACATTGTGTAGTTTTGCCTCCTTTGTCATAGATTAATTGACCATAGGTGCATGGGCTTATTTCTGGGTTTTCTATCCTGTTCTGTTGATCTATATTTCTATTTTTGTGCCAGTTCATACTGTTTTGATGACTGTAGCTTTGTTGTATACTCTGAAGTTAGGGAGCCTGATTTCTCCAGTTCCGTTTTTATTTTTCAAGATTGCTTTGACTGTTCATGGTCTTTTGTGTTTCCATACAAATTTTGAGATTTTTTTTGTTGTTCTAGTTCTGTGAAAAATGCCATTGGTAATTTGGTAGGGATTACATTGAATCTGTAGATTGCCTGGGGTACCCTATTCATTTTGACAATATTGATTCTTCTGATCCATCAGGTACTTAGCTAAACAGAAGCATTCTCTATAGGGCACTTAATAATACTATATTGTGATGTATTACTGCATTGTGGTGATGAAGTGAAGTATTCTGGCCAAGAAGGTGCATGCTTGTGTATGTGCATGTAGGACACACACACATAAAGTCGACTTCTGATTTTCTACTTTGGGATAATCCTTTGACCGTGAATTCCAGAATGACATCTTCTTTGTTAGCACATTCTTACTTTTGCCCAGCTGTTGAGGTCAAGGGTTAGAAACTCACTTAAGTGTAATTCTAAACCGAATCTTCTAGGGAGATTATAATAGCCACAGTTATGGAATATTGAAACTGAAAAAGAATATGGAAACATATTAAGTCAGCTCTTCTGTTTTAGAAAGAAGGAACCTCAACCCTCCAGAGAGGTAGTAATTGGGGCAGGTCCCCTGGTTGATGAATGCTAGAATTGGTACTTAATTTGGGATGTCTGGAATTTCCTGATGGCTCAGATGGTAAAGAATCTGTCTACAATGCAGGAGACCCAGGTCTGGGTCAAGAAGATCCCCTGGAGAAGGGAATGGCTACCCACTACAGTATTCTTGCCTTGGAGAATTCCATGGACTGAGGAGCCTGGCATGCAACAGTCCATGGGATCGCTAAGACTCAAATGTGACTGAGTGACTAATTCTTCTTGGGATATCTGCCTCCTCACCCAGCACTTTCCCCTCAGTATACCCCTACAACTCAATGGAATCAACACTGAAGTAAAAAAGAAACTGTTTTGATTATCTGTTTTGAAATATGGGTGTTGCTAATTCTCTGCTGGTGTGACTAATTCACAGTGGATTGTCGTGGTATTTTTAGATTCTTGTGGGTTTAGGTCACATTAGCTATGCAAGTACCTACCCTGCAGCAGGACCACATTAACACACTTGCCCCAACACAGTGTATTTTTGTTGGTCGAATGGACCAAGATAGTTAAATGACCTCCACTCCTACCTACCCCACATCACCAGGAGGGAAGGAGAAACAGCATTATTAATGAAAAGGCATTTTTTCTGAAGTTTGAATTTATTTTTTAAAATAGTATTCTTTCCTGACCTGGAAGAATTATTATTTGTGTCACAAGTGTTTTATTGTGTGGCTTTGCGTCTTTATTGCATCGACTGTGTTGGTTTCTGTAGCTCCCACTGACTGTTTTAAGATGTTTTGAGACTGTGCTTCATATTATAAGGAAAGTATTTGTTACTTGGACTCTCAGAATTGAATTTTCCTGAATTAATTATGATTTCTACTCCATCCCCCTGAGCAGTATTATGGAGGAAAGGTAATCCTTTCTGATGTTGTATAGAAAATCAATTCTGGCCCACAGCCCTGGCTACTTGCTTGCGTGGGGGAACTTGTCACCCACTGCATGGTCTTTATTTCCCGTTTTTCTTAGCTTTTTGTTATGTGTTCCTTTCTCTGGACTTGTTTAGGAAGCCGCCAGGGCCAGGGAGCAGTGCTTGAAGTGATGGACAAGGACACTTTCCCCATAAAGAAAATCACAAGGACCTCCAAGTTGGGTAATAAAAGGCCTTGACAGTGACTTTTCTTGTATAGTCTGCTTTGTTTATAGAGTCTTTTCCACTGAGAAACACAGGTACTCTTCTTTGGCCCAGGGGGTAAGATAATTTGAATGGCTCTTGAGTCATATGTAGGGATTCAGTCTTGACTGGTTTGGGAGTTGGCTGTCTTCTCAGTTGTCTCCCTCTCTGTTCCTTAAAATACTTTGCTCCTTAATCTTAAGATGTAAAGTCCATCATATAAAATCCCATGAACAAACTTAAGTGGCAGAAACAATAGATGATCAATAGTTGAGCCATATATGACCAGGGATAGACACTCTTAGTATATAAACAGCTACTACAAAAAGTAACTACTAACACGCTACTGCACATCCACTAACACGGAGGCTATCAAGTTTATTGAATGCTTTAGGAACACAGTCTCAGGGTACAGCTGAGCCAAATAGCAGGATAGGAAACTGAGTGCACAGATGTAAACGTTAATCTGTATGCACTCAAAGAAAGGGCTGAAACTGCGCCCTTTCTCTTACTTTCATCTGTCAGGAGAACCTCCCAGTTGTGTCTCCCTTGGCATGTGACCATGGTGCCTTGACTTTGCTATTCCAGCCAACTGACCCTTCTGCTGAAAGTTTAATAGGGGATAAATTCACATGTGAATTCATAATCCCCTTATCTGTGCTAAGAGCATTCAGTAATGAGCCTGCAACAAAGAGAGTCTTACATCTTGCGGTTTTGCTCTGACCCCACCTCTTGGCCTCCTTCCTAACCTCTCCACACCTCCTGGTTGGACGCTTCAGGCATCTGCTCCTTGCAGAGTCATCGCCTGCTTGCAGTATGTTCGATGACATTTTAAATAAATAGATGCACGTTTCCTGCCAGTCGTCACATTGAGGCCATTTAAGGAAGTATAGCACATGTGAGCAGGGAATGTCTTTGGGCTTATGAGAAGAGCAAACAAGAACTTGCACTCCTCTAATGTTTATTAATTTTGAGCCTTACTCTCTTTCATGTAGTGTGACTTTGACCATAAATCCACAAGCAAAGTCAGAGTCAAGCCATAGTTTGTTTTGAAGATATATTGTTAAAATTTGCTCTCCCCCCACTAATGCTTTTATTACTTTCTCTTCTGTTCCCTGCCTATGGTATGGGTTACAGTTAATGTTATCTACATATGTCTATAAATACTGAAAATATTTTTGATACAATGTGCATTTAATCAACTTTTTGTTACTGTTATGCCTGTTTGTGTGGAGGAAAATTGTTTCTGTCTTAATGTTCTATTGAAGTGCCTTTGGAGTGATGATATCATAATCACTTTAATACATTTAAAAGCTTCAAGGCTTAGCATTTATTGAACAAAGCTCATTGAAGGAATATAACGGATGTCTCAAGGCTTTCCGCTGCTGTAAAAAGGACAGTATTGTTCATGGCCTCGGTAAAAGAAAATCTGAATTTTTATTTTACTTTACACTGCGTTGCAATTATGTTTCAAAAGCTCTTCAAGCGCGACTAACAAAGGGGCTGTTTTCATGAATTGTTATAATTGCAGATCTCCAGGCTGACTGCTGTGAGTTTAATGTTAATAATGGACAGCAATTTAAAACTTTATCGCCAACAGCAAACCTCTGAGATCCTAAGAGATGGTTTTCCCTTCTCACTTGGGATGTCCTTAGAATGAGTCCTCCAGAGTTGGAGTGTGAGTGGAAACTTGTGACTTCTGAGGATCTCAGAAGTGCTGGTCCTTGAGGAGCTCCGTGAAGAGGCCCTGGGGTTACCCAAGGGCTGAGGGGGTCCCGCTGTCGGCCTGTGTGTATGTGTTGAGTGCCTGAGTCAGATGGGTAGAAGGCAAGTGGGGAGCCAAAGGAGCCCCTGGGAATCCTCGTGGGTTGACAGGGTGTCCTCTCAGAGTCCTTGGACTGGTGCAGCGGGCAGGGCTGGCAGGCTCTGAAGCACACACTGAGAAAGCTGAGACTGCTGAAGATGTGATGCAGGATATTCCGCCATTCTCCTGGTTGAGATGGTTAAGTCTTGTCCTTGAGATCCAGCCCCTGCTGGAACCTGGACCTCATCTACCCTGCTGTTGGGTAACATCTTACTGATGGCATTGGAATCAAATGTTGGACAGACATCCCCAGGGGTGCAGGCTGGTCTCTGAAATTATTTAAAGAAATCTTCATCCCACTCAGTCATAACTGAGGAAGAACAGCATCTAGAAAGACCAGTCACCACTGCCTGTTTCTCATTCCCCATCATCTCATTCAGTAGCTTCTGTTCTTCAGGCACTCTGGCTGAAATTTACTTGTTTAAAGCATGCATTTATCCCTGTAAATTTCTCTTAAGGGAATGTAGGAATCTAGAGCCCACTGTGAGCTAGGACTTCTGAGGCCTAATTACTTACGAATTCACTTTTCTCTCTACCTTATCGTATAAAGTTCAGTGTCCTGAACAGGTACATTTGTTTGAAAGGATGGATTTGATATAGTAGCATAAAAATAGTGGTTTACTTTTGGCCAATGCCAAGTGGAGAGGTCTGGGGGCTCCTTCTTCTGGTAACCGACCCTTCCTGATTTGGGGTAATAGGGGCTAGTTAGAGACCAGAACTGTGACTAAGATATCATACTTTTGCTAGTAGTTATCAAAAACAACAACTTACAGAGATTATCCAGCCACCCATCTATTTGTCTATCAGCTGAAATTAGGTTCAGTTGCTTAGGATAGATTATCCCAATTACCAGCAGCTTAAACAAGCTTCATGTTTGCTTCTCACAAGTTAATGAAGTCTAGAGGCTGATGACCTAGGGCCGATGTCGTGGCTTTCATGATATCAGTAGAGACCCAAGGTCTTTCCATCTTTCTACTCTGCTCTCTCTATGGAGGAAGCATTCTGGACTAAACCTCATGGTCTAAGATGGACATGGTCCAGCCATCATATCCATATGTGATGCTGGTGAAGGGAGGAGAGGCAAAGGAGCACATTCCCTCCTCCCTTAAAAAATCCTTTTAAAAAAGATGCATGCAGCAATGTGGATGTAAGCTTACACCTAGCTGCAAGGGAGGCAGAGAATTACAGACTTGGCCTGGGTGGTGGTATCACTTGCTGAAGTTGGAGGTTCGATTCCTGAAGGAGAAGGGGAGAGTGGATGTTGGGACAGACTACCTGCAAACTCTGCTATACAGTAAATCAGTTCACTCATCGGTCATGCCCTTCCTCTCTCACACGTGCAAATGCTTTACCAGTCTTCCAAGATGTAGTTAAAATGCCTCTCCCCTGTTCCATGCATTCCCCAGACTGGCCTTTTATGACTTCTTTTCCCTTTCAAGGTTTCCCTTGATGTTTATTTTAACCTGCTTTTATCGATATTAGGACATCAGGGCTGGAGGAAGTCTTTTCTTGAGTGCCAAGACTTTATTTCTCCCCCTCATAACATTTTTATGCAGCTGAAACATCAAGGCCCGCCTTACAGAGGAAGAGATGACCAAAGAGCTGCCAGAGTGGTTCCTGGAAGCCCCTGAGCTGTCTTTCTGCCCTTCACCGGATCATGACTGTCACTCTTTCCTAGACCCTGCAGGCATCTGGGCCAAAGGGCAGCCCCCTCGCGGTCCAGAGCCCTGAGGCATGTGGGATGAAGTGCTCTCTACCCCATAGAAATTCCTGGAATCTGGAAGTCAAGGCCAGTGTCATACATTCACCTTCCCACGAACAGACGACTTTAAAGACTTCTCAGAAGATGAAGGCAGTGCCTCGGGGTAAGCCAGCTCTGCATAGCCTCAGCTGCTGCAAACCCAGGTCATGATGCTTATGGTGGTCCCCAAGCTCCAGGGAAGATGGCCTCCTTCCACCGAGCACAAAGGTGACACAGATGACATTGCTTTGTCCCTTCTAACACCCAGCCCATCCATTCTATGCTTTGGCAGCAGTGGAGTTTTTCAAACTAAGACTTGGATAATTCCATATAGTGTGATGAAAGGGACATTCTACCTCTGAAGACAAAGAGTATTTAGGCAATACTTTTGCGTTCTGAAGTGCTTGCGTTTCAGGGTCATTTTAGGACCTTTAAAAATAAATGGGGTGGAATATTTGAAGTGGAGGAGATTTCATCAGACTCTGGAACTCAGATTGTGGTACTCTGGAGTCCTTGCTTAGAGAGATTTGGAAGAGAATAGACTTGGGAACCCTGGAGCCCTAGGTTCAAATCTTCTTGCTGGGTGACTTTCAGAGGATAATTTATTTATTTGACATTTAGTTTATAGGAAAACTGTAATACAAGGTTAGTGGGTATAACTCAATGGAGAGTGCAATTAAATGAAAGCATATAGAAAGTGCCCATTATCTAGTAGGTCCTCAGTAGAAGTTAATTTATTATTTATGCAATTCACCATGCTAAGTGTTCAGTAAATATTTGATTTATTGTTTGATCATAATCTTAAATTTTTGATCAGTAGAGTATGTCCTGATTTTAGTTGGATTTTGCATTTAATAATCCTGGTCTTATTGTCCATGGATGGAGATACCGTTCAGGGGCACCACCTCTCCAATGACTGATTCTCAAGCAGCCTCCTTTTCTCTCTACATGATATGATTATTCCAAGAAAAGCACTTTCACAGGTAAAAACACAGGTGTTCCAAAATGCACATGGTTTCTAAATTGGATGCATTACCTGTACTAGTGTCTTTTGGAGGTGCAGTTGAAGAGGGCTTTCAGACTGGGCCTTGAGCCTTCCTGGGTCACAGGCATCCGTGAGAATCTGCAAAGAGCTGTGGAACCTCTTCACAGAAAGATGCACATATACATGCATAGAATCTTTCATACAGTTACAGTCGATGCATGGACCTCATTCTTCCCCCTACTCTGATGCCCAGGAATCTCAGATTAAGAAGCCTTGTACAAGCTTTTTATTTCTCTTAAGGATATAGATAATTGATACTAAGAAAATGGAGATGGGGAAGAGAGGACATAGGCATGGATGGGGGGGAGGATGGTGAGGGGCCCACATCTAGAACGAGAAGCAAGTGGTTGAGACAGTGACAGAATAATAAAAAACAGATTGCATGTCAGCGTGGCATTCATGGCTCCAGGGTCTACAAGGAGTCCAAAATGGAAAGGGTCAAGTTTTTTTCTTTTTTTCCTGACGTTTTATTATGAAACATTTCAGTCATACAGAAAAGTGGGAAGAATCGTATAGTGGTCATCATATACCCACCACCTGGGTGGTATCCAGTTCTTCCATTAACGTGACACTGCACTTGCTTCATCTTCTCCCTGTCCGTCCCTCAATCCATCTTTTTTTTGGTGCATTTCAATGTAAGTTGCAGACATCAGTACTTTTTACCATAAACATTTAGTACTCTATACTTGAGTTCAACATTGCTTGATTTTTTATTAACCTACTTATTTATTGGCTGCACTGCCTGACTTATAGGATCTTTAGTTCCCTGACCAGGTATCAAACCCAGACTGCTGGCAGTGAAGTCACAGAGTCCTAACCACTGGACTGCCAGAGAAGTCCCATTTCTTTTTCTTTTGCAAAATGTAGACTTTAATGTATCTTATACAGATTTTGATAAATGTGTACATCTGTGTAATCCAACCTCCTATAAAACTGTAAAACCTGACCTCAACCCAGAAAGTTTCTTCATCACCCTTCCCTGTTACTCACTCTCTGTTCCCTGTTTCAGAGGCTGTCAGTCTTCTGACTTTTTTTCAACCATGGCTTGATTTGAACTGTTTGAGGACTTCTTACATTTGAAATCATACAGTGTTTATATGTTTTCTTTGTGCTTCTTTCACTAGTGCAATATGTTTGAGATTCGTCTATATTGTATATATTAGGAGTCTGTTTCTTTTTACTGTTGAGTAGTCTCTTACTGTCTGAATACGATAGCTGTCCATTTTCCTGTTGAATGTCACCTGAGCTGCTTGCAGGTTCAGCTACTAAGCTGACGTAAACATTTGCATACAGACTGTGTGTACATATATTTTTGTTTTTCTTGAGTAAATACCTGGGAGCAGAATTCCTGGGTCCTAGGATAGGTGTATGTTTGGTTTTATAAGAAGTTGCTGGACCTTTCTCCAAAGTGGGGGTTCCATTTTCACTTCCACCAACAATGTAGGAGAGTTCTGGTTGTTCAACATCTTTGCCAACATTTGGTGTTGTCAGTCTTTTGAATTACAGCCTTTCTGGTGGATGTATGGTGGTGCCTCACTTTGGTTTTAATTTGCTTATAGCCTGGGGCTCCAAAATGGCCTTCTCCTGGGTTCTTAAATCCCCCTGGATTTCAGAGACATTATTTCTATTCCTAGGGAGTGTGTTGGGATAGCTAGTGAAAATCTTATGGGGCTGTAAAACTTCCTATAGGGTTGTTTCCCCTTTTAAATTCTGTATGGCACCAAAATGCTTGAGAGCTCTGCATTTCTATAGATAGCCATAGTCACTTCATGATGATGTGGCTGCAGAAAGGGTACTGGGAGCTGGTAAGGCAAGGAGTCCATCTTTCCAGATGAAACGCACACACATGCGCGCGCACACAAACAGACACACACATACAGACAGACAGACAGACAGACACACACACACACACACACACACACACTCACAGCTCCTTGACGCTCAGGCAGCTTGGAGAGTCAGCAGCTGGAGCCTTGCATCCAGCCTCGTGTCACAACATTATCAGAGACTTGGGGAAACTGGATGGAGTTCAGAGAGGAGCAGCTAGTACGATTAAAGGGCTTGGAGGGATTAAGGGATTGATTTATGAGGAAAGATGAAAAGAACTTAATGTGTGCTGCTTGACTAAGTGGGTACATGATAATAGCCTGCAAACATCTGAAGGGTATAAACACCGGAGAGGGAGAGGAATTAGCACAGGGTGAGGAAACTGATCCAGGCATAATGGGGGAAATTAAAAGGGGGAGTGAGGATGGGTGAGTTGGCAGAGTATGAGCACGGGTGTGACCTGTGAATTCTCTTTTCAGAAGCCTGATGGGGGAGTGGTGAGTTGGTTTTGGGAAAATGAACCCTGGGAGGCATTTTGAGTTCTCCTTTTTCCGGTAGAGGGAAGATAGTTGCGTGCCTGCTGTGTGCTGTGTGAAGCAGGATCATTTGGGCAAGTGCAGTTCCCATCCCATAGGATGGGAACTTGGGGGCAAGAGGGAGGGTGGTGTTGAAAATGATGGGGTCAATGAAAGCCAGACCTTTCCTTAAGTGTCTCCTCTTCCTGGTGGTTTTTCTGCAATGAGCGGATCAATACTGACAGTTTTGTTACACACCCAGTTTGCTTGAGATGTGAAGTTCTTAGCCCACACATCTCTTGTCTTCCCAGGTGTTTACCCTGCCCCTGATCCCTAAAATGCAGCTGCCCTTAACTGGCCCATGATGTTGATTTCTCATTGCCAGTGTGTCTTACATAGGCATGGGTGTAAGATTGGGAGATAACTGTGGACTGGTGAAGAGGATGCCAAATGCACCCAGCTGCCTGGGTTAGCCCCCAGCTCCATCCTTTCCAGCTGGGTAACTCGGCCCACTTACTCTCTGGGCCTTGATTTTCTTCTCTGCAAGACGGAGATGATTGTAGCATCTTGCTTCAGAAGATTGTCTTGAGGTTTACAAGGAGTAAGGTGTATGGGGTGCCTGGCAAAAAGTGAATGCTGGCTGCTGCTTTTATAATGAGGCTACAGTGGTGACTCTGTTTATCTTGGTACATGGCCCAGGTCTGGAGCTGGCCTGAGCAGTGCCTTATCTAACTTAGCAAGTAGTGTGCGTTTCTCCTGTAGATTGGGGTAAGGGAGTGTTTGTACCCCAGGAGAAGGAGGTGATGGTAACAGTGACCTCAGGCCAGAGCCAAGGTCTGGACACTAGAATCCAAGGCTTGGCAGGGAGAAGAAACCTGGTTGTTCTTCATCCCCAGCTTCCCGCCTAGTTCAGTGAAAAGATAATTGAGCTGAGAAGGAGAGGACTTGGATTAACTTCTGTTTTCCAACCTCTGGTGTCCTTAATTTTTTTTTTTTTTTTTTTTTAAAGGTGGAAGGGAAACTTTTCTTCCAAGAAGAACCCTTCTTGTTATGTGACTAACCCTTAAGTGTTATGTGAAACCTCAATATATAGAAGAGCCTCAAACTGAGCTTATTCTGAATGGGCTGGAGGGCTGGAGCCTGACTCCTTCTTAGGGTCCTGAAGTCACCCTCCAGTGACTCCCATGCTGCCATGGAACACTGTTCACACACACACAGATGCATGCTCACTCCCAGGGCTTCCCACTCACACAGAAGCACATCCACTCACTCACACACACACACACACACAGACATACACTGTTGAGCTCTTCAAGATGGTTACTGTTAGAGTTCTAGTGACAGCTAAAATAAACTGAGCTCCCTTTTGCTAAATGCTTTGCATCTATTAGCTAATTATATCCTCAGAATATGACCACTAGATGCAGGGTATTATTATCCATGTCCTGCTGATGGACAGACCAAGGTTGGGAGGTCAAATAAGGATCTCACAGCTGAGAGATGACACATGATCTCTGAGAGTTCATTCAGCTCTGAAATAGTCAGATTCAGTTTCTCCCAGAGATTTTCAAGTGATGTAGTAGATGCTAAATACTTAGCCATGTGATTTGATCTTTGGGTTTTCACTGGTTATCCAACTCCAGAATGAGACCGTGCTACCTGTTACCAGCTTTCTGGACAGATGGCCAGATCTGCTCTTTGTATCTTATCTCTGCTCTAAGACACAGATTTTCACAATGCGGGTGCCACTCTTTCATGACATCTTTGTAGAAACGTAATCTAGGCTTTGATCAAGCTGAAGTGTGCCTTTTGAGGTACTCTGGAGATTCAGAGTACTGGGATGATGTTCCATTTTAAGTGTCTTTTTCTTCTCTACCAACGGGAGTCAGTGTGCAGTTTACTTTCTAAACATATGCTAGGGTTTCCCAGGTGGCTCAGTGGTAAAGAGTCTGCCTGTCAATGCAGGGGATGCAGGAGACTTGGGTTTGATCCCAGGGTTGGGAAGATCCCCTGGAGAAGAAAGTGGCAACCCACTCCAGTATTCTTAGCTGGGCAACCCCACGGATTAGAGGAGCCTGGTGGGTTACAGTCCAGGGGGTTGCAGAGAGCTGGGCACGACTGAGCAAATTAGTATGCATGCATGCAAACATATGATAAGCATCCTGAATACACTGTATACAAACTTTCTTTTGAAACAAGCATTTTTAATTGGCAGTCTCAGACAAAGGAGTGTCTGATTGGAATTCATATTCGTCCCCTTGTAAAATGTAATCCCAGTTGCTCCCATATTTGCCTGGTGTGTGTGTGTGTCTGTGTGTGTGTATCTTACTAGTAAAGCTCTAATGGACATAATAAAAGGTGCTACCTGTAAAATTAGTGAGCTCCATGTATGTGTCCTGTCCATTGCAAGAGAGACCAGAAAGAACAGGAAAGTGAGAGGGGGCTGGGTCAATTTTTGGACATGGAAGTGGGGTCAACTTTTGAATATTTGCTGGTGACTTTCCCATGTTGAGGATTTCCCATAGTGACATTTTAATTCCAGAGTCAATGATCCAACTGAGTATACAAACCAAATATTAACCTTAACTAGAGCCTAGAATAATTAAGAGGTTGAATTTCCTATACAAACATAACCAGTGTAGGCCTCAAGTGAGGTGAAGTGAAAAATCGCTTAGTTGTTTCTGACTCTTTGCTACCCCATGGACTATACAGTTCGTGGAATTCTCCAGGCCAGAATACTGGAGTGGGTAGCCTTTCTCTTCTCCAGGGCATCTTCCCAATCCAGGAATTGAACCTAGGTCTCCAGCATTGCAGGCGGATTCTTTACCAACTGAGTTACTAGGGAAGCCCTATAGGCCTCAAAGCGGATGCTAGTCAAGTTTGTTACTGTCAGAGAAGATTATTTGCTATTAAAAGACAGCCCCCAAGTCTTAGTGGCTTGATATGATAAAAGTCTGTTTATTTCAAGTCTGAAGCTGTGTGTGTGTGTGTGTGTAGTAGTGGGAGTGAGGTGGAAGAGGGGAGCAGTGCTCTGTGCCATCACCCAGGGGCCCAGGCTCCTTTCCTCTTGTGGCTCCCTGCTATGTCTTTGGAGCCCTCTCAGTTGTTCTGTTGGAGGGGCAGAGGAATATAGAGATGGCACACCAAGTCTAACAACCACCTCTGTCCCAGTGGTACACCCCCCCACTCCTTTTCATGCCTCACTGGTGAGAACCAGTTACATGAGCCCACCTTCCTGGAAGGAAACTGGGAAGTGGAGTCCAGTGTGTGCCCAGGAAGAAGAGACAGGACAGTGATGCACTCTCAGGGCCTCTGTAACCCTGACTGACTGATCCCTGGTGGTGGGCATGGCTTGGCAGAGGGTTATCATAGAGCCACCCGGTCCAGAAAACAAGTTACATACCTTCCCTTTTTTGTTATTGAAGTATCGTTGATTTAAAATGTTCTAATTTCTGCTGTATAGCAAAGTGACTCAGTTACACACACACACACACACATTCTTTCTTATATTATTTTCCATTATTGTTATCCCAGGAGATGGAGTATAGCTCTCTGTGCCATACAGTTGGACCTCGTTTTCTATCCATTCTACATGGAATAGTTTGCTTGTGCTAATCCCGAGCTCCCGGTCCCTCCCTCTCCTTCCTGCCTCCTGCTTGGCAACCACAAGTCTGTGCTCTTTGTCTGTGATTCTGTTTCTGTTTCATAGATAGGTTCATTTGTGCCTTATTTCATATTACACGTGTAAGTGATATCATGGTATTTGTCTTTCTCTTTCTTACTTCACTTACTACAATAATCTCTAATTGCATCCAAGTTGCTGCAAATGGCATTATTTTGTTCTTTTTAATGGCTAAGTAGTATTCCATTGTATGTAGGTGCCACATCTCCTTTATCCATTCCTCTGCTGATGGACATTTTGGTTGTCTTCATGTTTTGGATAATTGTGAATAGTGCTTCTGTGAATATAGGGGTCCTTGTGTCTTTTTGAATTATAGTTTTCTTTAGATGTATGCCCAGGAATGGGATTGCTGTGTCATATAATAGTTCTGTTTTTAATTTTTTGAGGAACCTCTATACTGAGCTCCATAGCAGCTGTGCCAACTTAATTTCCTGTCAGCAGTGTAGGAGGGGTTCCCTTTTTCCCATACCATCTCCAGCATTTGTTGTTTGTAGACTTTTTAATGATGGCCATTCTCACCAGTGGGAGGTGGTACCTCGTTGTAGTTTTGATTTACATCTTTTTGATAGTTAGTGATGTTGAACATCTTTTCATGTCACTACATACCTTCTTGATTTTTAGATTAAAAAAACTAGCCTCTGACTTGGATTACTGGGATCCTTGCCATGCGCCTCTGTGTGCTTCCCCGGGGCTCCGATGGTAGACAATTTGCCTGCAATGTGAGAGACCTGGGTTCGGTCCCTGGGTTGGGAAGATCCCCTGCAGGAAGGCATGGCAACCCACTCCAGTATCCTTTCCTGGAGAATCCCCATGGACAGAGGAGCCTGGTGGGCTGCAGTTCATGGGGACACAAAGAGCTGGACACGACTGAGCGACTGAGCACACAGCACAGCCGTGTGCCTCAGTAGATTCTTCTGCAGAATGGGGATTAGAGCCCTTGCTAAACCAGTGTTTCTTGGGGAAGCATTGAGTATAATAAACTTACTCTTGGTTCCCATGGCCTCAGGGCCTGGATGGCCCTTTAAAGTCAGGCAGGTTGCAAGCACGGGCCTGAGTTTACTTTTGCTATTTCTTTCAGCGCATCCAAAGGCCTCCCCAGGGTCTACCAGGTGTACCTCCCCCACTCCTCCACCTGGATGGAGCTTGTCCTATCCAGCCCTGCAATTCCCAGGCAGAGGCAATGGACTTGCAGCATCAGCCACTGGCATCATTGGCTGCCTCTCTTGAGTTTAATCCAAGAGGAACACAGAGCAAGACGGCACATAAAGGCTTTTTAACAATCACTGTGTGAAAGTGCAAAGGCCATGGAGGAACCCTTTTCTCTAGAGAATGCACAGTTTTTGGAGGTGAGCTACCTTCTGGCGGTTAATAGCCCGTTGTATTTATTATAGGTGCCACCATTGTGTTTGTCTTCTTTAGGAATAATTTTGCATTTGAATGAAATCAGCTGGTTTTTAGAGCAGTTTCATTGGCTGCTTCTGGAACATTTTTAAAGCTGCACCTGGCATTGCTGGAGACTGCTGGTGCTATATGTGGTGTGTGTGTGTGTGAAGGGAAGGGGTGATGGTGGTAGATTTATCAGGGAAAATTGTGCCACTTTGGGGATATAGATGACATTAGGCCTGTTGACTCAGACATTTGGGGAACCTGGCCAGAGCCCCTGCAATTCAGTTGTGCCACTTTATATTTGGTCTGGAATCCAGGATGCCTGATTTCTCATTCAGTTAATGAAATATTAGTGTTATAAACCATGACTATTGGTTTATAGAAGCCATAATTCCTTTGTCACCCTCTGTTACCTTGGTTTAGAGTTAGTTTGTTAGAGCATTAACCACCTTCTGGTTCCCATCAAGGTGGCCATCTAATGGATCATTAAGTACCAGTCCCTTTGGAATATGTACTGATATCACAGTAGTTGTATTGGGAATAGGAACCACACTCACACAGTAGGTTGTCTTTATTGGGGGGGGGGGGGGGAAGAAAGCTGAATGAGGAAGAGCAGGCAGGATATTTCCCCCAAATTTAATTATGAGAAGCTTTGCTTAGTCTGGTGAGGTCAACAACCTGGAAGCTTGAGGGTATCTGATGAATCAGATAGCAGACAGACAAAGAGTATTAATGAAGTAAGAGGCATAGTAGATACCAGAACCATCCATTAATTGATCTTTGTGTTAGTTCATTGATTTATTAAATATTTCTTGAGTGTCTTTGTGCCAAGCATCATATCAGGTACTAGAGATCTAGAAATGAACAGCAGGGGTGTCCCTGTCCTCATTGAACTCACAGTCTTGGGGGAGGAGGGAGTGGTAGACAAATGTAATATTCACTTCATATTTTTCTAGATTAATAGAAAATGAGGCGTACTAGACAACCAGCTAATTATAAATAGAAATATTATGAGAAAGCCTCATGGGTAAAAATGTATGTATTAGTGAATAAAAGTATGTGTTAGTGCTTGTAATAATAGGAGCAATTGACCTGATGTGGTAGGTCAGGGAAGACTTCACTAACCAAGTGATGCTTTGGTTAAGATCTAAAGGGTGAGTGGGATTTATCCAAATAAGGAAGGGGGAAAATGCATTCTAGGCATCAGGAACAGTTTGTGTAAAGGCCCTGTGGTGGGAGAAGGAAGCATTGTAGATATTCAGGATCAATATAAAGTTGATGCGGAGTATGGTATAAGAGAGGCAGCGAGGTATCAGATTGTGCCAAGCCCTGTAGTATATATTAAATATTTTTGTTGTTATCATAACAGGAGTGGGAAACCATTGGGAGTTTGCATCAGGGGACATCATCATATTTGTCTGAAAAAAGAATCACTGTGGCTACAGTGTGATCATGGATAGGAGAAGGTTAGATTAGATGTGGATAGACTGTATTCTTCACCATTACAGTGAGATAAAGGGGGAACACTTGAGTGATAGATAGCGGTGAACATGGGAAGAACTTGGTGATAGAGGTTATGGGTGTGAGGGACAAGAAGGCATCCAGGCTGACACCTGAGTGCCTGCCTTTGGAACTGGATGAATAAGGGTTGTTCTAGTTATGGTTCAGGGTTGGCTGTTGTAACAAGACTCAAAAGTGGGTCAGCAGGATGGGAGTGGTTTATTCTCATCCCAGCCCACGTGTGAGCTTTCTGGGCTGGGACAGTGGCTCCATAGTGTCATGCTCCTAAAATCCTTTAGTTGTGCCACTGCCATCTCTAGACTGTCTCCCTCATCAGCATGGTTCTAGCCACAGCCACGATCTGGATATATCTCTTTTCCCCAGAGTCAGCGCCTAGAAGTTGCTCACGTCCATGGGCCATACCTCAGTTGCATGGCCGTATATTACAGATAATCAGGGAACAACCAGCCATCTCTGCATTGGTGCACTCATAGAAAACATTGGGAGAGGATCAGTAGCTGGTAGAAGACCAGGAGCAAGTGTGGGGTGTTCATTTCATGCCCTGCTCGGGATCCCTGGTCTCTCCCATCCCCCTTGGCTCCCTACACTTTCCTCCGTGACACCTTCACAAACCACTGCAGTACATTTGCTGCATCCTCCTGCATGTTCTTCCTGCGTGGACTGTGCTTCTCTGTCTGCCCACACTTCAAGGACTGGCTGATTCCTACTGTCACCATAAAGCTGTCCTTTATGGATCCAGCCCCGGGGGGAACTCACACTCACCCTTCCTGTCTCTGTATTGTGTGACTATGACAGTTCTCAAGCTGAGGGCTTCTCTCTTTTGTTGAACTTTCACACTACCTTATTTAACTTTTCAAATCACTATTGCACATTTCAGTTGTGACCAGCACATGTTTACTAAGAGTTTATGCTGGGCCATACTGACTTCTGCTCTCTCCCTACCAGTCCTATGAAGTACCTAATTACAGACACAGAACAGTCAAGGCTTATTATTTCCCATAATAAGAAAAACCCCAGTGAACTTAGTGTTAGGAAGACTCTTGGAAAGCTTTTAGAGCCGTTTCCAAGATAGGAGGCAATGGAACATAAGTAGACTAGGCTAAAATAGACTTCAGTTATCTCGTTTCTTTTTTTTTTTTAAAGAAAAAAACCTTTAATTTTAATTTCTGATCTAGGCATAAAATTCATTTTTGTATCACGGTTAAATTCAGTACAAACTATAAAATTGTTAACACTTGAGTTTCAACAGAAATCTAGTAAGGCCTCTTAGAAAAATTCCTTAAAGAAACAACAGCAAGTCATTTACTGCTATGAGGTTAATACATAAAGAAAAAAACATGCACGTTTCTTTGTATTTCCTCTGTTCATTAATCCTGTCCTGCCTTACTGTTCTGATTATGGCCACACTGGGATGACCTGAAATGTGGACACCCATGCAGCACTGGCATTATGAAGGTGGGGTGGAGAGGAGAAGGGAGTTGTAGGAGGACTTAGAAAAAAGAAAATAAGTTTCTTCAGCTTCCTGCTGCCCCCCCCTCCCCCCCGGCTGACTTCTTTCAGTCACTAGGTGGAAAAAGGTCCTGAATTGGCAGCCAATCTGGGGTTTCCAGGCTAACCAACAGTTAACTCTACCTTTTCATCCTTCACGTGTGTTATTGTTTGATTAAAAAATAATGATTTTTTGTTGTTGTTTTTCATTCATACCTGGTGCCTGCTCCTTGGTTTTGTTTTTGGAGCAGGAGCTCAGGGGCTGGTGGAAGGAGTGGAGACTCTTCTGCTTGGTGATGAGGTAGTTGTGTCACCTGGCTGGGTGGGTTGTAGGCTGTGTGGACACATGGGCCATGCTCCTCAGAGTCCTGTGTGCCCATGAAGGAGCTCAGCATCACGTTGGTCTCTTGGCTGGTGCCCAGGGACCTTGATGATTGATTTCATGGGTGGGTTGCTGTGTATCTCCCCATGGAGCTCTTGGTGCCTTGATGTCTTCGAGTGTGAAGGCAGAGATTCTGTCTGTTTCCTGTTTGGGGAGTGGGTGGAAGGAGGGAGAGTTGTGGGAGATTTCCTCCTCACTGATAGTGCTTTGGAAACTGGGGCCAGAGGTGATGGCAGAGGAAGTTTCTAGTGTAAGGAGCTTAGATGCTGACTGCCCTTGTGCTACTTATGTCTCTCTTGGCTCTTGTACAAAGAGGTGTGATGCTTTCGAGTGTGTGCATGCTTGAGGATGTGCGTGGGTCCCACCTGGGTTCCCAAGCCCAGATGCTCACTCAGGTGTAAAGTTCAGTGTCGACTCAGTTGCATACCTTTATGTTTTGGCATGACTTTTTTTTTTCCCCCTCTGGTGACATCTGACATACAGGAAATGACTCCCTGGTGTCAAACGGTATGGAAGTAAAAGTCGCTTCAGTCGTGTCTGACTCTCTGTGACCCCATGGGACTATACAGTCCATGGAATTCTCCAGGCCAGCATACTGGACTTGGTAACTGTTCCCGTCTCCAGGGGATCTTTCCAACTCAGGGATCGAACCCAGGTCTCCCGCTTTGCAGGCGGATTCTTAACCAGCTGAGCCACCAGGGAACTGCCACCCTTCTTTCCCAACACGTAGCCAGCAGAACATACAGCACTGCTTAGAGACGGACGGCTGATTGGAAGCATCACAAAATGGTGGCACCACCCACTGGGGGAGACCTTGGCTGTCAGGGGTCCCCAGTGAGAGCAGGATTGCTGCTGCAATGGTTCCTTCATGCCTTGTGGCTGCTTTTGTCCTGTCATTTTCCAGAGCATCCTCTGAAGAATGAGTTAACTGAATTTTCAAAGTACTGACAAGCCCATGTAAGGGAAAGGAACAAAAGAAAGGGGTTCTAAAGTGCTGCCCTCAGGAGTCTTGTCACCTTAAAGGCCATGTTGTAGTCACTCAGTGGGGAGGTCTTGGGGCACCCCTTGAGTAAAGAAGCAGGGAGAGCAAAAAAATTGAAAAAATGTGGTCTGATTTTCTTTTTTGCATTGCTTCTGGGCCAGTTCCTCCCCTTTCAGTTTTCTCTGCGCCCCACCCCACCCTTCTCTTAATGACTTACTTGTAGAGGGAAGCAAACTATTAATCACAACCAGAATGGCTCTGTAACTTCCAAACAAACAGAGAACAGTTCTAGGGACTGTGAACCAAGCCAAGGCCTTGGCAGAGGTTCGAAAACATGTTCCCTTTATATATATATTTCAGAAATGCCCCCATTTTTCCTTCGGCACAGAAGGTTCCCTTTAATTAGTGCTGAATTTCCCGTTTCCCCTTTCTTCCTAAGGCGTCTATAAAGCCCTGGCCTGTAAAAGGCAGGTACACAGCTCTCAATTGAGCCCTATTGATGTGCTAGTATAGTTTTAATTGTGTTGAGATTTCCTTGCCAAAGTGACACATGCAGAAGCATTTTAAAAACGTATAGGGGTTTGTAACTCTTGCGCTGTCTAGAGCTCTTGAATTATGAATGTCTCTTCCGCTGCCTATTCGGTTCTTCTGAATCTGTAAAATTACTTTAATAACCTGTGTGGGGGTAATGTTGATATGTTTGCTCAGTCGTGTGAATTTATTAGCACACCCAACCCACTTCAGGGAGCTGGTCTGGCCCTTTGGATGCAAGCCCTTGGTTGTGAGAAGAGGCCAATGACGTTGGTGTTTTCTTCCCCTCCTCCTTTTCCCTTCCACCATTAGCAATCATTCTGTTGCACAGAGTACGTGATAAATCAACCTCAAGAGAGTCAGATTTGCCATAACATGACATTACCTATCAGCTCGTCAGGTCTGAGTTGACTCTCAGCCTTTTGGGCTGTATATTTCTTCAAAGTCGAGCGCCAGTTTCTTAGTCAGCTCTAACTAATTTCAGAGTGGAAGGGAAACTTGACTGGAGTGCTGTTTGGGATCTGCTTTTTAATCCTGGTCTGTTTAATGTTTGCTCCTGACAGTCTAGGCCAGACATCATTTTAATGGTATGTGTGGTGATAAAGCCAATAAACTGTCAAGATGATTGATAATCTAAGCATTATAGCAATATGACTTTCCTGTTCTCCTCTGTGCTTTAGATGATGGTTTCCAAATTGAATTCCTACAGTGTGTGCTGTATGTGCGTGCCTGTTGGAGGCTCCCCTAACAGGGTTTGGAGGAGGGAGCTGTGTTTAATGTAAGATTTTTAGCCCTCAATTACCCACACAAATATATCTGCATATGTGTTGGTACCCTCTAATTTGGGAAACATCAAGAATTTATGGCTCTGCCCTTGTAACAGTCCCCCAGCAATTTATGGGCACTGGTGGAACTTTTTATTATGTCTTTATGGTGTTTTTTCACCTGGCATGCATCTTAGATTCCATGTGGTTGATTCTGTTATCTGTGGTTGAAAGACATTACAGATAACAAAGTGCACTGTATTAAAGGCAGGCTTCTGGTTTCCTTTCCTTTTCTCTTTGTTTCTCTTTTCTTTTAATTTAGCAGACGTTTTTTAGCATCTGGTCCTCATCTCATTAATCAGACTCGACCAGGTGTTTCAGGGTGGTGACAGTGGGAGTGCTTGGCCCCTCTTTGTTGGCCCTCGTGGGCCACCGTTGCTGGCTTCCACCCCCTCCTTGGCACAGTGTTGCCTGGGAACAGAAACCCCAGTGGCCAGAGAGGCTGGGCCTTTCTTGTGTGTGTGTGTGTGTGTGTGTGTGTGTGTGTGTGAGAGAGAGAGAGAGAGAGAGAGGGAGAATTTTACTGGGGGAAAAGAAGGAAAAAAACAAAGTAAACATTTAACAACTCAAGTGAGTTAAAATTCTCTTGCGTGTTTGTATGCGTTCTCTTAATGAGTTTGTGTATCTTTGTCTAGTTGTGCAGTGTGTGCGCATTATTTAGAGTACTATTTCCAAGACTGTGTTGAGAAACAACACTAGACTGTAAGAGGGATCTTGGAGGGTCCTAGGATGTGGCTGGGTGTCTCTCAGACCCGTGGACCATGTCACTCTGCACGTCTTCCATGTCTGATTTTACAGATGAGCCTGGGGCCCCAGAGAGGTAGTGTGTCTGGATGCGTGGCGGAATTGGGACTGGTGTCTGTGTGTCCTTATTTTAGATCAGTCATCCTTTCCCATTCATTATTCTCCTTTTCTTCACTCACCTGTTCTTTGTCTCAGGAGACACTGGGCAAGTCCCTTCATGTTTCTGGCCTCAGTTTCTCTATCTGTAAATTGGTTAGCCTTCTTTCCTTGGTCCCTTATTTTGGAGAAGCCTATGAGTTTTTATGACAAGAATTGAGGAAGGATTGGGCTTTCTACTGGAAACAGTTTCCTAAACCATCTGGAGTCTTGTTTCCTTGCTTTGTCTTATTTCTGAATGTGTGGGCCTTGTCCTTCCTTTCCCTGCTGTCTAGAACCTTAACTTTGGTTGTCTCCTGAGGCTCTCCAGGCTGAAAAGAAGGCCTGGCTTTCCCATAGACTCCAGTGAAGTACTAAGAAGAGGCTGGCACATCAGGTTTGTTTCACCTTACCTGCTAGCAAATATTTATGACCTAGGCTCCCTTAATCTAAAGTCATTCCAAATTTTGTAGCACGATTAAGTGCGTGAGGCATAAACAAATACCTGAATTGGTAAACAGCTGGGACCAGAAACAACATTGATACTGATGAATAATGGGAAATTAGCCAAACAGATAAATGCCAAGGGCTGTTCTCTGCTGTGCGCTAGCACAAAATGCTGGAAAGCACATCCCTAAGTTAAGTCTCCAGTTTTGGAGATCACAGAATTGTACTCATGGACTTGATTCTGTATCTTCAAGCGGCTTGAGATCTCACTGGGGATGCATGGCAGGTCTGAGATCTCTGAGAAGTGAGTCATTACGGTTCTAAAGGCACACACGGGTGCAAGGGAGGAGAGGGCTGGCCCGTGTGAACTGGGACTGGATGGGAATAATCTGGAGTCCCAGAGGGTGGCTGGCTTGTCAAAGCTGAGCCACTCTGAAATGCCCTCAGATGGGCCTGTTGGTACCTGAGAGGAACCTATTCCCCCACAGTTAAGCCAGTAGTTTTTGTAGTGTTGGCTGCAGTGGGCACTGTGCCCTGCCCTGTGTATGGGGGAGATGGTGATGAGGATGGTGATGGTGGCTCACATTGAGAACGCAGGGTGAGCCAGACACAATTCTGACTACTTCTACAGGTATTAACTGACTTAATCCTCCAATGATCCTTTGAGAAAGGATGGGAATTAGGAAGGTAGGTGTGTGTGGTTGTTACTGCTGTTCTGCAGGTGAGGAAATGGGCTCAGGGAAGTCAGCTGGGAGGTAGGTACTCGGTGAGTAGGTTTTTGGACTCAAACCTGGCCCCTCATTCTAGCCACTCTGAGTCACCACCCTGTCAGTGAACAAGCTCACAGCCCCTGCCTTGAGGCTGTACACCTGTCTGGGAGCGAACACACGGACCATGCAGCTCTGAGGAAATCCTCAGTCATCTGAGCCTGTTTACTCCTCTATGATATGAGTTAAAATGAGTAGAAATGAAAATGTCCAGCAGAGAAGAAGCACTCATTAAATGTTTGTGTTGACAGGATATTGAATTAGATCACCACTGACCTTTTCTTTTTCTTATTCAATCTGCATTCCTCTGCACCCCTTTCTGTAAGCTGGGGATTTTATTCTTAACTTTCTTCAGTAAGGGAGGATATAGCCGAAAACAAAATCTGATCCTGCCTTTTGAATCTCAGAAGTTTGGGCTGCAGGTTGAGAAAAAAAGATTTGGAAGAAGACATGATGATCTAAGAACTGGCTAACTGCATACTAGACAGAGACTTCCTGGGCGCAGAGGGCGGAGAAAACTGTAGATGCTAGTGGGTCCCTGAGAAGGGGCGCTGTATCTTACGTGTTTTGCTTTTTGTGGTAGTCACTCAGTCAAGTCCACCTCTTTGCGATCTCATGGACTGTAGCCGGCCAGGCTCCTCTGTCCATGGGATTCTCCAGGCAAGAATACTGGAGTGGGGAGCCATTCCCTTCTCCAGGGGATCTTCCTGATCCAGGGGTCAAATCCAGGTCTCCCACATTGCAGGCAGATTCTTTACCATTTGGGACACCATGGCCTATAATATCTTACATAATTTTGGACACTAACTTGTCCCTGACATGTAAACTGTTATGATTTCTCAGAGCACTGGGAGAGGGTGGGGTGATCCAATATGTCTGAGCATATGAGGATGTGAGAAATGCTTGTTGAAGGAAGGAGAGGGGTTTGAGCAGAATTATACAGGCTGATGGAGATTAGATAGGTGAAATCTACCAGCTTCAGGCTGAAAGTGTCTGTGCGCGTAGATGGGCCCCCCCTAAGTTGTAAACCTAGGTTTGCATTCTCAGCCAACTGAACGGACAGTGGAGTGACACTTCCTATGGCGATCAGGGGGTTGGTCTGATGGCAGGGCCAGAAGAGTTGAGGCCCTTGGCCAGAGAGGCAGAAGGTGGAGGGAGGAGCTGAGCAAACTCAGGAAGGTTGGGATGGCGGGTGTCCCTGAGGCAGAAGAGCAAGTTTCCCTCTTCCAGAACCGTCCCATGCACCCTTAAAAGGCCAGGCCGCTTGTCCAAATTTGTACCTGCTCACTCCTTGGCTGGATCCCAGAGAGAAAGCAAATGGCTCTGTAGTAGACCCTGTCCATTCCTGCTCCCTTAGCATCCATGCACATACCTATTCTGTCAGCTTCTGGAAGAGCCCCCACCTTCTTTGGATTGAAAGTAAAATACAGGAGGAGTGAGAAAATCAGACTTCTGGTGTAGCTCTCCCCTTCCCCCCATATTGTCGGGCTATGAGCTACCATTTCCTTGGTAACTAAGGATTTGGACAAGGCAGTCTCTTAGGTGCCTTTCTGCTCTTACCTGCTGTGAACTTGTGATATTTGGAAGGTGGGACCCCCATGTGTCTATTGGCAAATGGGGTGTCCTTGGGAAAGGCCTTGGCATGAGAGGCTGTTCTCCTCATCCCAAGATGATAGACTTTACCCATCCATGTATGGTCCCGTCTCCCAAGTTATGTAAAAGCAACACATGTTTCAAACCAGTTGAACCAGGAATCAGAGAAGAAAGTTGCCTTTAAGTTGAATGACTCAAGACCTTTGAATTGTCATCTTTTTCTTATATTCCCTTTATTTAAGTCACTTCATCTTCCAAACCCATTATATAGAGAGCTTCCTATGGGAGAGAATTGGATCTTGTGGTTTCTGAGCAAAGAAAGAACTGGAACTTCATGTTAAATCTTGACTTGTTCTTCTGCTTTCTTCTGTAAGCAGTTTATTTTTTTCATGCAACAAGGAAGCAGCATATTCTAGCTTGCTCTGAAGATTGGGAGAGAGAGATCTGTTGCTTCTGCAGGTTCTTTGAGTTCCCAAGGGGCTGGACAGTCTGTCATGAACTTGGTTTGTAGCCAGTTCTCATTTAGTATAAAACTACCACCTCTGCACTTCCTCCGGTTTGAACAAACATGTCAATACTATTGTCTGAAGACTATGCACAGTCAGATAGAAGGGCTCCTCAGAGCCATATCTGCCACTTTCCGTCTGTCTGATGACTGCAGCATCAAGTCCACATAGTCTTGCCTCGCTCCTGGTAGGTGGCAATAAGAAGGGTAGGTCTTGGAGACCAGGCAGAGTTGGGACATGCCTGTGTAGTCACAGCTAATAGTTCCCCTTGACTCAATTTGAACTGCATTTTTTTCTTTTTTAGCTGTTGGAATATGGCTCAGTACAGACTATTACTTTGACCGTTTGGCTCCAGGAAAAGCATTAGTAATTTATAAATAAAATACACATAAAAATAGGAGACGTCAAATATAGGTTTATTGACAACAAAGGCACTGTTAATGTTGGAACAGGCTGGTTTGAAGTTGAGTTAGTTTTTGTGGCTGATTTATGTCCTGTTTATTTAAGAGGACTACGGTTGTGAGGGTGAGTTGTGAAGGTTCTTGGGAATTGGCAGCTGGGAAGGAGCAGAGCTGGTTTGGGTCTGAGTTCCCAGAGGAACAAGATGGGGGGGGGGAGCAGAGTGAGAAGTGGGGAGGGAGGAGGAAGAAGAGTGATTTGCATCTCTCTCTCTCTGGGCTTCATGGTTGTGTATTTAACCAAGAGTACATTGCCAGGAAATTGAGACAGTAAGTGTGTGTATGTGTGTGCGTGCACTTTATGTCAAGCATAGCTCATTTAAAGTATACCTGTGTGCACATAAGCCTTTGCAGAAAACTGTTATTTATTTCTCTTGAATTTACCCCACTTGTTAAACAAAATTTGACTGGTTTGCAGCAAGAGTAACAAAGTCATTATGTAGCCAAGTTTTATCTTTGCCATGCCACTTGTTATGTGGAAAAGGGTTTTTTTCTTGGTTTGTGGCAGTTGAATTCTCTATGGAGAGAATCAGATTTATTTATTTAACTGGAAAAGTAGGGGACTTGAAAGTTCATTTTCTAAGCTTTACCACATCGGATAGTTGCCTATTAAAACCTTTCACCAGGGCCCATCTGATTTGATGGTGCTGTGAAATGTTTTATGGCAGATGTGAAAAATTTGTGATCTTTACTTTTTTTTCCTCTCCATTCCAGTTGTAACAAACTTTAGGGTCAGTTTTTGTTCTAATTCCAGGTTTGCTTGTATGCATGCACGCGTGTGCTCTCTCTCTCCCTCAATTCTTTCTTTTGCATGTGTGTTGGTGTGCTCTCTTACATGCAGACTGCACACTCTATAGATCATGAAGACACAGGTATCATCCCTATGGAGGACAATCAACTTCACAGGGTACTTTAACCCATGTGGCAGGTTGATAAACTGCAGGAATACTAGGTATTTTTGACGGGTTTGCTAGTTTCCTATTGCTACTGTAACAAATTACCACAAACTAAGTGGCTTAAAATGATACAAATTTATTATCTTATACTTTGGAGGTCATAAGTCCAAAATAGGTCTTAGCTAGAATCAAGGTGTGGGCTGTGTTCCTGCTAGAGGCTCCAGGGAAAATCTATTCCCTTTCCTTTTTGACTGCCATGGATTGTCCACATTCCTTGGCTTGTGGTCCTGCATCACTACAACCTCTGATTCTGTTTTTACATCTCCTTTTCTGACTCTGAGAAGTTCTCTTTTATAAAGGATCCTTGTACTTATATTAGGTCCATCTGGATAATTGACAGCAGTCTCCCTTCAGCTAGTTTCCTAACTGAATCATACAAGCAGAGTCCGTTTTACTTCGTAAGGTGATAGCCATAGGTTCTAGGGATAAGGACATGGACATCGTACAGAGTGTAGGGACCTGATTCTATCTATGACAGTGGATAGGAAGACCTTGAGTGGTAGAAGTGGACCTGTTTCTTTTGGTGATTTACTCAGGAGCCTTCCTGGATTTCTGAAATCACTCCCTTGTTACAATCAGTGAACATTCCTGTTTTGGGAGTATTTATTTGTTTTCTAGAACACAAACTATACAACTTAGCTTTACTCCTGCTTAAGGTACAATTGATTCAAAGGCAACCCCATTTTACCTGTTTTTCCTTTTCTCCTCCTTGGTTCCCAAGACAAGATTCCACCATTTTTCTGACTACATGCATCCTCTCTTCCAAAGCTAACAACCAGATGCTAAAATGTCAGTCTCCAAATGTCATAAGTTTCTCTGTCTCTGGTATGAGGAAGACTACTGTCCTCATCTGGAGGGGCTGGAGCAGTTGGTCTGTCCAGTGTCTGCTAGGAATGCGTGTTGTGTGAGGTCAGAGTGGCTGGGCCTGAGAGGTCCTGGTGAGCGTGACTAGGCCCTGAGGACACGTCAGCTTTTGTTCTAGATAGCAGGAAAAGCAAAGGCAGTGTATCAACTGATGAATGAATAAACTAAATGTGGTATATTCATATAACGTAAAATTCCTGAAAATGAATGAAGTTCTGATACATGCTACAATATAGGTAAATTTAAAAACATTATGCATAGTTAAAGATGCTAGACAAAAATGTTGATATACTTTATTATTCCATTTGTATGAAATGTCTAGCTAGCCTAGCTAAATCCATAGAGATAGAAAGTAGATTAGTGGTGAACATTGTAAATCAACTATATTTCAATAAAATAAAAAGTAGATTAGTGATTGCCATGGGGTGGGGAGGGAGGGACTGTTTAATGGGTCTTGGGATGAGATAGGCATGATAGTTGTACAGCATTGTGAATGTACGAAATGCTGCTTAATTGTTAAGACTGTTAATTTTATGTGATGTGCATTTTACCTCAATTAAGAAAAAAGACCTTAGGTTTCCAGTTCAACATGTAACAAGCTTAGAAGTTTACCACATCCTGACAACAGCTAAAAAACTGAACTGAAAAATCAGCAACTCTACTTAGATCCATAAGAGAAATGAGGTCATAGAGCAGACTAGTGCCCTCAGAACTGGTGAGACAGGTGAATACAGAGAATCTCAACTTACCAGAACAGCAGCCTCCCTGGGGACCAGTGCCTGGGTAGAGAAAACTCCACTGTAAAGGGCAAGTTGATGGAGGTTCAGTGTGGACGACTCGTGAGTTAATAACTCACTACAGGGGACCCAGTCATTCAGTGGCCCTCTACCCTTTCATGAGTCTTACCTCCTGGAACTCTACCAGGTTTCCACAGTGAAAATGGAGAAAAATTCCATCATGTTTCTGGCAGGAGGAGGGGGAAAGGAATAATTTTGAAATATGCCAGAGCATTCTGTGCTTCACAAAGTCTGTCCTCAGGAGAATTATTTTACCAGAGCTTAACTCCCCTGAAAGAAGGAAGTACCCAACTAAAGCCTACTCTAGCCAGCCTACCTAGAAAAAAGTAAGCAGCACATGTGAAGTTCACAGTCCAGAGGTACAAGCTCTGAAACGAAAAGACTGAAGCTAACAATAGAGTAAGAAAATACTTACCCTCCTTCCACATATTACTAAGGGCCTGTTACAGCAGTTACTTTCCCTAGTGTCTTATGTCTACTTATCAAGAAAAAAATACAGGACATTCTAAAGGCAGCAAGCATAGTTGGAAGAGACAGAGCAAGCCTCAGAACCAGACTGATATGGCAGGGATGTTGACATAATCAGATCAGGAATTTTAAAACAACTAGGATTCACATGCTAAGGGCTCTAATGGGTAAAGTAGACTGAATGCAAGAACAGATGAGCAATATAAGCAGAGGAGTGGAACTTCTAAGAGCCAAAAAGAAATACTAGAGCTCAACACCACTAATAGAAATGAAGAATCCCTTTGATGGGCTTATTAATAGATGGGACCCAGCTGAGGGAAGAATCTCTGACCTTGGGGATATCTCAGTAGAAATCTCTCACACTGAAAAGCAAATAGAAAAAAAGACTGGAAAAACAGAACTGTTAAGACCACTACAAAAAGTATAAACTGTCGTGGGAGTACCAGAAAAGAAGAGAGAAAGAAGCAAAATAAATATTTGAAACAATAATTGTTTCCTCTAATTTCAGATATCAAACCACAGATCCAAGAAACTCAGATAACACCAAGCAGGCAGGAGAAATGCCTAAGAAAAATATGCCTAGTTACATCAATTTCAAACTACAGAAAATGGTAGTTAAAGAAAAACATTGTGAGAGAAGCCAAAGGAAAGAACCTTAACATATAAAAGAGCAAAGATAAAAGTTACATTTAATATCTTCTTAGAAACTGCAAGAAAAGAGTGGAATGAAATATTTAAAGTGTTCAGAGGGATGGGAAAAAACCCAACTTAGAATTCTGTACCCCGTGAAATTATCCTTCAGAAGTGAAGGAGAAATACTTTCTCAGACAAACAAAAATGGAGGAAATTTGTTACCAGTAGTCCTGCCTTGCAAGAAATCTTAAAATAACTTCTTTAGAGAAGAGAATGATGTGGGTCAGAACCTTGGGTCTATATCTCAATAGATGCAGAAAAAGTATTTGACAAAATTCAACATGCTTTCATGGTAAAAACTCTCAAACAAACTGGGTATAGAAAGAATACACTTCAACATAGTAAAGACCAAATCTAACAGGTCCATAGCTGTCATCATACTCAGTGGTGAAAAGTTGAAGTATTTCTTTCTAAGATCAGGAACAAGACAAGGGTGCCCACTTTTAACAATCTTATCCAACATAGTTCTGGAAGCCCGTCCCAAAACCGTTAGGCAAGAAAAAGAAAGGAAAAGCATCCAAACTGGAAAGGAAGAAGTAAAATAATTTGCTGACTATATGGTCTTGTATATAGAAAATCCTGAAGACTTCACCAAAACTATTAGCACTAATGAATGAATTCCATCAAGTTTCAGGATACAAAATAAACACACAAAACCTTGTTGCCTTTCTTTACACTGAGGATGATCTATTTGCAAAAAAATTCTTGTTTACAATGTATCAAAAACAAAATACTTAAGGCTAAATTTAATCAAGGGAGTGAGAAATCTCGACATCAAAAACTGTATGACATTGATGAAAAGAACTGAAGATACAAATAAATGAAAAGATATCGTGTGTTCTAGATAGGAAGAGTTAATATTGTTAAAATGTATATACTACCAAATGCTATCTGTAGCTTCAGTGCAATTCCTATTAAAATTCCAGTGCTTTTTGCAGAAATAGAATAATCAATCCTGAAATTTATATGGTGCCACAAACGATGCGGAATAGTCAAAACAATCTCAAAAGAGCAAAGCAGGAGGCATCATACTTTCCAATTTTAAAACTGTATTATAAAACTGTAGTAATCAAAGCAGTATGGTGTAGTATAAACATGGACACATAGGCTAATGGACCAACTGCAAAGCTAAGAAATAAACCTACATATACAATTAATACTTGACAAGAAACCCCAGAACTATATTTGGATAAAGGATTATCTCTTCAGTAAATAGTGTTGGGAAAATAGGTGTGTAGAAAATAAGGAAGAACATAGTTGAACTCAATAATACCAACAATCAACTGGGTGTAATAGAATAAAAATCTGTAGACTACTTAATCCAACATCAGCAGAATACACATTCTTAAGTTGCCATGGAACATTCACCAAGACAGATGACATTCTTGGCCATAAAACATACCTTAGCATGTTTTAAATAATAGTAATCATGTAATGTCTGTGATTAGACCATTAAGAATTAAACTAGAAGTCAGTGACAGAGATAGCTGAAAGACTCCAAAGTACTTAGAAATAAACAAGTTTCTAAAGAGGAAAAGAGGAAGCTAAGAAAAAGTTTTAAATGTTTTGAATAGATACAGCTTATCAAAATTTGTGGGATGCAGCAAAAGCAGTACTTAGAGGGAAAGTTATAGCAGTGAATGCATTTATTAGAAAGATATTAAATCAGTTATCTAAGTTTTACCTTAGGAAACTTGAAAAAGAAGAGCAAATTAAATCTAAAGTAAAGAGAAGAAAATAATAAAAATTAGATTAGAAATAAATGAAATTAAAAACAGGAAATCAGTAAAGAAAATCAGTGAAGCCAAAAGTCTCTTCTTTGGAAAGATCAATAAAATCTATATGCCTTCTAGTCATAATAAGAAAAATGTAAATAACACTGAATATTTAATTTAATAAATTATTTAATATTAAATTATTAATACCAGAGATGAAAGAGGGAACATTTGTACAGATCTCCCGGATTTTAAAAAGATAATAAAAAATACTATGAACAAGTCTGTGCTCACAAATTTGACAATCTATGTGAAACTTGGACCAGTTTTTTTGAAAGGTAATCTGCCGGAAGTCACATAAGAGGAAATTGGTAATCTGAAGAGGTCTATAGCTATTAAAAATTAATAATTAATAACCTTAACAAAGAGAAAGCACCAAGACCAGATGGTTCTCTGGTGAATTCTACCAAACATTTAAGGGAGGAACATTGAATACTACTTCTTTACAGTCACTTTCAGAAGGTAGAAGCAGAGGGAATACTTAACTGTTCTGTGAGGCCAGAATTACTTCAATACCAGAGTATTGGTTGCACTGTTAACTTTTACTTGATGGCAGCAGTGGCAGTTCAGTTCAGTCCAGTCGCTCAGTCGTGTCTGACTCTTTGCGACCCCATGAATTGCAGCACACCAGGCCTCCCTGTCCATCACCAACTCCCTGAGTCTACCCAAACCCATGCCCATCGAGTCAGTGATGCCATCCAGCCATCTTATCCTCTGTTGTCCCCTTCTCCTCCTGCCCCCAATCCCTCCCAGCATCAGGGTCTTTTTCAATGAGTCAACTCTTCGCATGAGGTGGCCAAAGTACTGGAGTTTCAGCTTCAGCATCAGTCCTTCCAGTGAACACCCAGGACTGATCTCCTTCCGGATGGACTGGTTGGATCTCCTTGCAGTCCACGGGACTCTCAAGAGTCTTCTCCAACACCATAGTTCAAAAGCATCAATGTTTTGGCGCTCAGCTTTCTTCACACTCCAACTCTCACATCCATACATGACCACTGGAAAAACCATAGCCTTGACCCGTGGCAGTAATAGGAAGTAATTGCTAATGAGTATATTAGTAATTGCTAATGACAGGCATCAGTTCATTCACTACATGGATTAACTTACTGAATCCTCTTAACATTGCTC